>NW_011495067.1:2600658-2626179 GCF_000754665.1 Bison bison bison | reverse complement strand
AAGCATATAAATTGCAGCCCCATAACTTGCTAGGTGAGAGACTTCACACAGGCATTTAATTCTGAGTAGCAGATTCCTAACCTAATCTATTTGTTTAAAAAATAGGAGGAAAATATTGATTCTTCTTTTCTTCTACCAGGATTAAATCTATCAATTGTTTACTCACTCTAAAATGAAATTTTTAAAAATTACAACCATTTAAAAACAATATTTAAAAATGGAAGTGTACTATTTAGGAGTAGGACAAAGTATTGGCAAAGGCTTGAAACAAAATTTAGAACAATGATGAGTGAATGTATTCACTGAAAATTGCTAGCTGCAAAGGATAAGTCACCTCTCGGCTTTACTATGGTAAGTACCAATCCCATCCTTCACAATAAAACAAGGGTCACAAAAGTATTACTTTTTCTGTAAACTTTCTCTGTGCTCTTTTTACCGAATAGACCCTTTTCTGGACACGAATGTATCTATCCCAACCAGATAATATCTTAAAAATCCTACTATGCCCTTCAATTCTCACATTTACATGCTGTCCTCCTATTCTTTCCTGAAAATATTCACCAGGAAAACAGCTTTTCTCAGGGTAAGAATCAGTTTCCTGTAGGTGTGATATCAACTACATGAAAGGTAAGTTTATACACATATTATCCCTCCATGCAAACGTGTTGCTTTTTATAATAATTGTGGTTGGAAAAACATGTAACATAAAATTGACTACTTTAACCATTTTTAACTGTTCAGTTCAGTAGTACAAAGTATACTTGCATTGTTGCACAATGGTTCTCTATAACTTTTTTTTTTTTAATTGGAACTCTATACCCATTAACAACAACTTCTCATTTCTCCCTTCCCCAGTCCCCTTCCAACCACATTTCAACTTCTTGCTTCTAGGAGTTTGACTATTTTAGATATATCACATAAATGGAATTATATGGTATTGACTTTCTGTCACTAACATATTTTATTTAACATAATGTTCCTTAAGGTACATCCATATTGTAGCATATGACAGAATTTCCTCTTTACTATAACTAACTAATATTTCACTGTATGTATATACCACATTTTCTTACATCCATTCATCAGTCTATGAATATTTTGTGTTGCTTCCAGCTCTAAGGATAATGCTTCACAGCTCTATTGTGAATAGTGCTTCAGTGAGCATGAGTGTGCCCATAACTCTTCAAGATGCTGCTTTCAAGTTTTTTTTTAATTTTTGTTTTTTTTAGACATGTCCCAGGCATTAGGTTTCTGGATGACAGAGTAATTCTGTTTTACACATTTTGAGAGATCACCATAGTATTTTCCAAAGCAGCCGCACCATTTTACATTCTCTCCAACAGTGTGCAAGAGTTCCAGTCTCTCTGTATCTTTGTCAATATTTGCTATTGTCTAGTTTTCATTTTTTTCCCTGTGTTCTATTTTTTTAATTTGTTTGTTTTTTAATAGTGGCCACTCTAATGCCAATACTGTGAAGTGCCAGTGTTGTGGTTTTGATTTGTACTGTTTTTAATGATTAGTGATCTTGAGATTCATTTAGTATACTTGTTAGCTCTTTATATATCTTTATGGAAAAATGTCTATTCAAGTCCTTTACCCATTTTTATTTGAGTTATATGCTTTCTCTTTGCTGAGTTGTATGAGTTCTTTATTTTAGTTATGAATTCCTTATCAGATATATGATTTGCAAGTATCTCCATCTATTGTGTAGATTTTCTCTTCACTCTGTTGGTTTTTGTCTTTGATGCATGGAATTTTTTGTTTTTTGGTAGTCTTTTGTGTATTTTTGCTTTTGTTGCCTGTTTTTTTAGTGGCACAGCCAATAGGTACCGAAATAAACGGATAAATCACATCCACACAGAAATCCACACATAGATGTTTATAGCAACTTTATTCATAATTGCCAAAATGTACACCCATGGCTGATTTGTGTCGATGTATGGCGAAAGCCACTACAATATTGTAAAGTAATTAGCCTCCAATTAAAATAAATTAATTAATTAAAAAAAAACTTGGAATGACCTTCAGTATTTAAATGGATAAATAAACTCTGGTAAATCCATGTGATGGAATATTCAGTCAGTTCAGTTCAGTTCATTCCAGTCACTCAGTCGTGTCCGACTCTTTGCGACCCCGTGAATCACAGCTCGCCAGGCCTCCCTGTCCATCACCATTTCCCAAAGTTCACTCAAACTCACGTCCATTGAGTCGGTGATGCCATCCAGCCATCTCATCCTCTGTTGTCCCCTTTTCCTCCTGCCCCCTATCCCTCCCAGCATATTAATCATCACTAAAAAGAAATAAGCTCTTGAACAATGAAAAGACATGGACAAAACTTACATGCATATTACTAAGTAAAAGAAACCAATAAGAAAAAGCTACATAGTGTATGCTAGTAAAAACAACAGAAGTTTCCAGACATTTGGTGGGAAAGGTGATCAGGAAGCATAAGTACCTGAACACAGAGGCTTTTTAGAGCAGTGCAAATACTCTGTAGGAAACAATGACCACGGATATGTGTCTTTATCAGTTCACTTCAGTCCCTCAGTCATATCAAACTATTTGTGACCCCATGGACTGCAGCATGCCAGGCTTCTGTCCCCATAATCAACTCCTGGAGCTTGCTCAAACTCATGTCCATTGAGTTGGTGATGCCATCCAACCATCTTATCCTCTGTCATCCCCTTCTCCTCCTGCTTTCAATCTTTCCCAACACCAGGGTCTTTTCAAATGAGTCAGTTCTTCGCATCAGGTGGCCAAAGTATTGGAGTTTCAGCTTCAGCATCAGTCCCTCCAATGAGCATTCAGGACTGATTTCCTTTAGGATGGACTGGTTAGATCTCCTTGCTGTCCAAGAGACTCTCAAGAGTCTTCTCTAACACCACAGTTCAAAAGCATCAGTTCTTCGGCACTCAGCTTTCTTTATAGTCCAACCCTCACATTCATACATGACTACGGGAAAAACCATAGCTTTGACTAGATGGACTTTTGTTGGCAAAGTCAAGTCTCTGCTTTTTAATATGCTGTCTAAGTTGATCATAGCTTTTCTTGTGAGAAGAAAGCGTCTTTTAATTTTATGTCTGTAGTCATCATCTTCAGCAATTTTGCAGCCCCAAAAGAATAGTCTCTCACTCTTTCCATTATTTACCCATCTCTTTGCGATGAAATGATGGGACCGGATGCCATGATCTTAGTTTTCTGAATGTTGAGCCTTAAGCCAACTTTTTCACTCTCCTCTTTCACCTTCATCAAGAAGCTCTTTAGTTCTTCTTCACTTTCTGTCACAAGGTTGGTATCAAGTGCATATCTGAGGTTATTGATATTTCTCCCGGCAATCTTGATTCCAGCTTGCACTTCATCCAGCCCAGCATTTCTCATATAGTATTCTGCATATAAGTTAAATAAGCAGGGTAACAACATGCAACTTTGGTGTACTCCTTCCTGAGTTGGAACCAGTCGGGTCTTCCATATCCAGTTCTAAATGTTGCTTCCTGACCTGCATATAGATTTCTCAGGTGGCAGATCAGGTGGTCTGGTATTTCCATCTCTTAAAGAACTTTCCATAGTTTGTTGTGATCCACCAACAGTCAAAGGTTTTACATAGTAAATAAGACAGAAGTAGATATTTTTTCTGGAACTCTTTTGCTTTTTCAATGATCCAACTAATGTTAACAATATTTGAGCATTACTTTGCTAGCATGTGAGGTGAGTGCAATTGTGAGGTAGTTTGAGCATTCTTTGGCATTGCCTTTCTTGGGGATTGGAATGAAAACTGACCTTTTGTAGTTCTGTGGCCACCGTTGAGTTTTCCAAACTTGCTGGCATATTGAGTGCAGCACTTTCACAGCAACATCTTTCAGTATTTGAAATAGCTCAACTGGAATTCCTTCACCTCCACTAGCGTTGTTCATAGTGATGCTTCCTAAGGCCAACTTGACTTCACATTCCAGGATGTGTGGCTCTAGGTGAATGATCACACACCATCATGGTTATCTGGGGCATAAAGATCTTTTTTGTACAGTTCTTCTGTGTATCCTTGCCACCTCTTTTTAATATCTTCTGCTTCTGTTAGGTCCCTACCATTTCTGTCCTTAATCATATCAATCTTTGTATGAAATATTTCCTTGGTATCTCTAATTTTCTTAAAGAGATCTCTAGCCTTTCCAGTTCTATTGTTTTCCCCTATTTCTCTGCACTGATCACTGAGAAAGGCTTTCTTATCTCTCCTTGCTATTCTTTGGAACTCTGCATTCAAATGGGTATATCTTTCCTTTTCTCCTTTGCCTTTCGCTCCTCTTCATTTCTCAACTATTTGTAAGGGCTCCTCAGATGACCATTTTACTTTTTTGCATTCCTTTTTCTTGGGGATTGTCTTGACCACTGCCTGCAGTACAGTGTCACAAACCTCCATCCATAGTTCTTAAGGCACTCTGTCTATGAGACCTAATCCCTTGAATCTATTTCTCACTTCCACTGTATAATCATAAGGGATTTGATTTGGGTCAAATCTGAATGGTCTAGTGATTTTCCCTACTTTCTTCATTTTAAGTCTGAATTTTGCAATAAGGATTTCATGATCTGAGCCACAGTCAGCTCCCAATCTTGTTTTTGCGGACTGTATAGAGCTTCTCCATCTTTGGCTGCAAAGAATATAATCAATCTGATTTCGGTATTGACCATCTGGAGATGTCCATGTGTAGTCTTCTCTTGTGTTGTTGGAAGGGGATATTTGCTATGATCCGTGCATTCTCTTGGTAAAACTGTTAGCCTTTAACCTACTTCGTTTTGTACTCCAATGCCAAATTTGCCTGTTATTCCAGATATCTCTTGACTTCCTACTTTTACATTCTAGTCCCCTATATTGAAAAGGATATCTCTTTTGAGTGTTAGCTCTAGATCTTTTAGGTCTTCATGAATTTGGAAAACTCAGCAGTGGCCACAGGACTGGAAAGGGTTAGTTTTCATTCCAATCCCAAAGAAAGGCAATGCCAAAGAATGCTCAAACTACCGCACAATTGCACTCATCTCACATGCTAGTAAGGTAATGCTCAAAATTGTCCAAGCCAGGCTTCAGCAATACTTGAACTGTGAACTTCCAGATATTCAAGCTGGTTTTTGGAAAGGCAGAGGAACCAGAGATCAAATCACCAACATCCGCTGGATCATTGAAAAAGCAAGAGAGTTCCAGAAAACATCTATTTCTGCTTTATTGCCTGTGCCAAAGCCTTTCACTGTGTGGATCACAATAAACTGTGGAAAATTATAAAAGAGATGGGAATACCAGATCATCTAACTTGTGTCTTGAGAAACCTATATGCAGGTCAGGAAACAACAGTTAGAACTGGACATGGATAACCAGACTGGTTCCAAATAGGAAAAAGAGTATGTCATTGCTGTATATTGTCACTCTGCTTATTTAACTTATAGGCAGCATACATCATGAGAAACGCTGGACTGGAAGAAGCACAAGACGGAATCAAGATTGCCAGGAGAAATATCAATAACCTCAGATATGCAGATGATACCACCCTTCTGGCAGAAAGTGAAGAGGAACTCCTCAATAGCCTCTTGATGAAAGTAAAAGAGGAGAGTGAAAAAGTTGGCTTAAAGCTCAACATTCAGAAAACGAAGATCATGGCATCTGGTCCTATTACTTCATGGGAAATAGATGGGGAAACATGGAAACAGTGGCTGACTTTATTTTTGGGGGCTCCAAAATCACTGCATATGGTGACTTCAGCCATGAAATTAAAAGACGCTTACTCCTTGGAAGGAAAGTTATGACCAACCTAGATAGCATATTCAAAATTAGAGATATTACTTTGCCAACAAAGGTCCATCTAGTCAAGGCTATTGTTTTTCCAGTGGTCATGTATGGATGTGAGAGTTGGACTGTGAAGAAAGCTGACCACTGAAGAATTAATGCTTTTGAACTGTGGTGTTGGAGAAGACTCTTGAGAGTCCCTTGGACTGACTACAAGGAGATCCAACCAGTCCATCCTAAAGGAGACCAGTCCTGAGTGTTCATTGGAACAACTAATGCTGAGGCTGAAACTCCAATACTTTGGCCACCTCATATGAAGAGTTGACTCATTGGAAAAGACCCTGATGCTGGGAGGGATTGGGAGCAGAAGGAGAGGGGGATGACAGAGGATGAGATGGCTGGATGGCATCACCAACTTGATGCACATGAGTTTGAGTGAACCCCGGAAGTTGGTGACGGACAGGGAAGCCTGGTGTGCTGTGATTCATGGGATCACAAAGAGTCAGACACGACTGAGCGACTGAACTGAACTGAAAACCATTCTACTTCAGCTTCCTCAGTATTACTCGTCAGCACATAGACTTTGAGTACTATAATATTGAATGGTTTGCTTTGCAAACAGAGATAATTCTGTAGTTTTTGAAATTGCCTCCAAGTACTGCAGTTCAGAATCTTTTGTGTCTTTATGTCTTTGTAGAATCTCCCAAACCCATAGAATATACTACACCAGGAATGAACTCTTATGAAGACTATAGACTCTAGCTAATAATGTGTCAATGTAGATTCATCATTAAAACAAATGTGTACAAGGTAGGCAGTAATGGGGAGGCTATACATGTGTGGGGGTATGGGGTATATAAGAAATCTGTTTCCCCTTTATGTGTATACGGTCAGTCATGTCTGACTGTTTGCCATCCTATAGACTCTAGCCCTCCAGGCTCTTCTGTTCATGGAATTCTCCAGGGAAGAATACTAGAGTGGGTTGCCATTTCCTCCTTCAGGGGATCTTCCCAACCTAGGGATCAAAATTGTATATCCTGGGTCTCCTCCACTGGCAGGCAGATACTTTACCACTGAGTCTCCTGGGAATCTCATCTTCCCTTCAGTTCATTTCAGTCGCTCAGTCACGTCTAAGTCTTTGCCAGCCCATGGACTGCAGCATGCCAGGCCTCCCTGTCCATCACCAACCCCAGAGTTTACTCAAACTCATGTCCTTTGAGTTGGAGATGCCATCCAACCATCTCATCCTCTGTCGTCCCCTTCTCCTCCTGCCTTCAGTCTTTCCCAGCATCAGGGTTTTTTCAAATGAGTCAGTTCTTCACATCAGGTGGCCAAAGTATTGGAGTTTCAACTTCAGCATCTGTCCTTCCAATGAATAGTCAGGACTGATTTCCTTTAGGATGGGCTGGTTGGATCTCCTTGCAGTCCAAGAGACTCTCAAGGGTCTTCTCCAACACCACAGTTCAAAAGCATCAATTCTTCAGCTCTCAGCTTTCTTTATATTCCAACTCTCACATTTAATACCTGACTACCGGAAAAACCATAGCTTTGACTAGATGAACTTTTGTTGGGAAAGTAATGTCTCTTCTTTTTAACATGTTGTCTAGGTTGATCATCAGAGAAGGCAATGGCAACCCACTCCAGTACTCTTGCCTGGAAAATCCCATGGATAGAGGAGCCTGGTAGCCTGCAGTCCATGGGGTCGCTGAGAGTCAGATGACTGAGCAACTTCACTTTCACTTTTCACTTTCATGCATTGGAGAAGGAAATGGCAACCCATTCCAGTGTTCTTGCCTGGAGAATGCCAGGGATAGCGGAGCCTGGTGGGCTACCATCTATGGGGTCACACAGAGTCGGACACGACTGAAGTGGCTTAGCAGCAGCAGCAGCAGGTTGATCATAACTTTTCTTCTAATTTCATGGCTGCAGTCACCATCGGCAGTGATTTTGGAGCACCAAAAAATAAAGTCTGACACTGTTTCCACTTTTCCCCATGTATTTGCCATGAAGTGATGGGACCAGATGCCGTGATCTTAGTTTTCTGAATGTTGAGTTTTGAGCCAACTTTTTCACTCTCCTCTTTCACTTTCATCAGGAGGCTCTTTAGTTTTTCTTCACTTTCTGCCATAAGGGTGGTGTCATCTGCATATCTGAGGTTATTGATATTTCTCCCGGCAATCTTGATTCCAGCTTGTGCTTCATCCAGCCCAGCGTTTCTCACCTTCCCTTGATTCTACTCTGGACTTCAAACTGCTTTAAAATAATTTTTATAAACAGTGCTGCGATGAACATTGGGGTACATGTGTCTCTTTCAATTCTGGTTTCCTCAGTGTGTATGCCCAGCAGTGGGGTTGCTGGGTCATATGGCAGTTCTATTTCCAGTTTTTTAAAGAATCTCCACACTATTCTCCATAGTGGCTGTACTAGTTTGCATTCCCATCAACAGTGTAAGAGGATTCCCTTTTCTCCACACCCTCTCCAGCATTTATTGCTTGTAGACTTTTGGATCGCAGCCATTCTGACTGGCGTGAAATGGTACCTCATTGTGGTTTTGATTTGCATTTCTCTGATAATGAGTGATGTTGAGCATCTTTTCATGTGTTTGATAGCCATCTGTATATCTTTTTTGGAGAAATGTCTATTTAGTTCTTTGGCCCGTTTTTTGATTGGGTGGTTTATTTTTCTGGAATTGAGCTGCAGGAGTTGCTTGTATATTTTTGAGTTTAGTTGTTTGTCAGTTGGAAGCAACCTAGATGTCCATCAGCAGATGAATGGATAAGAAAGCAGTGGTACATGTACACAATGGAGTATTACTCAGCCATTAAAAAGAATACATTTGAATCAGTTCTAATGAGGTGGATGAAACTGGAGCCTATTATACAAAGTGAAGTAAGCCAGAAAGAAAAACACCAATACAGTATACTAATGCATATATATGGAATTTAGAAAAATGGTAATGATAACCTTGTATGCAAGACAGCAAAAGAGACCCAGATGTATAGAACAGTCTTTTGGACTCTGTGGGAGAGGGAGAGGGTGGATGATTTGGGAGAATGGCATTGAAACATGTATAATATCATATATGAAAGGAATCGCCAGTCCAGGTCCGATGCTTGATCCTGGGTGCTTGAGGCTGGTGCACTGAGATGACCCAGAGGGGTGGTATGGGGAGGGAGGAGGAAGGGGGTTCAGGAAGGGGAACACGTGTATACCTGTGGCAGATTCATGTTGATGTATGGCAAAACCAATACAATAATGTAATCAACCTCCAATTAAATAAATTTATATTTTAAAAAAATAAAATAATTTTTAAAAAGCCACCCTTTCCTGTCTCTATAGACTGACTTTGTACAGATAAGGGCCCTTCACCAGTTAGTCCAGATAGAGTTTCTGGGGACCTCTCAAATCTACTTGGGATATATCATCCCTGTTCCCTTTGTAGTTGCCCAAAGAGGGTTGGCCTGTTTCTTCTCTGAAATCCATAGTCTCTTCTTCCCCTGGTGTCTGCCTGCAGTGCTACAGTCACTCCTGTGTTGTAACCTGAAGTGGTCCTTACCTCCTTTCTCAGCCTCCTCAACCTGGCATCCAAACCACACTTCCTTTCAGAGCTCCAAGTAAGATGTGATGAAAACTTGTCTCTGGGACCGCTCTGCCACACGATCAAGAACCTTAGATACATAGTCCCTTCTCTTCTCCTAAGGAAGAAGCTGCGAGTTGTGAATTTTCTCCTGATCACACTGTGACGTGCTGGTGATGGGAAGTGGCTGGAGTGGGTTAAAATGCTGTGAATTTTCTTGCAGGCTTTGATGCACCTCTCCTTGCCTTTTTAAAAATTTATTTATTTTTTAATGGAAGGATAATTGCTTGACAAAATTGTGTTGTTTTATGCCACACTGCAACATGAATCACCTATAGGTATATATATATGCCGCCCTCCCTCTTGTGCCTCCCTCCCACCTCCCACCCCATCCCACCCCTCTAGCTTGTCACAGAGCACTGGATTCGAGCTCCCTATACCATACAGCAAACTCCCGCTGGCTATTATCGCACATATGGTACTTCACGAGTTTCAGTGCTACACTCTCAGTTCATGCCTCTCTCCTTCCCCCACTGTGTCCACAAGTCTGTTCTCTATATCTGTGTCTCCATTGCTGTCCTGCAAATAGATTCATCAGTACTATCTCTCTAGATTCCATATATATGCATTGTTGTTGTTGTTCAGTCACCCAGTCCTGTCCAGTTCTTTGCGACCCCATGGACTGTGGCATGCCAGGCGTTCCCGTCACTCACCATCTCCTGAAGTTTATCCAAGTTCATGTCCTTGCATTGGTGATGCCATCCTGCCATCTCATCCCTGACACCCTCTTCTAATTCTGCTCTCAATATTTGCCACCATCAAGGGCTTTTTCAATGAGTCAGCTGTTTGCATCACATGACCAAAATCCTAGAGCTTCAGCTTCAGCATCAGTCCTTCCAATGCATATTCAGGGTTGATTTCCCTTAAGATTTACTGGTTTGATTTCTTTGGTGTCCAAGGGACTTTCAGGAGTCTTCTCCAGCACCACAGTTTGAAGGCATCGATTCTTTGGCCTTCTGCCTTCCTTGTGATCCAGCTCTCACAACCATGTGACCACTGGAAAGACCACAGCCTTGACTATAAAGACCTTTGTCGACAGAGTAATGTCTCTGCTTTTCAACACCCTGTCTAGGTTTATCATAGCTTTCCTGCCAAAAAGCAATCGTCTTCTGGGTTTATGTTTGCAGTCATCATTCTCAGTGATTCTGGAACCCAAAAAGAGGAAATCTGTCACTACTTCCAACTTTTCCCCTTCTATTTGTAATGAAGTAATGGAGCCAGATGCCATGATCTTAGCTTTTTTTTGGTATTTGGTGTTAAGCTGGCTCTATCACTGTCCTCCTTCACCCTCCTCAGGAGGCTCTTTATTTCCTCTTCACTTTCTGTTATTAGAATGGTGCCATTCACATATCTGAGGTTGTTGATATTTCTCCCACCTTTCTTGATTCTTGTAACTCAGCCAGCCTGGCATTTCTCAACATGTGCTCAGCATATAGGTTAAACAAACAGGGTGGCAATAGACAGCCCTGTTGTGTGTGTGTGTGTGTATATATATATATATGCTTTAGTATACAGTATTTTTCTCTTTTTGATTTATGTAACACTGTATAACAGGCTATAGGTTCATCCACCTCATTAGAACTGGCTCAAATGAATTCTTTTTTATAGTTATCATTCCATTGTATATATATATGCCACGACTTCTTTATCCATTCATCTGTCGATGTCAAGGCTGTATATTGTCATCTTGCTTGTTTAACTTGTATGCAGTGTTCATCATGTAAAGTGCCAGACTGGATGAAGCAAAAGCTGGAATCAAGATTGTAGGGAGAAATAACAATAGCCTCAGATATGCAGACAACGACACCACCCTTATGGCAGAAAGAGAAGAGGAACTAAAGAGCCTCTTGGTGAAAGTGAAAGAGGAGAGTGAAAAGCTGGCTTAAAAATCAGGCATTTGAAAAACTAACATTACAGCATCCAATCCCATCGCTTCATGGCAAATAGATGAGGAAACAATGGAAAGAGTGACAGACTTTATTTTCTTGGGCTCCAAAATCACTGCTGATGGTGACTGCAGCCATGAAATTATGACACTTACTCCTTGAAAGAAAAGGACCAACTTAGACAACATATTTAAAAGTAGAGATCATGGAGAGAGCCACTGATGTGGTAAACTTCCCTATGGTATTATTTAAGAAACTGCCACAGCCACCCCAACCATCAGCAACCACCACCCTGATCCGTCAGCAGCCATCAACACTGAGGCAAGACTCCATCAGCAGAAAGACCACAACTCTTTGGAGACTCAGATGATAGTTAGTGTTTTTAGAAACAAAGTATTTTTAAATTAAAGTTTGTACATTGTTTTTTAGGCATAATGCTATTGCACACTTAATATGCTACAGTATAAAGGAAACAATTTTATATGCAGTGGGAAACTAAAACATTTGTGCAGCTCTCAGAGAACGAAATGGCAACCTACTCTAGTATACTTGCCTGGAAAAGTCCATGGACAGAGGAGCCTGGTGGGATTACAGTTCATGGGATTACATGACTGAGCATGCATACGTGAGGGTGGAGGGAGATGGGTTGGTAGCAATAAACTGGTAGAACTAAAAAAAAAAAAAAAAGTAGAGAGATTACTTTATTGACAAAGATCCATATAGTCAAAGCTATGGTTTTTCCAGTAGTCATATTTGAATATGATAGTTGGACCGTAAAGAAAGAATGCCAAATAAGCAATGCTTTTGAAGTGTGGTGTTGGAGAAGACAAGAGTCCCTTGGACAGCAAGGAGACCCAATCACTCCATCCTAAAGGAAATCAGTCTTGAGTGTTAATTGGAAGCACTGATGCTGAAGCTGAAACTCCAACATTTTGGCCACCTGATGTGAAGAACTGAATCATTTGTTAAGACCCTGATGCTGGGAAAGAGTGAAGGCAGGAGGAGAAAGAGATAACAGAGGATGAGATGGTTGAATGGCATCACCGACTCAATGGACATGGGTTTGTGTGGACTCCAGGAGTTGGTGATGGACAGGGAGGCCTGGCATCCTGCGGTTCATAGGGTGGCAAAGAGTCGGACACGACTGAGAAACTGAACTGAACTGAATCTTTTCAATGCATTCTAGAGTCCTCAGAGTAATGGGAGATAATAATACATAAGAGACATGTTTTGATAAGAATACCTGAGAGACTACAATAATGTCATCTGCATATTGTTGTTAAATTGATGATTCTGTGAGCAGTGAGAAATATTTTCTGTATATTCCAGCAGAAAAGTATTTAATCTAAGAGTTCAGTTCAGTTCAGTTCAGTCGCTCAGTCGTGTCCGACTCTTTGCGACCCCATGGACTGCAGCATGCCAGACTTCCCTGTCTATCACCAACTCCCGCAATTACCCAAACTCATGTCCATAGAGGCCTGACGCGATCAGGCCATATCATCCTCTGTTGTCCCCTTCTCCTCCTGCCCCCAATCCCTCCCAGAATAAGGGTCTTTTCCAATGAGTCAACTCTTCGCATGAGGTGGCCAAAGCATTGGAGTTTCAGCTTCAGCATCAGTTGTTCCAATGAACACCCAGGACTGATATCCTTTAGGATGGACTGGTTGGATCTCCTTTAAGTCCAGGGAACTCTCAAGAGTCTTCTCCAACACCACAGTTCAAAAGCATCAAGTCTTCAATGCTCAGCTTGCTTCACAGTCCCCCTCTCACATCCATACATGACCACTGGAAAAACTATAACCTTGACTAGATGGACCTTTGTTGGCAAAGTAATATCTCTAATTTTGAATATGCTATATAGGTTGGTCATAACTTTCCTTCCAAGGAGTAAGCATCTTTTAATTTCATGGTTGCAATCACCATCTGCAGTGATTTTGGAGCACCCAAAAATAAAGTCTGACACTGTTTCCACTGTTTCCCCATCTATTTCCCATGAAGTGGTGGGACCAGATGCCATGATCTTCATTTTCTGAATGTTGAGCTTTAAGGCAACTTTTTCACTCTGCTCTTTCACTTCATCAAGAGGCTTTCTAAGCTCCTCTTCACTTTCTGCCATAAGGGTGGTATCATCTGCATATCTGAGGTTATTGATATTTCTCCCAGCAATCTTGATTCCAGCTTGTGTTTCATCCAGCCCAGAGTTTCTCATGATGTACTCTGCATATAAGTTAAATAAGCAGGGAGACAATATACAGCCTTGATGTCCTCCTTTTCCTATTTGGAACCAGTCTGTTATTCTATGTCCAGTTCTAACTGTTGCTTCCTGACCTGCATACAGGTTTCTCAAGAGGCAGGTCAGGTGGTCTGGTATTGCCATCTCTTTCAGAATTTTCCACAATTTATTGTGGTCCACACAGTCAAAGACTTTGGCATAGTCAATAAAACAGAAATAGGATGTTTTTTCTGGAACTCTCTTGCTTTTTTGATGATCCAGCGGATGTCGGCAATTTGATCTCTGGTTCCTCTGCCTTTTCAAAAACCAGCTTGAACATCTGGAAGTTCATGGTTCATGTATTGCTGAGTTAGGTGATTATAAATTACAGGGTTTTAAAACCACCTTTCTGAATGATCTAGAGTCAGGTGGTCACAGCTATTAATGGATTCCTGAGTTCTAAGCTACATCTTCATAGGAGAGATGACAAATATTTTTCCATCTTCACTATATCTGAAACCACTTTTCCATTTCCAAGAAGTCTGACAGCACTTCACAGCAATACTGGCCAGCTTCTAATCTCCCATATCTCCAAAAATAAGAAAACATTTCCAGTCACGTGTACCTCCCAAATGCCATTAAGTGTTTCCAGTTGAAAAAATTCACTCACAGACTCTTAATCACAAGAAACTCCTGAAGTTTTCATTTGTGTGAAAAATAGAGCCTGAGTGCCAATTGTCCACACACACCACAGCCCATCCTTTGGGTTGCTTAGTATTGAAATATATCCTTCCACTCATAAATTTGAAAATAATGTGCTTATAACAATATAGTGAAAAATTCCTCTTACATAATACAATTCCACTCTTCTCACCAAAAGGGAGTATTTGATGACCAAGTTATTCTCTTCTCTTGATGTTCCTTTCTCTAAACTAGATTAGTTTAGTCATAATCCAATCCAATCCAATCTTGAATTACATCTCATATAGTAAATAGAAGGTTGACTAATAGCTTAAAGTAGCAGAGACTGTTCGTATTCTGCTTATACCTCAGATGTAGACAACTGTAGTGAGAGTTTGTCTAATTTAATGAGATGAAAAAGAAAAACTGGATAAACTTTTTTTTGAAAAACAAAACAAAACAACTCTTTTTTTGAACTCATCACATAGTTGAAGTCACAAGTCAACCAGACTTGTGCTGTGGCAAGCCAACTCAAAATGATGGGATAAAGGCCTGGACACACCTATGCTGGGAATATGCAGTGGTTTGGAGAATCCACTGACTATTTTTAGTATTTTGCTAAAAACTGCATGTAGACAAGCAAGTGGTTCACAATCCCTGGAAGTCACAGATATAAATGGATTTTCAACCCACTCACAAGCTGTTCTTCACAGATCTACACTGGACTTCATGGCAATAAGATAGATATGAATATACAAAGCTACACTGGACTTCATGGCAATAAGATAGACATGAATACACAAAGAGAAGTTATATCGATTACCTTGTTTTCAGTCACCCAACAGGTAATTATTTGTTACAAGAATTGTAAATTATGATGACCCAGCAGGTCATAAAACAGACACAGCCCTACTATTCTTAGTAAACAAACAAATAAATATAAATAGTAAACAAATATAAACAGTAAACAAATGATAACATTAAAAGTAAAGTCAGCTTTAAACTGATGCTATTCATCCCGTGATTATGAGAAAGCTATTGAAGTCAAGTATGGAAGTTTAAAACATACAGTGAATGCTGAATGAGGATATAATAAATTTCTTATGTTTTATGAATTAACAAAGATTAAGATGTGATTTATAAAATTTCATTAAAATATGTATTTATATATAATTTTAAGTAACTGTAAAATAGTCATTCTTTTTTTAATGTAGCATTAAAGTAGACTTCTTTAGGTAGATACATGACTGAAAATAAATGTTTTCCTTTCTCTTTCTTGATTATATATACAAACACAAACACTTTCTTTCATTTCAATCCCTTTCTCTTTTCCTTTCCTTCGTATATTAATTACATTTTATTACTGAAGAGTTTTAGCATCATTAACATTCATATCATCTTATGGAAACTGTAACCTGAAATGTAGCCTATTTATAATTCATTTCATTTCTGAGAACAATTCATTTGTCCTCTGTCAGATATATAATTAAGAAATGCTTACTGTGAATGCCAGTACAATTTTACGAGGCCCATTGTTTGCTGAGTGGTGGACTGATTAACTCTGCAAATCATGTTCCATCTCAGGCATTCAATAGCTGATAGACTCAATCTATATGTATAAATATAAAACAGGTAGACCATATCAAATTTAATTACACACTATTTTACAATTGGAATGGAGTTACAAAGAAAGCAATATAAAGTATTATTATAGTTATTTATTTGCTTTGAAATATTGAGACCAGCATTAATATCTTCAGGTAATCAGTTTATCAAGGGTTCTATGTGAAAATAAGAAAGTAAAATAATTTATTGAGTTAAATACATAATTAACCTCAGAAGCGGTACCTAATCTTTCAAATCAACTCCAGAATATATTTAAAAATATTTTACTTCACTATTTTATGTTTAAAGATCTTTCAGATTAGAGATCAAAATTTAGCATTTAGTCCTGTAATCTTCATTTGTTCCAGGTCTGTATTTGATACTATGATAAAAATGAATGATATTAATTAAAAAGTGGCTTAAAAAATCAAAACGTGTAAAACCCCACTTGAGTTTAATTATATGATGTATAGCTTTTCTGGGAATAGGGATGTTGTAGTAAAAGAGAAGAGATCCAAATGATATCAATTACAAAGATAAAAGTATAAATGAAAAAGTTTTCAGTGTTTCATATGTAATCTCCATGACAACGAGCCCTAGTAGGTTTTATTCATCATTTCATCCCCAAGTGTTTGTATGAAATTTGCTCAGTAATTATTTTGCAGTGAAAGGGTAATAAAAAAATATAGATATTTATAGCCATCTCAATTTTTTTTCTGCCTTATGAGGTATGCCATTTCTACTTTGAGAGGAAAGGACAGGAAACGGGGAAAACAAATACCAAAACCCAGTATGTCCCTTTGCAAATATTTTTCTCATTCAGTATTCACATCGACATTGTGTAGAAGTTGTTGCCTTTATTTTCCCAAAAAATGAGGCAAATAGCATTGAAACAATGTAACCAAGATTGCACAGTTGGAAACACAATAACTTTGAAGGTGTTTGCCAGGGGAATTTGTTCCATTCTCTTTTAGAACTTAAGCCAAGGCTACATTCACAGAATTTGCAAGTAGGACGTAGTCAACTTGGTCATCCTAGCCATTCCAGTTGTCTACAACTGCAGCTGAGTTAAGTATACAGGTTTTAACAGGCATCTGTTAATGAGAAAATTCAGTTCATATGATTAAAGCTTTAAGCATGTGTATTTAATTATATATATGGATATATTGTATTAATCTCAAAGAGCTGAGTTTATGATCTCTGTCCCTAACTGCCTAGAATTCTTCAGTTCAGTTCAGTCGCTCAGTTGTGTCTGACTTTTGTGACCCCAAGGACAGCAGCATGCCAAGCTTCCCTGTCCATCACCAACTCCTGGAGCTTGCTCAAACTCATGTCCAATGAGTCGGTGATGCCATCCAACCATCTCATCCTCTGTCATCCCCTTCTCCTCCCACCTTCAATCTTTCCCAGCATCAGGATCTTTTCAAATGAGTCAGCTCTTCACATCAGGTGGCCAAAGTTTTAGTTTCAGGTTCAGCATCAGTCCTTCCAATGAACATTCAGGACTGATTTCCTTTAGGATGGACTGGTTGGATCTCCTTGCAGTCCAAGAGACTCTCAAGAGTCTTCTCCAACACCACAATTCAAAAGCATCAATTCTTTAGCGCTCAGCTTTCTTTATAGTCCAACCCTCTCATCCATACATGACTACTGGAAAAGCCATAGGTTTGACTAGATGGACTTTTGTTGGCAAAGTAATGTCTCTGTTTTTTAGTATGCTGTTTAGGTTGGTCATAGCTTTTCTTCCAAAGAGCAGGTTTCTTTTAATTTCATAGCTGCAGTCACCATTGGCAGTGATTTTGGAGCCCCCAAAAATAAAATCTCTCACTGTTTCCATTATTTCTCCATCTATTTGCCATGAAGTGATGGGACCAGATGCCATGATGTTAGTTTTCTGAATGTTAAGCTTTAAGCCATCTTTTTCACTCTCCTCTTTCACTTTCATCAAGAGGCTTTTTAGTTCCTCTTCACTTTCTGCCATAAGTGTGGTGTCATCTGCCTACTGAGGTTATTGATATTTCTCCCGGCAATTTTGATTCCAGCTTATGTTTCATCCAGCACAACATTTAGCATGATGTTCTCTGCATATAAGTTAAGAAGGGTGACAATAACCGTGATGTACTCCTTTCCTGATTTGGAACCAGTTTTTTGTTCTATGTCCAGTTCTAACTGTTGCTTCTTGACCTGCATACAGATTTCTCAAAATTCTTAAGTTCTAGCAAGAATCACATAACACAAGTTTTTAAGAAATTAAAACCATGAGATATACTCTAGTAAATTCATTCACTTAATTCCCAGCAAAGACCTCTAGTGTGATTTTTTTTTTTTCCATCACTGTAGCTAAAGAAGAAAGATTAAAAGAAAAACTTTACTGTGAAAATTGAAGATTCACTGGTAACCTGTTCTCTCCCTTTCTTTGTCAATTGGATCCTGATATGATCCTTTAAGAGACTTCTCAGGTGGCACAGTGGCAAAGAACCTGCCTGCAAAGCAGGAGATTCAGGCTCGATCCTGAGTGGAGAAGATCCCCTGGAGAAGGAAATGGCAATGCACTCCAGTATTCTTGCCAGGGAAATCCCAAGGACCGAGGAGCATGGCGGGCTTCAGTCCATGGGGTCGCAAAGAGTCAGACATGACTGAGTGACTGAGCGTGCATACATGCATGATTCCTGAAAATACCTGAGAGTAAAAGAATTCCCTCCTAGTTAGAAGAAAACAGTAGTTTCTAAAGCTTTTTACTTCAAATTCCTTTAGCCCTTTTCTGGAAAGTACCACCCCATAGTACAGAGAAGATACATTGCTCTTCTCATGACCAATGCATGAGAATACACAGTTCTCTTGTCAGTTTTTACCCTTCCATCACATTCTAGGTAAAAGACTGGCCTACAGACTGAAAAGATGCATCATTTTATAATCCTTATTTGGTGCAGCTCAAATGATGTTTGTGTAATCTTCCATGAAGATTATATCTTCTTTGATTATAATCAAGTCATTGAAACTAGTCAACGCACTGAATCCTTCAATCCAGATAATCCATGAAGTAAACTTTGCATGTGTAGTTAATTTTATCTTGATATTATAGATATAAATCTGAGACGCTTGTATTTCAATGTATAATGCTGGGAATTCCATTTCATCAAAAGGGAACATCACCAGTGATAATAAATATAGGTGTTCTATCCTTAGGTAACATTTTAGAAATAACTGAGATGACATTAAATATATACAGGAAAGTGATGTAGCAAGATTACTAAATTGGCCCATTTCAAAACTAAAATAATTGCTTCCCTAGTTAGTTTTACACTTAGATTTGCTTGGTTTGGGAAATACCATTTTAAAATAATTATGTTAATAGCAATAATGCTGCTGCTGCTGCTAAGTCGCTTCAGTCGTGTCCAACTCTGTGCGACTCCATAGACGGCAGCCCACCAGGCTCCGCCGTCCCTGGGATTCTCCAGGCAAGAACACTGGAGTGGGCTGCCATTTCCTTCTCCAATGCAGGAAAGTGAAAAGTGAAAGTGAAGTCGCTCAGTAGTGTCCAACTCTTCGTGACCCCATGGACTGCAGCCCACCAGGCCCCTCCGTCCATGGGATTTTCCAGGCAAGAGTACTGGAGTGGGGTGCCATTGCCTTCTCCGAATAGCAATAATAATAGCTCTCAAATACTAAGGACTTACAGCTCAACTGGAAAAGAATCTGCCTGCAATGTAGGAGACCCTGGTTCAATGCCTGGGTCAGGAAGATCTGCTGGACCAGGAACAGGCTACCCACTCCAGTATTCTTGGGCTTCCCTGGTAAGATCCCCTGGAGAAGGGAATGGCTACCCATTCCAGTACTCTGGCCTGGAGAATTCCATGCACTGTGTAGTCCATGGGGTCGCAAAGAGTTGGACAGAACTGAGCGACTTTCACTGTACTCTGTGTAAGACTCTGTGCGTGGAGCTTCTAGTTTACTGTGACAGCTAATCCTTAGAACAATTACTTTTACTATGTATTATAGTTTCCATTCTATAGCCAAAGAAACTGAAGAACAACAACAAAAACAATGTCACATAACTGGCTTAATATAACTGATTTAGTAAATGGTAGAGTCAAAAATTGATTTATTTTCTTGATTGATTCACTATTATCAACTCTTGTATATATGCTATAGTTGAAATTATCTTCAATGTGATATTATACTTGAATAAAATTTTTGAAAATTCTAACTCCTAATTTAAGAAATATTTTATTGAAAATATTTAGAAACGAAATATGTTTATTAGACTTTATATTGACTTTAAACACCAAAGCCCTCTATTGTAAGTGATGCCAAATATTTTTAATGTAGATAAATTAATATACAAATATATTTTCACATAATACCTATCATTATAATTATTTTAATTGGTAAATTCTATTATCCTAGTACACATTACTTTCTACTATTTAAAAAGAATTGAATAAGTGTGTTTTTTTCTATCTGCTTTGTTGTTCAGTCACTCAGTCATGTCCAACACTTTGTGACCCCAGAGACTGCAGCATGCCAGGCTTTCCCTGTCCTTCATTCTCTGCTAGAGTTTGCTCAAATTCTATTTTTAATAATATCATCATTATTCACTTAATTGAAGATGTTTAGACAGATTTTGTTTAGCTTAGGTAATACAATTATCTAATATTTTCTGTCTAGTAAAGTTTTATGCCTATTAGTAAACTAAAATGAATCATAAACTAAAATTTTTTATCCATCTATTTAAATGTATCCATTTACATTAACTGAAAATTATAAATCTATCATTACTATAAATATACTATGTAAGTAGAAATAAATGCGCATATATGAATGTGTATTATATATAAATGTACAGTAGTCTCCCCTTATTTGACGTTTAGTTTTCCACAGGTTCGGTTACTATGGTTAGAAAATTTTAAATGGATAATTACAAAACAAACAGTTCATAAATTTAAAATTGCACCCCTTCCTAGGTAGCATGATGAACTCTCATGACATCAACTCCATCCTACCCTGGACTAAGCCAGAGTGACCTCGCTGTAGGAGCGGCACACCCGTTGGTCACGAGGCAGCCATGCTGAGTACCAGACTTCCCGTCAAGGTACTGCAGTCAGCATTCAAATGACCCTTAATTTAATTAATAGTAACCCCTAAATACAAGAGGAGTGATACTGGCAATTCGGACATGAACAGCGAAACCATGAAGTGCTTCCTTTATGTGAAAATGTGAAAGTTCTTGATGTAATAAGGAAAGGACAAAAAGTGTATGCTGAAGTTTCCAAGATCTAAGGTAAGAACAAACCTTCTGTTATTTAAACAGTGATGAGGAAAAAAGGAATTTGTGCTAGTTTTGCTACTGCACTTCAAACTGCAAAAGTTTCTACCACAGTGCATATGACTGGGTGGTTTGGTGGTTTAGTCACTAAGTCCTGTCTGACTCTTGCGACCCCATGGTCTGTAGCCTGCCAGGCTCCTCTGTCCGTGGGATTCTCCAGGCAAGAATTTTGGAGTGAGTTGCATATGATCCTTCTCCGTGCATATGATTAGTGCTTATTAAGACAGAAAAGAAATTAGATTTGTACAATATTTTGACAGAGAGAACAGATTCACATAACTTTTGTTACCATATGTGGTTAGAATTTTTCTATTTTTTAGGATGCTGCTGCTGCTGCTGTCGCTTCAGTCGTGTCTGACTCTGTGCGACCCCATAGACGGCAGCCCACCAGGTTCCCCCGTCCCTGGGATTCTCCAGGCAAGAACACTGGAGTGGGTTGCCATTTCCTTCTCCAATGCATGAAAGTGAAAAGTGAAAGGGAAGTCGCTCAGTCGTGATTAATCTCTTACTGGGCCTAGAACTGGACATGGAACAACAGACTGGTTCCAAATAGGAAAATGAGTTCGTCAAGGCTGTATATTGTCACCCTGCTTATTTAACTTATATGCAGAGTACATCATGAAAAACGCTGGACTGGAAGAAACACAAACTGGAATCAAGATTGCCGGGAGAAATATCAATCACCTCAGATATGCAGATGACACCACCCTTATGGCAGAAAGTGAAGAGGAACTAAAAAGCCTCTTGATGAAAGTGAAAGTGGAGAGTGAAAAAGTGGGCTTAAAGCTCAACACTCAGAAAACGAAGATCATGGCATCCGGTCCCATCACTTCATGGGGAATGGATGGGGAAACAGTGGAAACAGTGTCAGACTTTATTTTTCTGGGCTCCAGAATCACTACAGATGGTGACTGCAGCCATGAAATTAAAAGACGCTTACTCCTTGGAAGGAAAGTTATGACCAACCTAGATAGCATATTGAAAAGCAGAGACATTACTTTGCCAACAAAGGTTCGTCTAGTCAAGGCTATGGTTTTTCCTGTGGTCATGTATGGATGTGAAAAATGGACTGTGAAGAAGGCTGAGCCCTGAAGAATTGATGCTTTTGAACTGTGTTGTTGGAGAAGACTCTGGAGGGTCCCTTGGACTGCAAGGAGATCCAAGCAGTCCATTGTGAAGGAGATCAGCCCTGGGATTTCTTTGGAAGGAATGATGCTAAAGCTGAAACTCCAGTCCATTGGCCACCTCATGCGAAGAGTTGACTCATTGGAAAAGACTCTGATGCTGGGAGGGATTTGGGGGCAGGAGGAGAAGGGGACGACAGAGGATGAGATGGCTGGATGGCATCACTGACTCGATGGACATGGGTCTGGGTGAACTCCAGGAGTTGGTGATGGACATGGAGGCCTGGTGTGCTGCGATTCATGGGGTCGCAAAGAGTCGGACACAACTGAGCGACTGATCTGATCTGATCTGATTACATAATCTACTGACTTTATTCAAACTTCATCAAGTAACCCAACAATATTCATGATAGCAAAACAAATCTAACATCATGCATTACATTCAGTTATCATGTATCACATGTCTCTTTAATCTGGCAAATTTGCTCGATGGTATGTTTATATCTCATGACTCTGTTTTCTAGGAGCGCAGGCCAGTCCATATTCTCTCTGTGAAATACTGCCCCGTGATTGCATTCAGGTATGTGCTTTTAGCAGGAATACCTCAGAAGTGATTCTGCATCCTCAGTGATTTATAACTGGACACAGATGTTAGCCCTGTTACTATTAGTCCTTAATCCTGTTACTATTCCTGTTTACTTTAATACTTTGGTTCAGACTGTGTCTATCGACTTTTTGCACAGCCTTTCACTGTTTTAACCCTTTTCTATTTAATAGTTATTGTGAAGAGATGTGTAGAGACAAAGTATCTTGTTGCTCTTCCAATGTCTACCTACTGGTTTAGCATCCATTGTTGTCTCTTGCCTAAATCTATTATTGCGATGGAAAATTCCATCTGTACTTGGAAATTCTGGACTTTCTATATTGTTGCAAAGGTCTAGCTATATATTCATGTGTCAGTACCACACTGCTTTAATTATAGAGGCTTCATAGTGTATTTTATTTGGAGAAGGAAATGGCAACCCATTCCAGTGTTCTTGCCTGGAGAATCCCAGAGACGGGAGCCTGGTGGGCTGCCGTCTATGGGGTCACACAGAGTCGGACACGACTGAAGCGACTTAGCAGTAGCAGCAACAGTGTATTTTATTATCTGATATTGGAGCCAATTGAATTGATTTTGTTTAAGTGTGTGTGTGTGTGTGGTGTAGTGTGTTTTCTTGGTCATTCTTTAATGTTTAGATATTCATATGAATTTTTACATCAGATTCTAGTGCCAATAAAATACATATTAATGTTTAATTTATGAATTAATTTAGGGAATCTGAGTCCTCTATTGAATGATCATATCTAATAATAAGAAATATCTTCCTACTACTTTTGTTGTTGTTGTTCAGTCACTCAGTCATGTCTGACTCTTTGCGACCCCATGGGCTGCAGCATGCCAAGCTTCCCTGTCCATCACCATCTCCTAGAGCTTGCTCAAACTCACGTCCATTGAGTTGGTGATACCATCCAACCATCTCATCCTCGGTCGTCCCCTTCTCCTCCTGCCTTCAATCTTTCTCAGCATCGGGGTCTTTTCTAATGAATCAGCTCTTCCTAATACTTTATTTTAATGTCATTCAAAAGTGTTTTAAAAGTTTACTCATACAGTAAAAATTTTGCACGTTTTCTGTTAAATTCCCTTTTAGTTTCTTTTCTTCCTTTCTAATACTAATTTTTTCTCTCGTTGTATCTACTATTATTTATGTATATGGAAAATGTTGATTTCCTATTAAGAGGGACAAAACTTACAAAACCCCTATATTTAAAATTATAATCTTGAACTGAAGTTTGTTCATTGAATTTTTTAGCTTTTTAAGTATTGTTTGAGCATTTCAGCTAACTCTAACATGTAAAAAGGTTTAGTTTTCACCACTTTCTATCTATGCAAAGAACATTTGTAGACATGACTATTTCAGATTGTTTTCTAAAAATGTATGTGTCTTTTCTTGATTGTGCCTCATAAATTGCAAGAACGTAGAGTGAAGCAGCATGCTGCACTTGTTTCTGCTGAGCTCAGGTGTCCTTGTGGCTTCATCACGCGTGAATACCCTCTTGTTAGAGCCTCCTCTGTACTGAAGTGTTTTAGTTGGGCACTACTTGGGATATTGACTTCCACTTGGGCTGTTCTTATAGTTTACTGAATCCTTTTCTTGTGTGAGTTAATTTTGTCATTGTGTATCTGGGATTTTCCAGATACCTGAATGGACCATCTACACTTAGAGATCATTTTATTGCATGTCATCTATCTGCTATTCTAATCAGTTTTCCTATTTAACTGAATAGTACTGGAGATAATGGACACCTTACTTGTTTCTGCTGTTAGTGACAATGCCCTAGGTTTCTCCCCAAAAGTAAGTTAGCGTATTTAGGATTAAGATACACTGCATATAATCATAGAAGAAAATAGTTATTTCTCATTCTCTTGTGCTTTGTTTTTTTGTAAAAAAGAAGTGAATATTGAAGTTCCTCAAAAGGTTTTTCAGCATCTATGGAGATATTTATATGATTTTTTTCCTTAAGTATTAACATAGTATATTACATTATACAGTAACATTACATAAACATATTTACTAATACTGAAACACCTGAATTCTTGAATAATTTTATTTGATCTTAATATATCATTTTCTTACTGTGATACTCAGATCAGATCAGATCAGATAAGTCGCTCAGTCGTGTCTGACTCTGCAATCCCATGAATCACAGCACGCCAGGCCTCCCTGTCCATCACCGACTCCCAGAGTTCACTCAGACTCACGTCCATCGAGTCAGTGATGCCATCCAGCCATCTCATCCTCTGTCGTCCCCTTCTCCTCTTGCCCCCAGTCCCTCCCAGCATCAGAGTCTTTTCCAATGAGTCAACTCTTTGCATGAGGTGGCCAAAGTACTGGAGTTTCAGCTTTAGCATCATTCCTTCCAAAGAAATCCCAGGGCTGATCTCCTTCAGAATAGACTGATTGGATCTCCTTGCAGTCCAAAGGACTCTCAAGAGTCTTCTCCAACACCACAGTTCAAAAGCATCAATTCTTCAGTGCTCAGCCTTCTTCACAGTCCAACTCTCACATCCATACATGACCACAGGAAAAACCATAGCCTTGACTAGACGAACCTTTGTTAGCAAAGTAATGTCTCTGCTTTTGAATATGCTATCTAGGTTGGTCATAACTTTCCTTCCAAGGAGTAAGCGTCTTTTAATTTCATGGCTGCAGTCACCATCTGCAGTGATTTTGGAGCCCAGAAA
>NW_011495067.1:2520830-2600558 GCF_000754665.1 Bison bison bison | reverse complement strand
TCCCGGCAATCTTGATTCCAGCTTGTGTTTCTTCCAGTCCAGCATTTCTCATGATGCACTCTGCATATAAGTTAAATAAGCAGGGTGACAATATACGGCCTTGATGAACTCCTTTTCCTATTTGAAACCAGTCTGTTGTTCCATGTCCAGTTCTAACTGTTGCTTCCTGACCTGCATACACATTTCTCAAGAGGCAGATCAGGTGGTCTGGTATTCCCATCTCTTTCAGAATTTTCCAGTTTATTGTGATCCACACAGTCAAAGGCTTTGGCATAGTCAATAAAACAGAAATAGATGTTTTTCTGGAACTCTCTTGCTTTTTCCATGATCCAGTGGATGTTGGCAATTTGATCTCTGGTTCCTCTGCCTTTTCTAAAACCAGCTTGAACATCGGTGATACGAGATTCTATTTATTTTTGTTCAGTATGTACTTTTAGTTACTGTATAATTTTTGTTACCGTATTTGTAAATGATATTAATATATATTTTCCTCTTTTGCACAGTCTTTTCAGGTTTAGGTATCAATGTTATAGTTAGAAATAATTCATGATACTTTCAGACAATTTGGCCTTTGAGATTGGACAGATTCTTTTGTGATAACACCTTGCCCTTTTGGTCTTTCCTGAGGTACTTTTTTAACAACATTCTTAATATCTCCATGGAAAATTTACAAGTTAAAATTTTTTATCTTTAATGTGGTTGTTTTAGAAAATTGAATTTCACTAGGATATTCTCCAATTTATTTGCAAAAAATGAGCTCATAGTTTTTTCAGATTAATTTTATTTCAAAGGTCTTTTTCTCTTAATCTTAATTATGTTCTTGTGTATTTTCTCTTTTTTTCCTATAGTTGCATTTGTAAGCACTATATTTATTTGTTAATCAGGAGTATGCACACATCTGATGAAAAGGACCCATGACCATCCAAACTTCTTGAACTTTAAGGTGAATAAAGTGAATAGCTGGGACTTTAGTAATGATTCCCTTGAAGAAGGAGTGAGTGTTTTATACATCTAGGATAGGGTATGTGCAGATATTTGGTGGCCAAAGTGATGCACTGTGTTAGGAATTGATAACTATGCTAAAATATTCGTTTATTGTCTCTGTCTTTAGTCTTGTATTGATATAAAAGTGGAAGTGTCAGTGTTTGATGTCAACATGTCACCACATAAAAAAAAGACTACATTACTAAGTTCCCTTATAACAGAACTTAGCTAATGGTTGATGGTGAGTTATATGTGCAGATTCTAGGAGGGGCCCACAAAGAAGGGAAGAGGTTTCTGTATCTTTTCTCCTGTACTTTCTATCTTAATATTGGCTAGACTTTGGATATTGTGCCTGGAGCAACCATTTTTGGCTCTGAAGATGACCTTGTGAATGGAATTTATGCATTAGGAAAAACTAAAGATGAAAATGTCTAGTTCTTTGGTGTAATATATACCACAGCATTCATTGAGAAATGAATGCATGTCATCTTTTTGTTTTGGGCTATGTTGAACTTTAATAAATGAAACTATGGAGTGAATATTATTTTGAATCAAGTTGCTCAAAATATGCATACATTTGTAGTATATAGCAATAATTTGGTCTTTTTAATATTTATAACTAGTTCATTTTATGACTTCACCATAACTTACTTAGCTATATTATTGATGAGTATTTGATCTGTTTCTACATTGAAATTAATGCTATTAAGATATTATTATATTTCTGTTTGGTAACTGCATATATGTTTGTGTGTGTGTCTTTTGCACTTAACTGAATAACATGTTTATATTTAGTATTAATACGACTTTCAGTTTACTGCTAAAATTCATCAATTTATTATTTCTTGAAATATTAATCAAGTTAATTTTAAAGTTCATGCCTGAAAATTCCAATATCTAGAACTTCTGTGTATTGTCCTCCATTGCTTGTCTTTCTTCCTAATTTCAACTTACTTACAGTATTCCCATAGTCATTTTGCATTACTTTATTTTTTAATGACAGTTCTCCTAGGTGAAAAATTCTAAATAATTCAAAGCTTCAGTGATGTCATTTTCTATCTAAAAGGATTAACTTTTGCCTCTGGTTAACAGTTTGCAAGGAAGAGTTATCTTAATCCAATCAGATATTGAATGTATTTGAAGCTTGGTTTCATTTATTTTAAAGCCTTCTTTATTTATAGCTTGCTCTTGCTCTTATGCCAGAACTTTTGAATCTTCAAAGAAAGCCTGGAGTATTTACAATGTCTCCTTTCTGCACTTGCCCCTTACACTAGGTTTGTCTTTTTTTTTTTTTTTTCTTTCCAGCACTTTGAACCTCCTAAGTGTTCTGTTCTCATAGTTATTGCTTCCAAATCAATAAAAGTCATTCCATACATTGAACTCTTATTTTTTGGCTTTAATTCTCATTAGCATCTTGCCACTACAAGTCCATGAGAGCTCTCCAGTGCTTCCAAACAAATTTATTTTTGTTCCCACTTTTGAAGTTTTTCTAAGCTAGTCCACCATTTCTGAAAGTGAAATCTGCATCTACAGTCGCCTGTAAGCCAGTGTTATTTGGGTTTCACTTTGCAATTAAGATAAACATAATACAGATAGTGTGAGCCTGATAATAAAGCTTTAGAACAAATTACTTGGCAAATAACTATCCTTATGTTGATAAAGAATGCTGATTTGCCTACATATTAGAGGCTGAATTTCTCATTTTTGGACACCATGTATGTTGTGACCTGACATCCATATGAAAACTGGGTGTTTTATCCAGAAGCACTTTATTATCACTTGGAATTAGACTGAAGTGGTCCCTAAAACCCACTTCCTGTGGATCTTAATATTTCCATGTGAAGCATGACATATAACTGTAAAGTTTTGTTTGAAATGAGTCCATTTTACAGAAAGCAGTATACCACGTGTCAACACACTGACATTTAGAGAACTACAGCTGAGCCCAGGAGCATCCTAAAGCCCAGTGATGCCCGAGTGGCCTCTCATTGGTCAGAACTGCAGGTAGTGTACTGGCCTGGCCAGTTTTCTTGAAAGAAAAAATGGCCTGCTGTATAGTAACCCATGATTTCACCAGTTGTTTGGGGAATTGGAAAGGATAGGACAGGATAAGATTTTAATTTGTGCTAGAGATTTGGGAAATAGTACTGTTGAGGAAATCTTTAAGTCTAGAATGTTGAAGTACTTATATCCGAAATGAGTTCTCGTCAAAATACTCCGATGAGGAGGTGACTCTAATAATCGTGAGAGCTACCTGTGCATGACATTCACCCCAAAGCTCGCTTAATGGCCCCACAGTGGCGGCCACAGTGACAGAGAATATAAAATATACATGGACTCAAGCTCCAGGTCCTCCTCTTCCTGCAGCTATACTGGCTGCAGTCAGCACTGAACTCCCAGTTTGATATTAAGCCCCTGAGGTGCGGCATATTGCTCAAATTAGACCCCTGCTAATCATCAAGATTGCTGCAATTTATTCACACTGATTTAAACATTTATTCTGCATATGGAAATTATTCCCTACCTAGCATAAATTTTCCGTGACAACATTTTTATACTTAATACTTATGAATGCACTATAGCATACAACACTGCTTCTGAATAAGAAACATTGTATGTTACAGAACTCACCACACTTTCCATCACTCAGAAGCTTCTAGCCTTGTAGAATTATTGGACAGTCTACCGAAGACATGCATATGGAACTACCTGGGATAAAATATCAGACAATTCAATTGTGATCTACTATAGGATATGCTATATGTTCTGAACTAATGAAAATAAGTGTTTCGTTTCTTCCATAAAGAATATAAAAGAGCTCAGACATGAAGAGGTGAATATAGATCCCACCTTCTGTAATTACAATCCTTAAAAAATGCTGGAAATGTTTTCTTCCTTATCCCTGTGTGTGTGTGTGTGTGCTCGCTAAAGTGCTTCAGTCTTGTCCAACTTCTTATCCCTAGGAAGGGCTTATTGAAAAATCATAGAACTTAAGAAAGAAATTCCAGTAATACTGTCATTGACTCAGAAATAATCTGACCATCTAAGGTTTCTCAAACCACTTGTTGAGGCAAAAAAAAAACAAAAACAAAAACATAAGTAGTTATGTATTATCTCTTGTGGTTGATTTTAGTGATGAGGGATATAAAAATATCTATGATATAGATATAAAAATATATCATAGAGATATAAAAATATATCTATATCATAGAGATATAAAATATATTCTAGATATAAATAATATTCTAGATATAAAATATTATATATAGAATATTTAGATAGATATAAAAATATTCTATATTTTTAGAATATAGTTGCTAGCCTTCAAAGGAAAAGTGTATTTAGAAAATTGTGATTATTTCCATGATTAAAGCAGAAAAAATTAAAGACTAAAGTAAATTCTACTTTTAGGGCCACTGAGGAACAGATTCTTTCAGCTTGAAGGTCCTGTTCACTCTGATAATTCACACAACAAACAAAAAACT
Organism: Bison bison bison; assembly: GCF_000754665.1. NCBI lineage: Eukaryota > Metazoa > Chordata > Mammalia > Artiodactyla > Bovidae > Bison > Bison bison. Next base: position 2,596,089 of record NW_011495067.1, on the reverse strand, counting down.
GAGATTCTTCCTGGGTAGAAAGGAACCTGATTTAGGTTATTAACATTGGTAATTCCCTGTAAGTTCATAAATAAGAACGAGGATCACCAAACTTACTTTCTTCCTTGATGTGATGTGCATTTGCTTATGGATGAGTTACTTTTCCTTCCTGTTCTCCATTCTCATAATTTTGTTAATCAACCTATGTCATGTACAAGCTATTTGACTTTGAACTTCAGAAGAGAATATAAATGTGGTATCTACATGAGAGGATTACAGGCATCACCCAGAGGTCCCGAATTCAAGCTGGACAACATTGGGGTCACTCATATTGGTGAGACAATGGACATCTGTCATTGTTATTGCCTAAAATCCAGGCTTCCCAAAATAGAATCGTGGAAATTTACTCTCCTAGTATTCTTTGTAGCTAAAATGTAGGCAAATAACTGCTGTTCGTCCAATCAAATGCACTTTCAAGAGCTTTTGAACTGGCTATGAACAGCATGAATAAAAGAGGCTTTAGGAGATACTGTATTTTACTTACTTACATATGAGAAAGAAAAAGCACCCTAATGTTAGTTTTACCATGATTCTTGTGAAGTGTTTGCTGCTTTTCATTCTGTGAAGTTAAGCCTACTGTTTTCAATGATTTTTTAGAATTGAGTTGCCAGATGGATTCTATTATTTGTAAGAACCCTGAGCAATATTGAATGACTGTTTCGTTTCTGGAAATATTTCTCTCCTAACTTGCTTGAATACAGACATGATGATAATTTAGAAAAGTTTTCATACAATGGAGGTTTGTAAAGATACTTTCTCTGAATCTTTAAAAATATGACAATGTATAATGAAAGCATATACCATTATAGCTATCACATATGTGATATCACATATATATATTTACATATTATATGTATTTGTTTAATTAAAAGAAGGAGGGAGTGGAACATAGTTTCTAGTAACTCGATCTAGGAATGAATCAGAGCAGGAGAGCTTTTTTCAGAAGTAGATAGTTTAAATTTGTGCACAATCTAAATCTTATTCTCACTCATTCTTTTTTTCTATATGTGATTTTATGTTACTTTTGTAGTATAACTCACTGTTTGCACCTTTGTTAATTCTTTTAGGGGGAGGATGGTGGTTAAAATGAGGAAAGTAAATACAATTCTAAAAGTTCCTATCATTTTTTAATAGAAGTGAAATATTAAAGTTGGATGTTATTTATATTTTCATTCAAATTTCCTAATTTCTAGAAGAAGATCAAACCTATTTTCTGGGTTTCAAATACTATTTCTTTTAAATTGCTTTTCTTTCTTCTTTATAACAAGTTTATATAACCCTGCCCACTCTTATTCCATATAAGCATTGGCTCATTATCTCAGTGTAAAAAGAAATGAAACTATTAAAATTAAGAATTATTTTTCTTATGGAAAAACTTTCTTATCTTTTCATAATATAATAGTTCCTCCATAAGTAAAATAATAATACAGAATATATTAATTGCTTAGTGTTTAAAATTGGAGCAGTATAGTCATCATTTTTTATATAATTTTACCTTCCACTTACTGTAATTTTTCTATACTGCAAAAGAACATCTGCTCTTAATATGTTGTGATACAACAAAAAGTGAAAAATATGTCATTCTCCTATCTATCCTCAGCTTACATATATATTTACATACTGAATAAAATAGCATTAACCCAAAGTTTGTGCACGCATATGTGTGTAGTTACTCAGTCGTGTCTGAGTCTTTGCAACCCTATGGACTTCAGCCCACCAGGTTCCTCTGTCCATGGAATTTTCCAGTCAAGAATAGTGGACCACGTTGCCATCAGCATGTATGATGTATGGCATTAATACATCATACAGTTGCCATTAATGATGTATGCCACTGAGAACCTTGTTCTTAACCAATTTTTCATTGTGTTTCATATTCTTGATGTATTCCTCTATAAACATTGTCTTAATTTATACTTTTATTCTTTTGGATTTTTTCTAAATTTTCAATTTTTAAAAAGATTTTGATATATACCTCAAAATCTTAACCTTTTTAAAACCATAAATATCTTATTTTTAGATAAACATTTTCTTGCATTTTTGATAAGTAAATGTTGTTAATGAATGTTGTGGTATGTTATGGGTATACTGAAATATGCCCACTTCTTAACAGAAATTCCCAGATTACAAGAACATGAGTGTAACTTCCATATGATCAGGATTTATGTAATTTTGTTAATTTCTCTTTTTCTTATGTAATGCCTAGTCACATTAGTCACATAAATTGATTTTGACCAATAATTGTTTAATATAGTGAAAATGAGTATACTACCCAAAGCAATCTATAGAATCAATGCAATCCCTATGAAGCTACCAACAGTATTTTTCACAGAACTAGAAAACATAATTTCACAATTTGTATGGAAATACAAAAAACCTCAAATAGCCAAAGCTATCTTGAGAAAGAAGAATGGAACTGGAGGAATCAACCTGCCTGACTTCAGTCATCAAGATAGTATGGTACTGGCACAAAGACAGAAATATAGATCAAAGGAACAAAAATTGAAAGCCCAGAGACAAATCCAAGCACCTATGGACACCTTATCTTTGACAAAGGAGGCAAGAATATACAACGGAGAAAAGACAATCTTTTTAACAAGTGGTGCTGGGAAAATTGGCCAACCATCTGTAAAAGAATGAAACTAGAACACTTTCTAACACCATACACAAAAATAAACTCAAAATGGATTAAAGATCTAAACGTAAGACCAGAAAATATAAAACTCCTAGAGGAAAACATACACAAAACACTCTCTAACATAAACCACAGCAGGATCCTCTATGACCCACCTCCCAGAATATTGGAAATAAAAGCAAAAATAAACAAATGGGACCTAATTAAACTTAAAAGCTTCTGCACAACAAAGGAAACTGTAAGCAAGGTGAAAAGACAGCCTTCAGAATGGGAGAAAATAATAGCAAATGAAGCAACTGATGAACAACTAATCTCAAAAATATACAACCAACTCCTGCAGCTCAATTCCAGAAAAATAAACCACGCAATGAAAAAATGGGCCAAAGAACTAAACAGACATTTCTCCAAAGAAGACATACAGATGGCTAACAAACACATGAAAAGATGCTCAACATCACTCATTGTCAGAGAAATGCAAATCAAAACCACAATGAAGTACCATTTCACGCCAGTCAGAATGGCTACAATCCAACAGTCTACAAGGAATAAATGCTGGAGAGGGTGTGGAGAAAAGGGAACCCTCTTACACTCTTGGTGGGAATGCAAACTAATACAGCCACTATGAACAGTGTGGAGATTCTTTAAAAAACTGGAAATAGAACTGCCATATGACCCAGCAATCCCACTGCTGGGCATACACACCAAGAAAACCAGAATTGAAAGAGACACATGTACCCCAGTGTTCATCACAGCAGTTTATAATAGCCAGGACATGGAAGCAACCTAGATGTCCATCAGCAGATGAATGGATAAGAAAGCAGTGGTACATATACACAATGGAGTATTACTCAGCCATTAAAAAGAATACATTTGAATCAGTTCTAATGAGATGGATGAAACTGGAGCCTATTATACAAAGTGAAGTAAGCCAGAAAGAAAAACACCAATACAGTATACTAATGCATATATATGGAATTTAGAAAGATGGTAATGATAACCCTGTATGAGAGACAGCAAAAGAGACACTGATGTATAGAACAGGCTTATGGACTCTGTGGGAGAGGGCGAGGGTGGGATGATTTGGGAGAATGGCATTAAAACATGTATATCATATGTGAAACGGATCGCCAGTCCAGGTTCGATGCAGGATACAAGGTGCTCGGGGCTGGTGCACTGGGATGACCTTGAGGGATGGGATGGGAAGGCGGATGTGAGGGCGGTTCAGGATGGGGAACACATGTACACCTGTGGCAGATTCATGTCAATGTATGGCAAAACCAATACGATTTTGTAGTTAGCCTCCAAATACATTTTTAAAAATAAAAAAAAGAAAAATATTGAAAATTTCAAACAGTGATATTTCAATCTCTTAGATAAGCATCTGTCAAGATTTCCAATGGGTTCCCTTTCAGAGGAAAAGGTAAAACAGTATTTCTTGTCTCCTGTTTAGTTCTATTCCATTTGGAAAATTCCTGTGAACTCTCAATCTATTTTTAAAATATATGGATCTTGATTTCTGTTTCTTAATATGTCTGTGCTTTTTAATGAGAAAAAAATCCTGTTTTCCTAGTTGGTGAGATTATAAAAATAAATTAAAAGTTTCTAGGATGTCAGCACACCATCACTGAGCCAGCTAGCTCCATTGTGGGTTCTGCCCATGTAGACCCCTGACTCCTCATTCACTCCACTACCCACATGCAAAGGGATAGAAAAGAAACTATTCCTTTCCTTCGGGAAATTTCCAGAGTAGTTTTGTATAGGCTGTCTTGGCGTTTGGCACAGTTCTTTTTTTTTTTTTTTTAACATGAATAAATGTGTTTATCCAATTTGCCATGTACTATGTATAAACTAAATTTGCAGATATGAATCTGAGTATGATGATAATAAGTACCTGTTTGCATTTTTTATGTAAATTAGAATGCTATTCATTTGCATTTGTTATTTTTTATAATTATAGTTTTTTTTTTAATTCATTCCAAACAAAATATTTACTTAAAAATTTTGGATTAAATCAGTTGACCAGTAGCTAGTGTTATTAAACAAAATATATTGTTTTTATTAGCTGTATTTCTTCATATCTTTAAATGCTGTGGATATCTTAACTTTTTCTTAAACGAAAGAGTGAATGATATGTGTTGTAAGAGAAGGAAGATAGATAAAGAAAGCTTTATTTTATTTTTCCAAAGTTGGATCATGTCATCTCAGCCTCCATTTGTCATTCCAGGAGTATAAAATACTTCAACATACGATTCTGGCAATAATTATATTTTATTTTTAAAGTTCAGTTATCTCTAGGTTGGAAGCTCACTTAAGTACTGTTCTCTGTACACTAATTGAAAAAGGAGTGAGACTGAATTCTTAGGGCCTGATACAGCATCAGATACCTTGTAGTCATTTTTCTTTGCAGAGAAAATTTAACTATCTTCCCCATGGCTCATTCATTTGGTCACTTGAAAATATTTCTTTATTGAGTGCTACAGTAAACCAGACACTTCTATTCTACAGCAGAGGAAGGTAATAAACAGAATAAATCATAGGGAAATATGAGTGTTTTATACTGAAATAAATACTAAAGACAAAATATGGAGAAAGCAAGTGTTAAAGGGACTCTTAAGACCGTAGGTAATGTGTCAAATTCACTTCACCTGCTTCACTAGTGAAGGTTGCTTTAAGGCTTGGGGCACACAGACTGAACAATAAGATGCTTGCCTGAGTTGGTCTCTAGAAACTTGGAATCAGCTGTGTCTCGTTGGAGCTGAGCTGGTTAAAAGGGCAGAACCCCGGCCCTCCAGCTGGGCACATGCCCGTGTCCCTTGGTGACCTTCTGAATGAGCTGAAGACTGCAGCTTAGGTTACACCTGCACAGAACCAGGATAACCACACCTTCTTCAGCCACCTTGCCCTGCCATCCCCATGTTCCCTGTGCCTTGCACCTTCTGCTCCTTATTACTTATCCCCCAAATACCCTGAGCCCTTTGTCTTCAGTCGGTGGACTCGAGATTTAGACCAGTGAGTTCTTTGGTCTCCTGCTCTGCTGCGTGTGAATAAGCCCTGTCTGCTGAAGACCTCGGCATCTCCTCTCAGGGTTTGGCTCCTGTCTCTCAGGAAGAACCTGGTTTGTAGCAGTCTTTATATTATAAACTGGGCGGGGGGAAGCTCACTGTTATTTAAATGACAAGGTAAAGGAATTGACTGAGTTAATCATGTATTTATTGGGAGTAGAGACTTCTAGGCAGACTAAGGTCAGGAACAGAGACACTGTGAAGGAAGTGTGTTTAGCAAGTTCAAGAAAAATGGGTGAAACCAGAGGCTGGAGCAATGTAGGGCATAGAAACAAAGTCAGCTAATCAGGGTTTCACGTCTCCTGAGGCCTTTTCAGATCATTGTAGGGAATCTTGTGTTTGCTCTGAACAATAGGAGAAGCTGCTAAGGGGGAGTTAAACAGTAAAGCGGCCTGCTGAATTAGGCCTATTTTTCTAGCTTTATTGAGGTATATTGAGAAAAGTTACACACGTTTAAGATGTACACATGATGTTTTGGTATACCTAATATACTCTGAAGCCACCAGGGCTCCCTGGAGGCTCAGACGATAAGGAATCTGCCCACAATGCAGGAGACATGGGTTAAGAAGATACCCTGGAGGAGGGCATGGCAACCCATTCCAGATTCTTGCCTGCAGAATCCCTATGGACAGAGGAGCCGGGCGGCTACAGTCCATGGGGCCGCAAAGAGTTGGACTTAATTGAGTGGGACTAAGCACAGCACCATATACTATGAAATGATCCCCACAATCAAGGTCATTAATCCATCCATCATCTCACATAATTCGTGTGTGGTAAGACCACTTAAGATCAACTCTCTTAGCAAACTTTGGGTATCCATTACAGTATTAGCTATAGTTAACCAGGACATGTGCCTTGGATTTCCAGAACTTCATCCTGCATACCTGAAACTTTGTATCCTTGGGGCCACACCCCATTTCCCTGTGCCACATCCTTGACAGCCCCTTTCTACTTCTGCTCTTAGGAGTTTGAGTTCTTTTTTTAGACTCTATATACAAATGAGATCATGCAGTATTTGTCTTTTCCTAGCTGGCTTCCGATTTTAAATTTAACAGTAATGCTCTAACTTCTGAAAATACATTGGAAGGAAGCCAAGGGTGGAAAGAAGAGCTAAGCCGCTAGAGCCCCAGGTGAGAGACGTGCAGAAGCAAAGGGAAAGGAACATGGAAGGAGCCAGCTTCACTGTGTCCTTTGCTCCCGTTTGTACACATTGTCCATATCCCCTCATTATTCTAGCCCTCTGCCCACCTTGCGTATAGCACATCGGTGCCTTGTCCTGGGCTTCACACAAGAAATGCCCCACTGCTTCTCTAACAAAAGGTATCAATCAAGAAGATGCTTCTAAAAAGCAAATTTCCCCCAAAAGTTTTTTGATTCTTCCCAAATCTATGGTCCTCTGAGGTTCAGTTTGTGGAATACTGACTTCCCCTCTCTAACCTGCATGATTGCTGGGAGCATTATATTACTTGTGATTTTTACAAAAGCCCTCCAAAGAAGGGATCGTCCCTCTCCTCCACACATAGTGAAATCTAAGACAGAGTTTAAATATATTTCAGAAACTGCCCAATTGACCAAGTGTGGTGCCAGATCTTAAAGCCAGTTCTGTTTTGCTTCAAAGCTCAAAATTTTTTCACCCCACCCTGCCACAGAACCACCTCATGTGTAATTTGCATCCTTATAGGTAACAGTGGCAGCAGCAATTCTAGTTAATATACCCTATGCAGTTAATGCAGGAACTCTTCCTTCCTCACCTCGGAATGTCTTCAAATAGACCACTGTACAGCTGAAGTTTTCTATGATTTAAATTTCTCCTTTTGAAAGGGAGATAATACTGATGTGTATTTTGATAACTTCCAAGTCATTTATTCTCCTCCTAAAGAACCTAAGCTATTCTGTTCAATTGCACTGTTCCAACTATATGTTTAGTTAGGCTTTTGCTCTTAAATTCTAATTTAGATGTTTTAATAATATAAAGTAATTCAAAATGTCTAAGTCAATTTAACTTACAGCTAGTTAAATAATTAAAAATTAGCCCACTGTGTAACTTAAGCCCTTTCTCCACTGCTTAAATTAGGATTTAAATTGACTTTTATGTTTTGGATTGGATTTTAGAATTTCATTTAAAAATAACATAAATTTGTAACAATTGATTATTACATTTTGAAAGTTTTATGGTTAGCACCTAAGTCATTCTTATGATATTATATCATATAATGGTGATTATTATTATGGTGAGATTATTTTTAAATGAAAGATTCTAGGGATTCTAATTATACAAATTTCTTCATATTTTTCATAATTTCGCTAATGGAGATATATGTGAGATTAGGTGAAATATAATTAATCAGATATTATTAGAATTGAACTTTTCAAAAGGAGTAAAGAAAAGAATGTTTTTCTGAAAGAATCCATACTACAGGCATGTCCTATAATAGAAAAATATTAAATAGTTTTGGGGAAGTGCTCGAAGCCGTTCAGGTTTCACTGTAGTTATTGAACTTTAAAATATTGTGTTCCAAAAGACATTTCTGATTTTGAATATAATTTGCCTTCAAGTATATGGTAACAGAGAACATTTTAAAATATATAATAAAATAGAAATATCTTTGGTATGCATATTAATATTTTATTTCTAATTTTATCAAATAATTAAGTTTAAAATGAATGTCTCCTTAAGATCATCAGATTTATGGAATGGACATATAATTCAGCTCTGAAGGAATTTATCATTAAAAGGGCAATTTTGGTTGGTCATGCCATTTCTTTAATCTGTCCAAAATTTCATTAACTCTCTTGGCATTGAGGAAATCTTATACAAAGTTCTAAAGAACTGAGAAAAGTTTATACGCCTTATATATGTATAAAATTTTAAATGAGGAAGCCACAAAAGGGTACTTATTCGGTTTTTTTCTCTAATTTCATCTGAAATTTCAATCAGCTTAAGTTTGAAATATTTGAATCATTATTAATGTGGATGTCTTATAGTGGTAATTATTAAAATAATATTAACCATGGTATCTAAATAATAGAGAATTCTCTTGCCTGAGAAGCACGACGCTTTGCAGTGTATAGCACTGCAATACACTGCAGTAATCAAAAGACCAAATGTCATCGTTTTTAAAAAACATTTATTGTGTCAGATTTTAGTTGCAGCATGTAGGATAGTTCATCATTTCAGCCTGAGGGGTCTTAATGGCAGCATGTGGGCTCTTTTAGTTGAATATTAACCTATGTTCAGACACAAAATTGGGGAATGATTTCTAGAATGTAGTTTAGGAATATTTCTAGTCATATTTATATCTGATATCTGTATTAACACATATTATGAATATATATATATATACACACATATATAAACCTTAGATTCTTTAAGGTTATATATAACTGGGCTGTGTCTTTTATTAATGTCCAATCTTGCTAGCTCCTATATATCCTAGAAGAAAATTTATACATTACAAATTTACTTTTTTTTCCTCCAACTTAGTGGCATTTACTAGAATAAAGTATAAAACGCACTTTAAACCGTGATCGACTAGAATGGAAAGGATGCAGTCAATGCTTCTTTGTTACTGCCCTTATAAAGGTCAGCTTCATAAATATTTGTGCAACTCGGTAATTGTATCAAAAGTTTATATTATATGGAATTATATAATTTGTTTAACTTTGATTTTTTTTTTCCTGTCACAGAAATAACTTCTTAAAGAGCTCTCAGAATTTTACTATGTAAAAATATAGTATGCTCCCATTTCTACAGATACCATGGTGCATTTTTTAGATTTTTCCTACTTGAATTATTGAAAGGTAATTCCATGTACCCAAAAGAACTTTATTTTCTTTATGAGATTGTGATTTCTCCTTATCTATCATATATGTAACTTCCAGAATAATCCATTCTTAACTACTCTTTTATTTCAATATTGAGTAGTTTATTTTCGTCTTATATCAGTGAACTTTCCATCTATATATTTCCATGATAAGAATATGTATAATTATGGATGCCCTGTCTGCTAATATGTTATTTTGACAAACTGCTCTTTAGTTTTATCTGGATCCTTCAAGAAAATGAAACTCAAGCTTGTTTTGGATAATCCACATTAACATGAAATGCACAAGTTTGCCTCAAAAGAATATAATTAATTCACAGATGATTGTTAAGCCAAACCCAATATATAACATCTGTCATCATCACTGATATTTACAGTAATAGCTTCCAGACTTAAAGGTTTGTGCTGCAGAGTTGAAGGAAATTTTATCTGAGCAACTGAATTAGTAAAGTTTCCTATGATTATAAGTAACAAAAATCCACAGAGACTAGTTTAAGCAACAAGGGTGTGATCATTTATTATAAACTTTCTTTATAAGCAGAAAATATACAAACACTAGATTAAATGAAGAGAAATGGTTATTATAAGATTATAGAATTGTTTCATGGAATGCAAGGCCAGAGGTGGATCTAGAATTCAGATTAGACTAAAATTAATGACTGCTGTGCTTCAGAGTTGGCTTCCCTGGTGGTGCTGTGGTAAGGAACCCACTCTCCAAGCAGGAGATGCAGGAGATGCAGATTCAACGCCTGGGTTAGGAAGATCCCCTGGAGGAGGAAATGGCAACCGGGTCCAGCACTCTTGCTGGAAAATTCCATGGACAGACAGCCTGGTGAGTGCAGCCGATGGGGTCACAAAGTGTTGGACAGTACTGAGGATGCACACAGACAGACGTGTTTCAGGGTAGTACTTGTCAAACTTTAATGTGCATGCACAATGCCAGGAAAATATAAAGTATGAAAAGTGTTAGTCACTGCTTCGTGTCTGACTCTTTGTGACCCCATGGACTGTAGCCTGCTAGTCTCCTCTGTCCGTGGGATTCTCCAGGCAAGAATGCTGGAGTGGGTTGTTATGCCCTCCTCCAGGGTATCTCCAGGGATCAAACCTAGGTCTCCTGCATTGTAGACAGATTCTTTACTGTCTGAGCCACTACGGAAGCCCCAGGAAAACATAGACTCACATGTTAAGACTTCTATGCCCATAACTGTTGTGGTCTGTGCGTGGGTGGAAGAAGAATTGCCAGACACAGGGTATTTCAGAACAGAGTGAGTTTACTAAGAACAAAGAGGAGAGATAATGAAGAGGCTGCAAACACAGCAGGCAGACCTCCTGACAGATCAGGGGGAGCCGACCCCTTTTGTGGATTAGTAGTCAATTTTTACAGCCTCAAGACAAAGAAAATTCCTGCTGGTAGGGTGATTGGTCAGGATACTATAGGGTGGGTATTTTACCTAATACAGGAGTAAGGGAACTGGGCAGTTTAGGTCAGGAGATTTCATGGCAACAGTTGCTATGGGGTTTGGTCAGTTCTGGAGATTTTTTGCCCTGTGACCTTGGTATGAGACTCCACGTCTGTGATCTTGGTATAGCGGCTCTGCAATAATCACTGCAGCTTTATTTGTAACAGTCAATCACTAGGGAAAAAATCAGATGCTCATCAACAGATGAAGCGTTGAGCAATGTTACTCAGCCATGAAGAAGAATGAACTGAGACAAAAACGTTAGATAAAAAGAGTACATTCTACATGATTCCATTTATATAAAATTCTAGAAAATGCAAAGTGACGATAGAAAAGAAATCAGTGACTTTCTGGGCTTGTGAGGGGACAGGGAGACGGGTAGGGGAGACTTTGCTGATGATCTATTCATAAATGTTCATTGCTCATATGGTTTTATAGTTTCACAAGTATAGGCATTTGTTAAAACACATCAAAGTTCCACTTCATTGCATGCCGATTATATCACAATTAAGTATTTAAAAATAAAAGAATATTCACAGTAGGCACAACATGATGAAACTGAAAAAATGCTGCTAGATGGAAAGGAGAGAGAAATCTTAGAATCAGTCAGGGGAGAAAGATATTTAAAAGAGCAGTAGTGAGGTTGGTATCTGATTTTGAAATATCAAGATTGAAAGGAAGCAGGTCAGAGGATAGTAGTTGGTGCTGGCTGGCAGTATGTAAAAGAGAAGTGGGAGACTTGCTGAAGTAGAATTCTACACACAATGTTTTTTAAACATACAAACAACAACCAAAAAAAAAAAAATTGAAAAAGCAGAATGAATTTTAGGCAGAAGGAAGGTGCTCTCACATAGGATGTCTCATATGCAGGACAGAACACAGGGATGCATGATCTAAATATATGTCTACTGTATTAAACAATAGAATACCAATGCATCACAGGGATTAAATATAAGATACCTTCTTCAAATTTGGGAAGAGATAAAAGACATCACAGTGTTAAAAGGTCCAGGGTGAGAGCGAAAACATAAAAAGGGGCGGGGGACTTTCCTAGTGGTCCAGTGCTTAAGATTCCATGCTTCCACTGCAGGGGGCGTGGGTTCAATCATACGTCAAGAAACTAAGAATCCCTCATCTTATGTGGCATGGTCAAAAAAAAAAAAACAAGTGGATGGGAGATTCTAATAGAAAAAAATTGGCAAACATTCCAAGTAGTTATCATTCAAAGAGTGGATCAGAAAACCTCAATAAATCCAAACCTATATAGCAATTAAAATAAATAAAGTAGATCATACAGGCTAGCATATATAACTGAAGTAAGTTAAGTCAGACAAAAAGTTATAAAGGCTATTTTTTTGTTATATGGTTACATATAAATAGTGTAATTTTAAAGGCTCCATTATAAAAAAGAACAACATTACTTATATAATTCAGGAAGTGGACTAGATGGGAGAAAATGACTTTTTGGTTTCTGTTCAATATTTCATTTTTTTGTAAATGCAAGACTAAGAAGTTTGGCTGAAAATTAATGTGGTAAATATTTACTCTCTCATATTCTCTACTTTTAAATTTGAAATTACTTAAAAATATTTCCAATGAATCAGCTCCTCTCATCATGTATCCAGAGTACTGGAGCTTCATGAATATTCATTGGAAGAACTGATGCTGAAGCTGAAGCTCCAATACTTTGGCCACCTAAGGCAAAGAACTGACTCATTGGAAAAGACCCTGATGCTGGGAAAGATTGAAGGCAGGAGGAGATGGGGATGACAAAGGATGAGATGGTTGAATGGCATCATTGATTCAATGGACATGAGTTTGAGCAAACTCCAAGAGATGGTGAAGCCTGGAGTGCTGTAGTCCATGGGGTCACAGAGCTAGACATGACTGAGTGACTGAACTGAACTAAAGCATTTGATGCAAAACATCACTTCTAAGAGTTTTAAGAACAGGTTACATGATCAAACTAATATAAAAAATGCAAATGCAATAGTTTTCCTCCTGGAAGTTAGCAAGGCACATTACTAATATGAAAGATTCTAAGAAATCTCAGGGGAAAGAACTATTTAATTTTGTTCATCTTAACCCATGCTAATTTGATCACCAGAGATTTTTTTTTTTTAACTAAGCATCTCATAAAACACTCTAGTTACCTTGGAAAATTCATTTGTAAAATGAACCTTTCAAGAGAGTGTCAAATTATGCAGAGATGTCAATGAATATGGATTAAGAGAAACCATCACATATGGTGAATGGGAATTCACTGGTGTTTTCCAAGACAGAGCTTTAGGAGAAAGTGAGTTATAAAGGAGAAAGTAGGAAATTTAACAGTATGTGTGGAAGACTCAGTTAAAGGGAGAAGGAATGTTTAAAATTTTAAAGTGAGAAGGGAGAATAACAATGCATTTTTTTTGTCACACTTAATATTTGTAGTTTTATTTATGCTATAGATATGGATCTGAAATTAGATATAGTCTTAAGCACAGATATAAATTTCATAATCACCATATCTTGAGGAAGATGGAATGGAGAAAAAGAAAAAGAACTCTTAAAGCAATGTCTCTCAACATTTTGAGGCACCAGTACTCTTGCCTGGAAAATCCCATGGACAGAGGAGCCTGGTGGGCTGCAGTCCATGGGGTCGCTAGGAGTCGGACACGACTGAGCGACTTCACTTTCACTTTTCACTTTCATGCATTGGAGAAGGAAATGGCAACCCACTCCAGTGTTCTTGCCTGGAGAATCCCAGGGACAGGGGAGCCTGGTGGGCTTCCGTCTATGGGGTCGCACAGAGTCGGACACGACTGAAGTGACTTAGCAGCAGTAGCAGCTTAAAATTACCCCAAGACATAGGTCCAAATAAACGGTGTTTCAGAGATAAATCTTAGGTGCGAAAAGTTTGTTCATTTTCTGATTCATTTAATTTGAAGACAAAAAACTTAACTGTCCCTTAACAGTGACTTTGCTCAGAGAAGCTAGGTAACAACGTGATATGGAATTGTCACCATTAAAAACAGTATAATCAGGAATTTTTAAGTTTAAAATTCCAAGGTCATTAAAGATAGGTATCAGCTTCAAAATTACTGCAGTGCACTCAGAGGGCACAAAAAGATGTGGATGAACTCATCCCTTCAGTCCCTTTTGGTCATGCTCCTTTTGAAGGTCACCAGCTCTGACAATGGGCTTGGAGAAGTTCTGCAGAGGAGAAGCAGGTCAGCTCTGTGTACAGAAATGTCTCCACCGCTCTCATTCAAATGAGGCTTCAGATAACCCACTCAAGGAAGATCTGAGGGAGGTTACATTACATGCTGCTTTAGTTTGATGATTTTAATTCTTCATAGAAAATTTCCTTTCCTTTCAGAAGCTTTTATACTTTTGTTTAAAGAGAACACTGTTTTTTGTTCTGTTGATTTCTTACTGTAAAACTTAATCCATTGTGCTTCTTGCATTTTAAATCACATTAACTATGATTTTCTTACAGTAATCACGTGATCTTGAGTATACATGGGAAACGTGTGTGTGATGGTTCTAAAATACTAATGAATTATTGAAAATCAAGACAGTGTGGTTTCCTTTATATCACTATCAAAACATGTATTTATTCAACCTGCATTCAAAAGTCTATACCCTTACATATGTCTTTGTGAATATAAATATCTCTTATTTGTGGCTTAATATACCAGCGAAAGAGAAGATATAAGAACAAATAAATCAATAACAAAAATTTTAATTTTGGTAGTATAGAAATTGACCTTCTTTTGGTTTCTGCTAAAAATAAATAAATGTACTTTTAAATGATCAATTCTCTAACCATATGACATTCTGTGATATTTGAAGACATTATTTAATTTCAGATAAATATTCAGAATAAAATATTATATGATGTTACATACAGTGAGCAAAGCCTGAAAATATTTTGAGAAAGTAAAATTAGGAAAATTCTTTGCCACTTTTAAAAATTATAATATTATTAATATATATGTATAAGCATAACCAATAATTTTCTAATGCTGTCTTTTAATAAACACATTTTCAGCAACTCGAAAGTTTAATTCATTTACTGAGATGGAGAATATTAATCCTTAATTCTTGGGCAAGTGAGATTTTTCCTCACTAATAGCAATGCTGTAGTTTGGATGAAATATCAAATCAGTCCTATGGCACTGGTTAGTTTTCTCCACAACACTGAATGCCTTCAGTTCAGTTCAGTTCAGTTCAGTCGCTCAGTCATGTCCGACTCTTTGCGACTCCATGAATCGCAGCACGCCAGGCCTCCCTGTCCATCACCAACTCCCGGAGTTTACTCAAACTCATGTCCATTGAGTCAGTGATGTCATCCAGCCATCTCATTCTCTGTCATCCCCTTGTCCTCCTGCCCCCAATCCCTCCCAGCATCAGGGTCTTTTCCACTGAGTCAACTTACACTTGCTTAAACATCTATGACACCTATTGTCTTAGTTTGGACTGCTATAACAGAATGATGTGCACTGGAGTTTAAGCAGCAAATGTTTATTTTTCACAGCTCTGGAAGTTGAGAGGTCTGAGATTAAGATGCTGGCATATTTGGTGTCTGATGCCACATTGGTCAGCAAGTGACCATTTCCTGCTGTGTCCTCACATGGCAGAAAGAGGGGGAGCAAGTCCTCTAGTCCCTGCTTGCACCTGTGCTCAGTTGCTTGGTCGGATCTGACTCTAAATCCCCATGAACTGTAGCCCACCAGGCTCCTCTGTCCATGGGATTTTTCCAGGCAAGAATACTGGGAAATGAAAGTGAAACTGTTAGTTGCTCAAGCATGTTGGACTCTGCAACCCCATGGACTGTAGACCACTAGGCTCCTTTTTCCATGGAATTATCCAGGCAAGAATACTGGAGTGGGTTGACATTCCCTATCCAGGAGATCTTCCTGACCCAGGGATTGAACCTGAGTCTCCTGCATTGCAAGCAGAGGCTTGGAGTCCTTGCCATTTCCAATATCATCATGAGAACCCCACCCATATAACCTTATATAAACCCTTCCAACCCTGGAGAAGGAAATGGCAACCCACTCCAGTACTCTTGCCTGGAAAATCCCATGGACGGAGAAGCTTGGTAGGCTTCACGGGGTCGCAAACACGACCGAGCAACTTCACTTTCACTTTCGAACTCTCCCAAAGACCTATTTCCCAGTACTATTGCACTTGGAAGTCTGATGTGGAGCCTAGAACCTTCTCAAAGTGTGAGAAGTTCATTTGGTATTATTGTTCTCCAGTTTGTGTGTCGTACACCGGATGAGTAGGGAATTTGACTTTATCATGATTGCGCCCCTCCTACCATCTCATTGTGGCTGCTCCTTTGACCTTGGACTTGGGGTATCTTTTTTTGGTTGAGTTCCAACATCCTTCTATTGATGGTCGTTGAACAGCTAGTTGTGATTTTGGTGTTCTCACAGGAGAGGATGAGCACAGGTCCTTCTACTCCACCATCTTGAATGCACAGGGGGTTAGAGCTTTAGCATATGACTGGGAAGGAATGCAAACATTCAGTCCTTAACACCTGTCCTGCTCCATCTTTGTTCTGTGCCCTTGTAGAATGTGGACAGATATATCTATAGTCTGTATTGGTAAACTTATTGAATTAAAATATTGATTCCTTCTAGTAACTGCTCTAAATTCATCATAAAGTTTATTTTGTATATTTTTATGTCTTTAATACGAATAGTGTTATATATTCTTAGAAGGCAGTGTTTCCTTTAAAACTATTATTTATAAAATAAGCACAATGTTCACACTTTCTTTTGACTTACTTCTTCTGATGTTGTGTTCAAATTTCCTCTTTTCATTTAATATGCAATTGTTCTGCATTTTTATTTTCAACCCATATTATACAAAAAAAAGATGTATATTTTCCACCCCAAGAAGGATTATACAATCTGTCTTTAATTTTAAAATAAATATTAATCTTTATTCTGTTCTTTCATTTTTATTTTTTGCCATTTAAATTCTCAGGAATTTTGAGAATTAGGGGAATATAACTTTTTTTAAAAATTGTATGCTTAAACAAGATTAGTATGTGATAACTACCAGTCTTTTATAATAAAAATAATATATAATTATAAAGCTTTCTTAAATATTTCTTTTCCATTATTATTCTTTTGTAATATATTTAGAGTTTATTCTCATACCTCAAACTGTATGACTTTCAGTATCTCCTGGTCATCAGTGTAGGACAAATTATTCATGTTTCAACTCTCCAATAATGAGATGTCAGCCCATAATCCTTACTGTTGAAAGAATTGTCAGAAATGATTGAATCCTTGGTGAAGTGACCTCAATGCCATTTAAAGCTTGCCTTCATAAAAGAGTACATACTATCTGAGAAGCTCCTCTTCTTCTTAGCTTTTCTTGTTTTTTGTTTTGCATAATATATGAGTAATTCAAACTGAAAATCAATTCAGTGATAATTATATACATGGAGAACATTTATTAAGCAACATACATTTTGAACATTTAATATGAAGATATTGGATACCATGGTAATTTTTCTTTCATGAAATCCATCATGGGTTGTTGAGGCTGCAGATTTTAATTTTCAGTTACTCCATGGTAGTTGTGTTTGCCTGCTAGGATATTTGTTTATTTGTTTAAATATTATGTCCTTGATGATTATTGAAGTAAAAACATCCACCGAAATGATTTTATATCCATGAGAGTTTCCCTTGTCATTATAAGTTTGCAAATCAGAGAAGGGGCTGGCCAGCAAAACAGAACTAGTACAATATCCAGATTATAAGACTTACAGCAAGGAATTGAGTTGCAAAATTTTGTGGGCTGGCTAAGCAATTCTGAAATTGAAGGGCAGGTCTTCAGGAAGAACAGCCTAGAACTCTTAGGAAACAGCTTAAGCTGCTGTCTGTAGGCACATTCTTTTTCAGGAAAGTCTCAATTTTGCTCTTAGCTTCTTTAAAGGTTTGAATCATATCCACCCAGATTATCTCAGATAACCTCCTTTACTTAATGTAGACTCATTATGGACCCTTAATCACATCTAGAGTATCTTATACCATGAAATATAGTGTTTGAGTAACTGGAGACTGTCCTCTAGTAAGTTGACACAGAAAACAAAACATTACAGGTTATTTCTTGTTTTACAGGATTAGTATCACCTGACTCCTAAAGGATGGGAGCATAAATCTTAACTCTCAATGAGCTTCATTCATATCACTGGGAGTGGGAAGGTACCACAGTATCTTAAAAAAAGTTTGTTTGTTTGTTTTTATATATATTGAAGATTTATGTAATGGTCAGATATATTTCAGCACTACTTATAAATTTGAAGATCTTAGGGTTGGTGGATGCTTAAAGTTTCAACAGATTTTCCATATCATACTTTGACCAAGATGAGGTTGTGATTGTAGGAAAAAGATTTAATTATATTTATAACCATATATTTAAAAATTCAAATCAACTATATAATGGACAATAGTCCAAATTTAGTTCGTTTGTTCTGTGTTAGTCATGCAAATGGATTAAATATATAAATAATAAATAACAGAGGTTGGTCAGTGCATAGAAAAACAATTTGTTTTTGCCTAAATCATGCATACTAGATATTCAGATTTAATCTTTCACTTAAAAACCTTTATGATTTGTGAAGTTAATGGACAGTGACTAAGATATAGTACTTCTAGCTTGGGAAATTCCTACAAATGGTAGGAAACTTCCCACCAGATACCTTATGCTTCAAATTTTCTTTATTTTTCTTAAAAATATGTTTTTATTTTACAAATCTAATATGTCTCTAAATCCTTTTCTTTATAGTCTGGATTAGTTTTCTATTGCTTCACTACAAATTTTTTTGCTTGAAACAAAGTGTATTATCTCACAATTTCTCTGGATTTAGGGAGATAATTCAGTCTTCTGCTGAGAGTCTCACTAAACTGAAATCAAGATGTCAGCCAAGGCTGCTCTCTCATCTGAGTTCTCTTGCAGCCAACTGGTTATTGCCAGAATTCAGCTTCTTGCACATGGGGAAATGGAGCTTCTACTTTTTTGCACACAATTGACTTGGGACTACTCTCAGCATCTAGGGACCGCTCTTAGGTCCTGGCCACTTGATGCCCTCCATGGACAGTTCACAATACAGGCATCTGTTTGTTAGAAGCTGGGAGGAGTAGCTCCTTTGCTTTGCGTGTGTCTGTGGCTTTGAGTCTCTTTAAAAGATTCACCTGATTAGGTCATTCCTACCCATGGTCATCTTTCTTTTGGTTAAAACAGAGTCAACCTGTTGTGTTCTTAGTCACTCAGTCCGGTCCAAATCTTTGTGACCCCCATGGACTGCAGCCTGCCAAGTGCCTCTGTCCCTGTGGATGCTCCAGGCAAGAATATTGGAGTGAGCTGCCATGCTCTCCTCCAGGGGATCTTCCCAACCCAGGGATTGAACCCAGGTCTCCTGCATTGCAGGCAGATTCTTTACTGTTTGAGCCACCAGGGAAGCCCAGGGTAGGAAAGACCTAGTTCACCTGATTAGGTCATTGCTACCCATGGTCATTTTTATTTCTGTTAAAATAAAGTCAACTGGTTAGGGACCTTAATTATATCTGCAAAAAGGAGTCACATATGGCAACATTTCAAAAAAATCAACCATTACAATTCTCTGTTTTCCATATCTTCAACTCTGAGCAAATATGTAGGCTTCCACAGGATACTAGGGGAAAAAAATCACCAAGCAGAACCAGTTTAACTGAGAAAGAAGCATTACATCTGTTCATTAAAAAAAAAAAAAAAAAGCCTATATGTATTTTAACACATACACACATATACCTGTATGTGTATTTAAATACATATACTTGATTAATAATAAAACATACTAAGACTTCTCCATTGGCAATTGAATAGATGAAAGGATATGATTTTCAAGTAGGTTTTAAATTTGCAAATCCCCTGTTAATAATGTATATAAAGGGAAATTGTGAACAGTATAACTTATTGCATGCTATGTTGCTTCAGTCTTGTCTGACTAATTGTGACCCTATATAGACCATAGCCCACCAAGCTCCTCTGTCCATGGTATTCTCTAGGCAAGAACACTGGAATGGGTTGCCATTATTTTATGTCTCCTGCATTGGCAGACTGGTTCTTTACCCCTAGGGCTACTTGGCAAGCCCATTACCCTCCAAAATGTAAACTTAAAATATAAATCATAACTGCTCCTTTTGTAGATTTGAAGTCCTTTGAGAAAGGGTTATGCTTCATTTGTAAAGTGTACCATTTTATTGTCTCCAAGGAGGGTGGAATTGGATTGAAGGCATTCAAAAGGTACAGACTTCCACATATAAGATAAATAAGTGCTACAAATGTAATATGCAACATGATTAACATAGTAAACTCTCTTGTGTGTTTATAAGAAAATTGTTAAGAAGGTAAATCCTAAGAATTCTGACTATAACGAACATTATTTTTTCTGTTTCTTTAATTTTATATCTATATGAGATGATAGATGTTCTACTAAATTTATTGTGATAATCATTTCTTGATGTATGAAAATGAAATCATCATTCTGTACACCTAAAATGTATACACTGCTGTTATGTAATCATATCTCAATAAACCTGAGGGGAAATGGCAAAAAAATAAAAATAAAAAAAAAATAAAAGCACCTCAGCATAGAAAAATAAAAAATAAATATGCATTTTTGTAATTTTTAACATAGTTATGCTTTCTTTTATGGTACTAAGATGTAGTTTATTGTTGCATGGAATAAATGTATTTTAGTTTCATGTTACTTGGAAAAGTAATGGATGAATCAAATTACAGTTTACGTATAATCATTCCCTCTCAAGCATTCAGTTGGAATTGAACACTGCAATACTAACTGCTTTGATATACTCAATATTGTCCTGAGTCAAAAAAAAAAGAAAAAGCTTATTCCTCAGAATATTTACAGTAATGCAAAAGAGTAATGTTTCTTAGTAGAAACAAGCAATGTATACTTTGAAATATTTTTGAAGGAAATTAGACTCTGTCACTTTTGAATATATGAGCTCACAATTTTATGAGAAGAGGATTTCAAATAGTTACAGAATAATAAATTGTACATTAACAGCAAATGTAATAATTATTAATAACTTTTGGCTGTATAAAATTACATCATGCTTGAGCAATTTTCTGCAAAAAATAGGTGAAAAATTAAACTATAGGTTTTTAAAATGTAATTATCAAGCAATAATGAAGAGCAGATCATTTGCTTATAACAATTACAATTTAAAATACTTGGTTAAATTAAAATAATTTAGTAGCTACAGCTATGATTAGATAAGTAGAAAGATATCAAGGTAAAAATATAATATGTAAAGTTATAATATGAAGTACAAAGATACAAAGGCAGCAAAATAAATATTACCAGACATAAGTAAGAATTTGTGAAATGACTATTGGCAGCAATATAATTAGATATCTTAAAAATGTAAAGATGCTTTTTATAAAGTATATTAATGAGGTGTCATTACTTACTAGCCTGGGATAAAGCCTAGAGTTGAATATCACATCATAAAAACTGCTTTGCAGAATAATATGCCTTTGAAACACTATCTGAAACACTAAAAAGTGTACCTTTGGGAAATGATCTGATGATAGCAATTATACAACACACATTAGGATAAAGGTTGATGTCAATTATCTAGGAATTAAATATTGATGTTGATTATCTAGAAATTAAATTCATAGTTAAAGCTATAAGTGCCATATGAGAATTAAATACTTCAAAAGAAATATGTTTGGAAATACAGTGGGAGACCATCTACAAATTGGTATATTATCATAAATGAGTCATTATATAGGGGTTTTGACTTGATAGACTAAAAGTAGCTTACACAGTTCATTAGAATAAGGAATCTATGAGGAATTCATAAATAACTTGAACAAATACAACTTCATAAAGCAGAAGGTTCTAGTGGCATATTTTCTAGAACTAAGGTTTAAATTAGGGACATCTATAAAATGTTTAAAATTATAAAAGATTTAGAACAATCTTCATACACGAGTTAAACTATATAATTAACGCTACTTAATGAAGATCATGGCATCTGGTCCCATCACTTCATGGGAAATAGATGGGGAAACAGTGAAAACAGTGTCAGACTTTATTTTTGGGGGCTCCAAAATCATTGCAGATGGTGACTGCAGCCATGAAATTAAAAGACACTTACTCCTTGGAAGGAAAGTTATGACCAACCTAGATAGCATATTGAAAAGCAGAGACATTACTTTGCCAACAAAGGTCCATCTAGTCAAGGCTATGGTTTTCCAGTGGTCATGTTATGGATGTGAGAGTTGGACTGTGAAGTAAGCTGAGCACCAAAGAATTGATGCTTTTGAACTGTGGTATTGGAGAAGACTCTTGAGAGTCCCTTGGACTGCAAGGAGATCCAACCAGTCCATTCTGAAGGAGATCAGCCCTGGGTGTTCTTTGGAGGGAATGATGCTAACGCTGAAACTCCAGTACTTTGGCCACCTCATGTGAAGAGTTGACTCACTGGAAAAGACTCTGATGCTGGGAGGGATTGGGGGCAGGAGGAAAAGGGGACGACAGAGGATGAGATGGCTGGATGGCATCACCGACTCGATGGACTTGAGTTTGAGTGAAATCCTGGAGTTGGTGATGGACAGGGAGGCCTGGCATGCTGCAATTCATGGGGTTGCATAGAGTCGGACACGACTGAGCGACTGAACTGAACTGAATGTGAAAATGCAGAGGAGTAACATCATTATATTCTAATTGTGTAGATTCAAGCAAAAGTACACCTTGATTTTAAAATCATGTTAAAATTTGAAAGCTGTGCAAAGCAACCCAATGTAACAGAATCATTAATAATTATTTCTATTTTCATTAAAGTAAAAACAGTTGTATTCACATAATTATAAATACCACAAAGGTGTATGTTTGGTGTATGTCTAACTGAACCACTTGATTTTATACATGATCTTTATTTTTATTTAAAAAAGTCACCATGGAAAAAATTTGGAAGAAAAATATTTCAGGGAAGTATATGTTTATGGCATTTTAGGGAAATAATACTCTATATGACACATATATTCTCATCTTGTTCTGAATTTAATACCATATTAATGAAATAGCCATCCAAAATATGGATTTTATTAAATGTATGTACTCAATGTTAATATAAAGGAACAATAATTTATTTCCAAAATATGGTATAAACAAGAAAGGGAAAAAAATTAAGAATGCACAGTAATTTAGAATAATCATGGGTGAAAAATAAGCCTTCAAAATGCAAAATGTAATATGGATGGAGTGAACAGTAATGGGAAAGAGAGAAAATATGTAAGAGATCTGTTTAAATGAAGTTTCTCTTCCAGTGTAATTTGCATCAATTTATTTTCTTGCAAAATATTATAGGTTTCAAACTATGTATTAAAGACTAAAAAAACAGCTAAACACCGACAACAAATGGAACCTGGATGGCAGTGCTAATACAATGCTGTTGAAGAAATGGATTTGACATTTTTAAATCGGATAAAATGCAAAATTCCGTGGTAATCCTCTCTGAATTTAGGCTTATTTGAGCTTAAGGGAGGCTTGACATCCTTCAGAAAAAAAAGGAGGCGGGGATTAGTACGAGCTTCATATATTCTGTGCAAAGAAAAAGTAATATGAAAAATGAAGACATAAATACCATTCTTTGTAATGCGCCAGTGATTATTTCCTAAATTGGATAAATAACTTTATGCTCAATCCACTACAAGATGCTTTTTGACATAATGTCAATTTCCAGTTTTCTTTCAAGTCTTGATTCAGACTTTTCTGTGCAATTTCTGTTAGAACAATGGAGACATTTATAGGCTCTAACGTGCTTGTTAGCAGAGTGCAATACAATCTACTGCCTCTGTGTCATTTTACTTGCAGCAATGCTTTTACATCAGTAATACCATATCAGTATGTGATCATCAATGACTTTCATTTTTGCAGTTATTAAAAATATATTTTTTTGGAAATTTTCAGTGTCCATGATTTGCTTTATTCTATTCAAAGTTTTTGCTTTAAGAGGAGCATTTTTAAAAGTTCTTTTCACTCAGTGGCTGAAAATAGCAGATGGAGATGGGATGAAGGAACTTCTCATTGTATTGGGAGGAGAGAGATGTGTGAGATCCTGAAATGATGAAGAGGACGATGGTGATGGTGATGCGTCATGGCCATCACCAGTTTTCTGTCCTTTAGAACAGGATCAATGTTGAATCCGTTTCTAAATTGGGATCATCAGAGAAGGGACTGTTTTCTGAGGAAGCTTATGAATTTACCTTTTACCCATTTTGTGCTTGATTTCCTGTAGAGACATCCAATAGCAACATCCAGGAGGCAATTTTTTGCAAATGTGGCTCAGAGCTATTTGAACTTGAAGATCCTTAGCATATATGCGTGATCAGATTATGGATGAAATTGCCTAGACAGAGGACATTTGGACGATGAGAGTGTAGAAGAAAGCTGTAAAAACCCTACCATTCACAACCAAACTTGCAGAAAGGATATAAAAGAAGTGGGGTAAGTCGTCATAGGGAAAATAAGGAGACTGTGATGTCACAGAAATAAGAATGAGGTGCCTTCTCCCGTGGTGTGGATTTTCCTACAAATGCTGAGTGGGTTTGGGGACATATGAAGGATTGTGCACTGGGGCAGCTGTCCGATTTCAACTTTCTCACAAAGTTTGAGTTTGCTGGCTTCATACAAACTTTATCAGCTCTGTGTAAAACAAGTACATCACTGCCATTTTCTTGCATTTTATGCTTCCTAATACAACAGTGCCTTCAGTCTCTAGCTATAAAGAGCCAAGACGCTATTTTAAAATACAATTTCCTTATATTCTATAAAAGAAATAATTACAGGGCAATCACCAGCAGGAATGGTTGTGTCCTTTCTAGTGAAGAATTACAAAGGAACTACAAAACGAAAAACTTTTACTGCTAATGTATCATTAGTCACATTTCCATTTCCTTCTCGGAGGGGAGGCTTCTTAGGGGAGGGGTTAATGACACTAACCTTGAACACCTGCAGTTATGTTCATTTAATCTACATCACTTGACCAGTAAAGAGCATAACTAATATCATGCATTCACAGATTCTTAGCTTATGGGGCCTTTGGTGCTATTTTGGCCTCATAGATGTTCTATTACTAGTATCTGCTAGATATTAAGAGATTTTATTCAGAATCAGTGGTGGTATCTGAGAAACTGTTCATCGCATGTGAATACTCAGAACTCAGGTAACTATATTATGATAGGAGATCCTTTAGAATATTAGATAAAGTAATTTAAAGAAAAAGCATACTTTTTACAAACCATCTGGTATATTATATCCAATTATATCGTGAAGCTACTTGTATTGGAAAGTGTTGGCTTGAAATTCCCTTTGATCTAATACTACACTGGAATTACTCTTCATTATTCACACTCCCATCACTTGCCATTCTCAGAGAATTGATTAACTCTAAATTCTGAGTCTAATTCTTCCTCAGCACTTTGTAAGCAGATGTTTAAATTCTGCCAACAGTTTTTAAATGGAAACAATCAACTTGGAAAATCTATGGAAAGTTTCAGTCATTGGCCTTCTAGTATTTGAAGAAAAAAGATCCTTCTAGTCAGGCTTGTGACTTCACAGTCTGATAAATGAATGCTCCTTTGGACTTTTGTTGCATATTTTAGATCATTTCTTTCAATTGAAAATACTTTTATTACTTCATCTTCTGTCCAAATCATGGACAGTTATGAAGAAGAGGCTGATTTTCAGGTTTTCCATGGTCTCTTCAAGTAGTAGAGCCAACAGTGATGTCAGCAACTGAGTTGACAGCTGTATAATATATCTATGTTTTGGGCTTCCCAGGTAAAAATTTTTACCTCATTAGTAAAAAATCTGCCTGCATTTCCTGAGTCCACTGGAGATCCACTGGAGAAGGAAATGGCAAACCCACTCCAGTATTCTAGCCTGGGAAATCCCATGGACAGAGGAGCCTGGCAGGCTGCAGTCCACGCGTCACAGAGTTGGACATAGCTTATTGACCGAATAACAGCAGTGCGAAGTCTGCCATTTCTTGTGTATTCTTTAGCTCTTCCACAAGGTTATAAGCTCATTGAGAAAAGATACTTCTCATCTATTCACACCGGTGTACCACACCGATAGGTTTATCGCCAGTTAGGTTGGATCCGAATTTAATCTGCCTGTGCTCATTCTCTTCAGGATTTAAGCTCAATTACTTTACTTACATTCTCTGTATCTAAATGTCCTCGTTTGTAAAACGGAGATGGTTATAAATATCTACCCCTGGAGGGCTTTGTGAGGAAGAACTTAAGTAATTTATACAATAAAATTATTAAAGTACACATACATATTTTCTCAATGTAATTGGTGATTATATGATAAAAGGGAGTACAATAAACTGATCCTCTTGCTTATTGTAAAATTCAAAGAACATAATGTTCAATATAAATGCTAATTTTAGGAAGGAAAATAGTAGTATTCCTTTTATAACAAATTTCTGCATAAAGAATATATACTTAAAAGTTTTCATATTCAGAATTCAAATACCACTATTGTTATGCATTACTAAAGCCATAGATTAAACCATGGTTTTGTAGTAAATAAAAGACTTGCAGTAAATATGCCTATAGTTGAGGGAATATGTACTTTTCATAATAAAAATTTACCTGTTACAATTAACACTAAGTATTTATAAATGTAGAGGAGAATCTAATTCAAATATGTGAGTAATAGAATATTTATACAGTAAATGTAGAATATAAATTTTAGCTTACTAAGTCATTTTTAAAGCCTTAGGAAAGTGACAAATGATAGTGATCAAAGAAGCAAAGCTTGATTAATAAAGACATAGGATTTATAAAGAAAAACAGCATCATTCTTTTATATATTGTCTTCAATTAATTTCACAGAACCTTAAAGATATGTCATTATCATCCTTCACAAAACATTGAAATAAATATATTCAGCAGAATTCATAGGCTAAACCAGAAAGACATCTAATTGCATCTTAGTTTTATAGTATTTGGAGAGTTTGATTAATACTTTCAGTCAAAGTTGAACCAATTTACAGTGAAATTAGCTTGTTCTCTGGATGATTCCTAGGGGTTACACATTTGCTTGATTTAAGGACAAATATTCTAAAATAAGAAGAGGGTATTCCTTTTGACTATACAATTTAGCACCATGGGATTTAGTATAAATAAACTATTTCCTGTCCAACATGTTTTATTTAAATAATATAAAATAAATTGTGAGGTGTAATTATGACAGTAGAATAGACACAACTATTTTGTTTATATTTTTTGATTTTTGCTTAATTGCTTAGCTTGCTTTAGGTTTTCGTCTAAATGTAAATGGCTGAGTGTGCTTCCCAGGTGGATCAGCGGGTAAAGAACGCACCTGCAATGCAGGAGACGTGGGCTTGATCCCTGGGTCGGGAAGATCCCCTGGAGGAGGGCATGGCAGCCCCCTCCAGCGTTCTTGCTCAGAGAATCTGAAGAACAGGAGAGCCTGGAGGGCTGCAGTCTATAGAGTGGCAGAGAATCATGACTGAAGCAACTGAGGACTCACGAATGCTAAGTCAAAGAGGGGGCGTGTGGATGGGAGGGACCGAGAGTGGGGTTTACTCAGCTGTAGGTGTGAAATTGAGTCAGTGATTGTGACCAGACACATTTGGAGCCCTCATTTTGCTTAATCTGTTTTCAGTGTACCCAAGATTTAACACATCCTCATGCTTGGCGGAATTATGTCTAAGCACTAACTTTCCTCATTGTAAGACTGATGTTCTTTCCACAAATAAAGACAATTAATGTAATAAAGACAATTAAGGTACCTAAACAGTCCCATAGTATGATATATAGTCCTAGTATGAATGAGTTATTTATTAAGAAAAATAAGATTAGTTTTCATTGAGCCAGATTTCATGATACTGTCAAAATTCTTACCGAAGTTCTTCTGTTACATAAGTATAAATATTAGTCAATGAAAGTTGTACAACAGTATGAGTATTTTTAATTCTAATCTGTACATTTAAATGGCTGAAATGGTAAATTTTAAATTATATATATTTTCTTACAATTCAAATATTGCTACTAGACATATTTCTATGACTACTATGTAGTCATATTACTACTATGACTATATTTCTGAAGCTTCTCATTAAGTTGACAAATTTTAAATATTCTGCATTACGCTTTACACTTATTTGACTTTAATTTGTTATTTTGCATTATGATATATGATAAGTTCAATGGAAAAATAAGGAAATTTGTTAAATCTACATTTACTTCAGATAAAAGCAAAATATCAAAGGGGTTAATGTTAGATGTATGCACCATTTGAATTAGATTAACTCTTTGTGACTTTGGATGCCTGGTTTGTTGTTGTTGTTTTTTTTCTTTTTTTTAAATAAGTTTTTGTGTTTTGTTCCATTCAATTTGGCTATAATCTTAGCCCTTTTAAATGCCAAAGTAGGAAGAATCAAAGAAATAGATAATATAAAAACATGATGCTGAGATATTTATTAAATCATTGCTTAAGGTCTACACTGGTAGGCATGTTCCAATAGAGATTGTTACCCTGTTCCTATAGAAAATATTTAGCTGGTTTTTATATTTTTGTTGTTTTCATTATGCAAGTGTGTTTCCTTTTGAGAAATTAATTTTTCAGGAAAGTGATATTTCACTATGAATTGAACTGAAAGTCAAAGTGTTAGTCACTCAGCTATCCTCTCTTTGTGACCCCATGGACTGTAGCCCACCAGGCTCCTCTGTCCATGGAACTCTCCAGGCAAGAATACTAGACTGGGTAGCCAGTTCCTGAGTGGGTAGCCAGTTCTTTCTCCAAGGGATCTTCCTGACCCAGGGATCAAACCCGGGTTCAAAGCCATTTCTCCTGTACTGCAAGATTCTTTACTGTCTGAGTGACCAGGAAAGCCCAATTCATTCATTTCACTATGAATCATGGAACCTCAGTTTGGGAGAAGTCTATATAACTGATTAAGTGCACTGGACCAACTCAGGAGCAGTCCCTGTTATATATGGTATATTTTTCATTGACATGCTGAGCTAATTGGATGAACATACTCAGAATATACAGGTCTACCTCATTTTATTGTGCTTCTCTTTATTTCACCTCGTCAGTATTGTGTTTTTGCTTTTGTGTGTGTGTGTGTTTACTTAATTTAGTTTCTTTTTTTTTAACTTAATTTAGTTTCTTTCTTTCTTTCTTTTTTTTAAACAAATTTATGTTTTGTGGTAACTCTACTTCTCAACAAGTCTATTGCACTATTTTTTCAACAGCATTTGCTCACTTTATCTCTATGTGTCCCATTTTGTTAATTCTTGCAATATTTCAGACTTTCTCATTATTATTACATTTATTATGTGATCGATAATCTTTGATGTCACTGTTGTGATTGTTCTGGGACATCATGAACTGTCCCCATGTAACATTTAATCCATAAATGTTTTGTGGGTTCAGACTGTTCCTCCAACATTTCCCCTGCCCCTTTCCTTTCCCTCAGGCCTCTCTGTTCCCTAAGACTTCCCTTTTCCTTAATTTGAACTTGTGCTAATTAACAAACCTGCAATGGCCTCTGTGTTCAAGTAACAGGAAGTGTCCCATGTCCCTCACTTTAAATCAGAAGTTCAAAATGATTAAGCTTGTGAGGAAGTCACATCAAATACCAAGGTAGGCTGAAAGCTAAGCCTCTTGTTCCCAACATTTAGCCAAGCTGTGAATGCAAAGGAAAAGTCCTTGAAGAAAATCAGAAGTACTCCTCCAGTGAACATGTGTATAAGAAAGTGAAATAGCCTTATTGCTGAAATGGAGAAAGTTTGTCTGGACAGAAGACTAAACCAGCCACAACATTCCCTTAAGCCAAAGCCTAATCCAGATCAAGGCACTAAGTCTATTCATTTTATGAAGTCTGAGACAGAGGCAAGGAAGTTTCAGAGGAAAAGAGGTTGGTTCATGAGGTTGAAGGAAAGAAGCCATCTCATAACACTGAAGTGCAAGATGAAGCAGCAAGTGCTGGTGCAGATGCTGAAGCAAGTTACTGAGAAGATCTACCTCAGATAAATAATGAAGGTGGCTGCACTAAATGGTGGATGTAAATGAAACAGCTTTCTATTAGAAGAAGATGCTATCTAGGTCTTTTGTAGCTAGAGAGAAGCCAACACCTAGCCTCAAAGCTTCTGAGGACAGGTTGACTCTCTTGTTAGCAGCTAATGCAGCTGGTGACTAAAAGCTGAAACCTGGATCCAGTTACCATTCTCAAAATCTTAGGGCCATTAAGAATTAGGCTAAATCTGCCCTGCTAGCACTCTATAAATGGAAAACATGAAGCCTGGATGACACTACATCTTCCTACAATATGGCTTAATGAATGTCTTAGGTCCCAAAAAGGTTTCCTTTCAAAATCTTACTGCTCATTGGCAATGCATCTGGTCACCCAAGACCTCTGATGAAGACATACAAAGCGATGAACATTGTTATCGTGCCTGCCAGCACAACACCCATTCTGCAGACCATGGATCGAGGAGTAATTTTGATTTTCAAGTCTCATTATTGATGAAATGCATTTTCTAAGGCTGTAGCTGCCATATATAGTGATTATTCTGATCAGTTTGGGCAAATTCAATGGAAAACGTTTTGGAAAGGATTCACCATTCTAGACACCATTACGAACATTTGTGATTCATGGGAAGAGGACTACATACTAACATACACTGGAATTTGGAAGAATTGATTCCAACCCTCATGAATTGAGGGGTTCAGTTCTTGAGGGGTACAAGATTTCAGTGGAGGAAGTAACTGCAGATGTAGTGGAAATACCGAGAACTAGAATTAGAAGTAGAGCTAAAGATGGGACTGAATTGTTGCAATCTCTTGGTAAAACCTGGACAGATGAGAAGCTGCTTTTTATGGATGAGCAAAAAAAGTGGTTTCTTGAAATGAAATCTATTCCTGGTGAAGATACTGTCAAAGTGAAAGTTGTCAGTCATGTCCAACTCTTTGCAATCCCATGGACAGGCTCCTCTATCCTGCCAGGCTCCTCTGTCCACAGGTCATAATTATTAAAATATTAACAAAGGACCTAGAATTTTCCATAAATTTAGTTGATAAGCCAGTGGAAGATTTTTGAGAGGACTGACTTCAGTTTCAAAACTTGTACCGTGGGTAAATGCTATCAAACACCATTGCATGCTACTGAGAAATCTTTTGTAAAATGAAGAGTCAGTTGATGTTGCAAATTCATTGTTTTGTTATTTTAAAAAATTGCCACAAGCACCCTACCCTTCAGCAACCACCACCCTAAGCAGTCAGCAGCCATTAGCATCATTGCAAGGCCTTCCACCAACAAAGCATGAACTCTCTGAAGGCTTAGATAATGCTTAGCATTTTTAGCTATAAAATATTTTTAAACTAAGATGTTTATTATTTTAGTCTTAACATTATTGCATAGTTAACAGATGATATTAATAGTGTAAAAGTAACTTTTATATGCACTGGCAACCAAAAATGTGTACAACTCCTTTTATTGTGATATTTGCTTTATTGCAATTGCCTAGAAGCACACCCATAATATCTCTGAGGTATGCCTATATAAGAAATCATCCATAGCACCCCCAAGCCCTGAAAGAAACTTAGATGGTAAAGACTTCCATTTTGATAGGAAGGAAATTAGTGTTTCCTATTGTTGTTGTTGTTCAGTCACTAAGTCATATTTGACTCTTTGAGACCCTGTGGAATGCAGCATGCCAGGCTTCCCTGTCCTGAACTACCTCCCTGAGTTTGCTCATATTCTTGTCCATTGAGTCAGTGATGACATCCAACCATCTCATCCTCTGTTGCCCACATATCCTCCTGCCTTCAATCTTCTCCAGCATCAGTCTTTCCAAATGAGTCGCCCCTTGGCATCAGGTGGCCAAAGTATTGGGGGGAGCTTCAGTTTCAGCACCACCCCTTCCAATGAGTGTTCAGGGTTGTTTTCCTTTAGGATTGATAGGTTTGATTTCCTTGTTGTCCAAGGGATTCCCAAGTCTTCGCTAGCACCCTAATTCAAAGCATCAGTTTTTCAGCACTCAGCCTTTTTTATAGCCCATTTGTGGTCTATGGTCTACTCTTACCATGTAATACAATGGCATATTTTTTGTTTTTCTTTACTCTCTTTCATGACACATATTTTTCTTTCTATTTTTTTTCTCATCTTAGATGCAGCTCAGTATATTTCATATTACTTATTTTATATAGCATAAAGGTATTTAGGAACTCTTAATCAATACTTCCCTCTTAAATATGAAATAGCGAAATGTTTGATAGTACAATATTTGATGTTCTAAAAAGCCAGAAGAGTTAACAAGATGTAATGGGACTCACTGTGAATAGTATTAGTGTTTTATCTCCTTGGATTATATTCCAATATCTTTCTAAAACATCAACCTCTAATTAAACAGAAAAGTTATCTTACTAAAACAAGGATTGAGGTGGGGAAAGAAAAGGACTACATTCTCATCTGTCATTCACTGTCAAGAAACGAACAACTAAGCCACAGACTGGAGGAAATGTTTGCAAAAGATACCTTTGATAAAGTACTCTTATCCAAATATATAGAAGGAACTCTTAAAATTCAATCATTAAGGACACAAGTAACTTAGTTGAAAAATGAGCACAAGACTTTACCTGATTCTTTACCAAAGAAGATACACAGATGGCAAATAAGCATATTAAAGGATGCTCCACATCACATTTCATTAGGGAACTGCAAATTAAGACAATGGGATACCCCTAAACATCTCCCAGAAAGGCCAAATTCTAGAATATTGACAACAGTGATTGCTAGTAAGGATATGGAGCAACAGGAATTCTTATTCATTGCTGGTTGGAATGCAATATTGTATAGCCATGTTGGAAGACAGTTAGGCAAGGTTTTTTGTGTTGTTGTTGTTGTTGTTTATAAAACTACACATATCCATACAGTGTACTTACCAAAGGAGTTGAAAACATATCCGCACAAAACCACATAGATGTTTACAGCAGCTTTATTCATGATTGCCAAATCTTAGAAGCAACCAAGATGCCCTCCAGTCTGCGAATGGATAAATAAATAGTAGTACATCCAGAGATAATAGAATATAATTCAGTGCTAAAAAGAAATGGGCTATCAAGCCTGGTGAAGACATAGAGGAAACAAATGCATAAAACTAAGTAAAAGAAGCAATCTTAAAAAGCTACATATAGCATAATTTCTACTATGTTTCATTTTGGAAAAGACAAAACTATGGAGACAATAAAAAAGGTTAGTGTTTGCCAGGGATAAGCAGGATGAATTACTAGGTGGAGCACAATGCAATTACTCTGTATATTACTATAGGTATGGGTGAAGGGTGAAGTGAAGTGAAGTGTTAGGCAGTCAGTGGTGTCCGACTCTTTCTGACCCCATGGACTGTAGCCCTCCAGGCTCCTCTGTCTATGGGATTCTCCAGGCAAGAATACTGGAATGGATTGTCATGCCCTTTTCCAGGGGATCTTAACCTAGAGATTGAACCTGGGTCTCCAGAATTGCAGGCAGATTCTTTACCAAATGAGCCACCTAGGGAAGCCCATACAAATAGATACATGTATGTTATCCCAAACCCACAGCATGTACAACCCCAAGAATAGTGAAGTATAACATAAACTGTGGACTTTGGGTGATTATGATGTGTAAATGTGGGTTCACCGCTGGTGACAAATGCATTATGTTGGTGGGTTGTTGATGATGGCAAAGACTATACATGCATTTGGTCAGGAGTATACAAGAACTCGCCATACTTTTTGCTCAGTTTTGCTATGAACTTAAAACTTCTGTAAAAAATAAAGTATATTTTAAGAATAACAGTATCACCACAGGTTTATTTGAAGCATTTCACATTATTTAAATGATTCTGATTGATTTTACATTTTATTTATTTTAATGGGAAAATATTTTTTTGGATTAAGTGCTTAATCATCAAGACTGTACTTTGTAGCATTGTGGAGGAGCTGTGGAATTTAGAATCATCTAGAGCAGTTTGAGACTCATTGCACCATATGATTTTTAGCACCATGTGCAAATGATTAAATCTGTGTGCTCATCAGTTTACCCACATATAATATGGGGAACAGAATAGCTCCTCAGAGTTATGAGGAGGCTACAGTGCGATGAAAAGGCAGCCACCTCGGAAGCTGGCTCAGAATAGGCATTAATAAATATTGATTACCTGCTAAGTTTGTCTCCAAAATCCACTAATTAGGCAGTGAAACTTTTCTTACTTCAAATTGCATCTTGACATCTGGATTTCTAAATCTTTTCACCTAGTTGGAAAGTTAGCAGAACCCTAGAGTTATCAATAGAAGGGAAACCTTTACCCAGCACAGCTGAAGGATAGAGTGTGTACTTCAGACCTTCTTTTACTAAAATTAATTGTTATATATCCAGTTGAACTTTTTAACCAATGATATTCCAGGAACTTACTGATTGATCTGTCAGTTGACTTTTAAATTTGTTTTTCATTAAAACATTCTGAAAGGGGTTTTATATAAATATAAAATTATGTATCTTGAGGGATTTTTGGAATACCCTGAGAGTCAAAACTAAATTAGCCACATGATGAGACTTTGCAAATTCACTGAGAATTCCACAATGGTAGATGTTTTTGAATTCAAGTTGGATTAGGAATGTAAAAAGAGATACGAAATTGTGAAAATTAAATGTCATTCTTATCTGGTAATTAATTGTTGAAAGAGTATAAACAAGACAAATCTTAAGTTTCTTTTCAAGTTCTATGGTAAACAAATAAACCCTCTATATCTTCTGAACTACAAAGTAGAAAGTGCCAAATGTCCCTGGGAAATTAAATATAAATGAGTCAGTTAGGTACCCACTACAAAGCCTACTGCACCTCCTCACCCAGAGTCTGTCATCCTGCACATTTGAAAATTTATTATTTAACTACTTTTACATCTAGTTTGTGACTGTCCTTTTCCTAAAGTTTTCGTGTAGTTCATTTTACTTAATTCCTTTACTGGTATGTAATTCAGTTCAGTTCAGTTCAGTTCAGTCGCTCATTCGTGTCCGACTCTTTGTGACCCCATAAATTGCAGCACGCCAGGCCTCCCTGTCCAACACCAACTCCCAGAGTTCACTCAGTCACATCCATGGAGTCCGTGATGCCATCCAGCCATCTCATCCTCTGTTGTCCCCTTCTCCTCCTGCCCCCAATCCCTCCCAGCATCAGAGTCTTTTCCAAGGAGTCAACTCTTCGCATGAGGTGGCCAAAGTACTGGAGTTTCAGCTTTAGTATCATTCCTTCCGAAGAATACCCAGGACTGATCTCCTTTAGGATGGACTGGTTGGATCTCCTTGCAGTGCAAGGGACTCTCAAGAGTCTTCTCCAACACCACAAAGAGGTTTATAAAATTTTGATATGAAAATCTTTCATAGTGGCTTCCTAAACTTTTAGGGTTTATTTCTGAAGGCTGTAGATAAGTAAATTTTATCTTACTTTATAGATAAGTAAAGTGCATGGATGAAGCCATGTACTTTAATTGCCTCTAACATCACTTTGTCTTTGTTTTCACTACGGTGCCAGCCACGTACTCCATTATTTGACAAATTTTGACCATTTAAAATCACTATTACTATTGTAATCAAAATTTTAGAAATATTTCTTTTTGATGAAACATTAAATGTATTAGAAATGCTACAAAAAATAATGTAGCATACTTTTTTATTTAATTTGTGTGGGTTAAAACTTAGTGAATAATTTGAAGATTGAAAACAAGAAACCATAACACTTTTGTATTAGTTTGTTAAGCTTTCTGTTTCCTCATATTTAAATCTGATTACCAATGTTAATTTTGAAAATATGAATTCTGTTTTAGAATAGCTACATATGACCATGAAAACCTTAAATCATTTACTTTTGAAAACAGAACGTGTATGTCTTCTTCTCAAACATAGCTCTGATTTTCAAATTTTCTGTAATAACCATTTCTTTCACAGACCTTTGACTATTTTAAAACATCTCATCTTTAATATTCAGTTCACTACCTGCCAACATTCCTCTTTCTGAACTCATAACTTCTGTGAAAGCTAAAAATTTGAGTACCCTCTGAGTATATTATTTCCTGCATAGTACTTAGTGCCATTTTATTTCTGTCAGGAAAATGCATACTCTCTGCATAAATTTCTACTTGCTCATTTCCTTTGAATTCTAACAAAATTTATAATGCATCCTTGATATTGTTCTTGTTATTACCATCTAGTATAAAAACAATGAAAATTGACCACTTCCTAAGTTTCTTACAGTCAAGTAAAGAAAATTTCAGTGAAGGGAAAGCTTGGAAAAAGGATGGTAGGAATCAACAGGACTTGAGGGAGGGTTAGAAGATGTGTGAGCCCTTGACAGACAAGAAGTAGGAAGGAGTGCTCCAGTTATGTAAAGAGGCATAGCCAGTGAAGAACAGAAGCGTGAAATACTATGGTAGCTAGGGGAATGGCACAACTTCAAGGCAGCTGGAATGAAGAGAAATACCTTGGATATAAGGCTGAGCCAATAACACAATCTCAAGAAGAGTTTCTATGTCATATGCAGGCATTTAGATTCGTCCTGACATCAAAGGGAATTTTTTTTGTAATTGGAAAATGACCTTGTCAGAATGTCATCTTCAATGTTCACCCAGAGGGTGACATCAAGACTGTTCAAAGCTGGGCAGGTGGGCAGATGAGAAATTGGAATCAGATTACAAAACTAATATAAAAGCACAGGGAAAAAGTGCATCTAATATGGGCAAGAGAAAGAAAGAGAAAATATAAATTATAATTTAGAGTGAGGATTGACAAACACTGATGACTACTTACACTGTGATTGGGAATGGGATGTGAGATAATCTTGGAATCCAGATTACAGACTTGAGCAGCTCTGTGACTTTTGTGGATATTAACTGAGACAGAGAATCTGGCAAACAAGACCTTTGGTGGAAAAGTGATGAGTGCATCTATTTTTGGCATACAAAGGGTCCTGGGAGAAGTCCTAAAGGAGATATCCAAAGGTTTGAGACGGAGGCATGGATTTAGAAATGGTCTCTATATATCTTGTAATTAAATTTTGGGGTACTCATGGACTAATTTAAATGGAACCTGAAGTATCAAAATTGGAAAGACCAAGAAAGTTGCATTAGGGGAACTTGAGGGCAGAATGCTTCCAGTTTAAAGGATAAGTGGAGAGAGAATAGCCCATGAAAGAAATTGACTAAGGATATCCAGGGAGTTATGAAAGAACCATAATAGAATGATGTCAATTTGTCATGTTTCTTAACCTTTATAACAATTACATTGTTCTTGATGACTAAGATCATTAGTCTAATAACTATAATTAGTTATAATTATGTAAAACGGGAGTGTAAGTTAATGTGTTCTCTATTTACTGTTCTCAATAGGTCTCATTAATAGTGTTTATGAACAAAGTGTTTATCTCCATCTCCAGACTGTCTCTAAGGTCCTTCCAGCTGTAAACACAGACTGAACAGGAGCTCATGCTGTACTTAGAGTCATAGGCTAATTTCTAGTGATGCAAGTGGCTTGCACAGAATTTTGCACATAATAGTTGCTGTAAAAAATCTAGGTGACATTTTTTTCAGTCTAATACTTTTTTTTTATACATAAGTGAATCAAAGCAAAAAAATGGTAACTCAAAAAGACCAAAATGATATCTAATATCATAGATGGGAGGGAAATGGAGAGGCCTATATTCTCTAATTTCATCATCATTATTTTTTTCTCAATATTATACTGCCTTTTCTCAAGCAATTTGGAATTTTTACAAACTAATACCTCTTATTTGAATGCAAAAAAAAAAACTATTTAATGAAACCTATCTTTTAACTATATCATAAGTTTACATTAAGCCAAGCACCCAACTTATTATTTTTTCATTTATTTAATAAGCTGTTTTTAGTATGACCTGACCTTCTCAAGTAGCAGGCCAGTCTCCTTAGCCATCCATAAACTGCAGGATGAGCACTTTCTTAAGCACTCTGTTAAGTGCTTAAATAATCAGACACTACTCTTGCAAAATAGATGGGAGTTATTTCTCCTGTTTATACTCTGTATATATCTATAAGCGCACTGACAAAATCAACGTTAGGATCATGCTGGGATGAGGAAGGGGGAAACCCAGGGCGTGAAAACTTTACTAAGCTGAAGCCACCTTGGACCACTTGCCGACCGGCCGCCTGCTTCTTCGTGTTAGTGCCTTCGTTAATTTGCAGATGCATTGTGCATTTCCCATTGTCTATATATTTTCCAAATGTATTTACATTTGTATTTTGGTTTTATGGTTTTTATAAGTTAAATAGTATAATGTCTGACTATAGTTATTGCTGAAGGCTAGAAGCCCCTAATAACATTCTGCAAATAATTCTTTCTTCCCCTTCCTTGTTTGAGCTATGAAACAGCTTCCTTGTTTTTCTGACACAAGATGATAATAAGGGATGTATCAATCAATCCTAAAAGATAATGTTTCATTAAAAATGATGTCTGTGATCTGTCTTTATAATATAGTAATAGTCTAAAATTATATATTGTTCATTACATATTTATTTATATATAACATATAAAATGATTATGTCATTAATGATATTACATAGAAATTATCTAAAATACTTGTAGCGTAAACTACTCTTCAAAAATATTAAGAAGTTGAGAACATGTATTTTGTCACACTTTAAAATCTGCTAATACTTAAAATATCATTTTAACCAATAATTATTTATAAAGGAAAATGAACATAAATATGTAAGTGCAAATCGTGTTGTTGTTGTTCCGTCCTAAGTTGCGTCCTACTCTTTGTGACCCCATGGACTGCAGCACACCAGACGTCCCTGCTCTTCACTGTCTCCCATATCGCTCACTCACGTGCATTGAGTCGGTGATGCCATCCAACCATGTCATCTGCCGTCGCCCCTTCTCCTTTTGCCTTCAGTCTTTCCCAGCATCAGAATCTTTTCCACTGAGTCAGCTCTTTACATCAGGTTACCAAAGGATAGCCATTGTAAATAGAATAATTGCCATCAGAAACTTTTCACTCGACTGTTTGTATAAATAATCTAATAAGAGGAAAGTTTTGGTGTGGATATATTTATGAGATAATCTAACTTTATTAAAATCTGTTTTAAAGGTACAATTTGAATTTGAAAAAAACTGTAAAAGTGCATACAGGCATGGAGATTTATAAAATCGTAAAATTGGACAGCTCATTCTGTGTGAACATTTCTTTGTTATGCATAAAATTATAAAATTCAGAATGTAGTCAAGTCTTTTTACTTATAAAGAATCAAAACAAGAGGCATGATTTTTATACTTAAGTGGAAAGCATTTTTATAAACTGCATTTTCTATGTTTATCATAAAGGGGTTTACAAATGTCCAAAGACTTAAATGTACTTTCTTTTTTTTTATTAATTTATTTTTTTTAATTTTATTTTATTTTTAAACTTTACAATATTGTATTAGTTTTGCCAAATATCGAAATGAAGATAAATGACATAAAAGAGTATTGAATAGGAGTTCCCCAATGTCTGTTGCTTTAAACATAAGATATATAATACCATCAATCTATGAGATTTATAAGCCAATTTTATAATCAAAGGGAAAGATCATTATACTTCAAGTGCTTCTGAGCTCGGAAGTTTCTAAGAAGCTTTTGAGTGTTCATGAATTTATGTGATCTTTCATATGGTAAAAGAAAGTAAATGCCCAATGTTGAAAAGCAACACATTTTCTTATTTTATTTTGATTCTAATAATTGCTAAAATTTGACAGCTAATAAATTCTGGAATATTTTAGATTGTAAATCAAGCTTATTTTTCACTGTTCATGTAACATGTTGGAGGGGTAGCTTTCAAAGAAAAAAATTGAGGACAAATGATACAAATTGGTTTTAAAAATAGTGCAACTCAAAAAAAAGTATCACATAAGGGCTATAAATCCAAACAGCATTGGTATTATATCTTTTCATCTTTATTATTCTTTCAAATCCCAATCATGGATAATAACCTGTGAAAAATTTCCTGAATCAACTATGACTCTTTTTCTAATGACTGAGTATTCATGCTCCTAAGTTTGCTATATTTATCAACATGGAAGAACTATTTATGATACTCTCACCAAATAAAATTATCCCAAAGACTCAGACTTTCTAAATTTTTCAATTTCTTCTAATTTAGTTATGCTTATAAATAAATTTGTCTATTGTTCACATTGTACCATATGATTTCAAAGGTAATATTTTTTGTCTGAAATAATTCTCTAAGCACCAAAAAAATACTTCCATTTAAACAGTAAAGTCATTTTGTAGTGAAACATTTTTCACTATGTGTCAGAAAATATATTTTGAAATAAATGTTTTACAAATTAGATTTACTATGGGGCTTCTCTGGTGGCTCAGATGGTATAGAATCTGCCTGCAATGCCGGAGGCCTGGGTTTGATCCCTGGGTTGGGAAGACCCCCTGGAAAAGGGAATGGGTAGCCATTCCAGTATTTTTGCCTGGAGAATTCCATGGACAGAGGTGCCTGGTGATCTACAGTCCACGGGGTTACAAAGAGTCAGACACGACTGAGGGACTTTCACTTCACTTCACTCACTTTCCATATTCAGAAGCTGAATCACAGGGTCCAAATTGCAGAGTTACTTTTCAGTGTGCTCACTTGATAGTATTCAGAGTTTCTGTGACCTCACACGTCAGAGGTCATGTCACAGCACAGGAAGTTTGAATTTGGGGTGTGGCTTTTGCATTTTCCTCTTCACTGTTTTGAATTATGTTTCTGTTATTATGTAGGCTTCCTTTGTGGCTTAGCCGGTGAAGAATCCGCCTGCAATGTGGGAGACCTGGGTTTGATTCCTGAGTTGGGAAGATACCCTGGAGACGGGAAAGGCTACCCACTCCAGTATTCTGGCCCAGAGAATTCCATGGATTATATAGTGCGTGGAGTCGCAAAGAGTCGGACATGATTGAGAGACTTTCACTTCACTTCACTTAACATCTTAACTGCTGCTGCTGCTGCTAAGTCGCTTCAGTTGTGTCCGACTCTGTGCGACCCCAGAGATGGCAGCCCACCAGGCTCTTCTTTCCCTGGGATTCTGCAGGCAAGAACACTGGAGTGGTTGCCATTTCCTTCTCCAACGCATGAGAGTGAAAAGTGAATGTGAAGTCGCCCAGTCGTGTCTGACTCTTCGCGATCCCACGGACGGCAGTCCACCAGGCTCCTCCATCCATGGGATTTTCCAAGCAAGAGTACTGGAGTGGGGTGCCATTGCCTTCTCCAACATCTTAACTGAAGGAAGAACAATCTCAAACCCAATCTTAGAGCTTCAGAGTAGGAGAGGCGTGTATGGAAGGACTTCCAGACTGTCAGAGTGTCAGTCCACCTAATTAAGGAGGAGCTGCAAAAGGGATTCCCTTGCCTCAGATCTATGTGATGAGTACTTACTGAGCATATAACTTCGGCTTAGAGCTGAGTTCCTTTTTGGGTGATCCAGAAGTGGTCCTAAACCATTCACTTTCTGGACTCATAAATCACAAGATCTACATCATGTGGAGTTTTTCTAAACAATGTTCATGAATAATCTTTTAATGTGGTAGAAAACACAAAATCTCTGTGCAGATGTCCTACTAGCAGAGGAAACCATTCAGGTAACTGTTGAGCGTTCCTTCAACTTTGTTCACATCTCAGCCTAAGGAAGAACAATCTGACTTCCTCCAAGGGTAGCCAACACATTTTCTTATTAATCAAGATGAACTATTATCATGGAAAAGAAAGCCTGCTGATTCCTCATAAACCTGGGACAAAGTGATACTGTTTTAGACTTTTCCTTGCCCCCAGAACTCCACAAACTTTTTGGATTGTGACTACAGTGACTTTATACAGTGATTATAAAATGAGGCACCCTGCAACTATACAGGAAATTGTACTGTGAGCTTCCCTGGTGCCGCAGACAGTAAAGAAACTGCCGGCAATGCAGGTGATCTGGGTTTGATCCCTGGGTTGGGAAAACCACCTAGACAAGGGAATGGTTACCCACTCCAGTATTCTTGCTTGGAAAATTCCATAGACAAGGAGCCTGGTGTG
The DNA here is from genome assembly GCF_000754665.1 of Bison bison bison. Lineage (NCBI taxonomy): Eukaryota > Metazoa > Chordata > Mammalia > Artiodactyla > Bovidae > Bison > Bison bison. The sequence goes on along the minus strand of NW_011495067.1, from coordinate 2,553,893 downwards.
TTATAGACCAGAAGGTTGGCCAGAGTTGAACATGAGTGAAGTGACTTTTTCACTTTTTTTTTTAATTATAAATCATAAAAAGGAAGAAGAAAATAAGTGAAAGGGAGGAAGAAAGGAAAGAAAAAAGGAGAAAAATAAGGAAGTTATTAGCAGAAATAATTCAAGGACCTCTCAAAAAGAAGTAGAAAAAATAATTCACTGTTATGATTTCATGGCCATCATATATTAATGGCCAAATACATTAAAGTTTCATATATGTACATATTTTTAAGTAATAAAAATATTTATTGTATGAATATAAGATTTATTTGGGGTCCATAACTTAATGAAATCAGAGCATCAACATGTCTGAAGCAATGAAAGACAAAAAAATTCTAAATTTTGCTACATAAAATTTTGTAAGAGTATATACAGTAAACAAGCACAAGGCTATCAAAGGCAAATTACATATGGGGACATTTCTGGTAGCATCCTTAAAATATCAAATCCTTTAAAAAGTTCAAAAAAGTCCAAGTCTGATAGAAAAAAATAGCAAAAATTACTAAGAGTTTATGATTACAGAGTGACCCTCATGAATACGTGCCTGTGATACGCTAAACATTAAAAAGCAAGCAAAGCATGTGATGATAAAATTGGCAAATGAAGTGGATTAAGGACCTACTATGTGCCAGGCAATTTAGCACCTTGTAGGAATTATCTTTTGCATGCCTCAACCTTCTCAGATCAATATAATTAACATCCCTATTTTACAGAAAAGTGTAGTTTAGAGTGTTAAGGACTGAATGTTTGTTTCCCTCCAAAATTCATATGTTGAAACCTTGTATACCGCTTCAAGTTGTTAGGAGATGGGCTTTCAGAGGTGATAAGGAGTCGAGGAGGTCATGAGGGTGCATCCCCATGGAGTGACTGGTGCCCTTTGAGAGTCATGAGAGACTCACTTCCCCTCTTTGATCTCTCCAAGTGAGGCTTCAAAGAGACATCATCTATTGCAAACTGTAAGAGAACTTGCACCAGAACCAGACCACACACGCACCCTGATCTCAGACTTCAAGCCTTCAAAACCATAAGAAATACACTTCTGTTGTTTTTAAGTGCAAATTTTATTGAATTTTGTTGTAGCAGCCTGAACAGACTAGGAAAGCCTATGCTTCTTGTAAACTTGATTAGATGAACAAAATTTGGACCATGTTCAGTTCACTTCAGTTCAGTCACTCAGTTGTATCTGAATCTTTTCGACCCCATGAATCGCAGCATGCCAGGCATCCATGTTCATCACCAACCCCTGGAGTTTACCCAAACTCATGTCCATCAAGTCGGTGATGCCATCCAGCCATCTCATCCTCTGTCGTCCCCTTCTCCTCCTGCACCCAATCCTTCCCAGCAACAGGGTCTTTTCCAATAAGTCAACTCTTCGCATGAGGTGGCCAAAGTACTGGAGTTTCAGCATCAGTCCTTCCAATGAACACCCAGGACTGGTCTCCTTTAGGACAGACTGGTTGGATCTCCTTGCAGTCCAAGGGACTCTCAAGAGTCTTCTCCAACACCACAGTTCAAAAGCATCAATTCTTCAGCACTCAACTTTCTTCACAGTCCAACTCTCATATCCATACATGACCGCTGGAAAAACCATAGCCTTGACTAGATGGACCTTGTTGGCAAAGTACTCTGCTTTTGAATATGCTATCTAGGTTGGTCATAACTTTCCTTCCAAGGAGTAAGTGTCTTTTAATTTCCTGATTGCAATCACCATCTGCAGTGATTTTGGAGCCCGCAAAAATAGTCTGACACGTTTCCACTGTTTCCCCATCTATTTCCCATGAAGTGATGGGACCAGATGCCATGATCTTCATTTTCTGAATGTTGAGCTTTAAGCCAACTTTTTCACTCTCCTCTTTCACCTTCATCAAGAGGCTTTTTAGATCCTCTTCACTTTCTGCCATAATGGTGGTGTCATCTGCATATCTGAGGTTATTAATATTTCTCCCGGTAATCTTGATTCCAGCTTGTGCTTCCTCCAGCCCAGCGTTTCTCATGATGTACTCTGCGTAGAAGTTAAATGAGCAGGGTGACAATATACAGCCTTGACGTACTCCTTTTCCTATTTGGAACCAGTCTGTTGTCCCATGTCCAGTTCTAACTGTTGTTTCCTGACCTGCATATAGGTTTCTCAAGAGGCAGGTCAGGTGGTCTGGTATTCCCATCTCTTTCAGAATTTTCCACAGTTTATTGTGATCCACATAATCAAAGGCTTTGGCATAGTCAATAAAACAGAAATAGGATGTTTTTCTGGAAGTCTCTAGCTTTTTCCATGATCCAGTGGATGTTGGCAATTTGATCTCTGGTTCCTCTGCCTTTTCTAAAACCAGATTGAACATCTGGAAGTTCATGGTTCATGTATTGCTGAAGCCTTGCTTGGAGAATTTTGAGCATTACTTTACTAACATGTGAGATGAGTGCAATTGTGTGGTAGTTTGAGCATTCTTTGGCATACCCTTTCTTTGGGATTGGAATGAAATGTGACCTTTTCCAGTCCTGTGGCCACTGCTGAGTTTTCCAAATTTGCTGGCATCTTGAGTGCAGCACTTTCACAGCATCATCTTTGAGGATTTGAAATAGCTCAACTGGAATTCCATCACCTCCACTAGCTTTGTTTGTAGTGATGCTTTCTAAGGCCCACTTGACTTCACATTCCAGATGTCTTATATTTGAATTGTTCTAAATGTCTTTGTGCAGAAAGAAAGGGCAAACATACTTTTCCCTGTTCCTCCCCCAAGAACAACTGAAATATCTGGATATTATATATAAAGAAAACACAAGCAGATTCTTAAAGGAAAGAAGAGGAACTAACTAGGTACCTAGGGACCCAAGGGACAGGAACAGCATGGTGGTGAGTTCCTTGGGTTTTCTCTTTTCCTCATTTATCACAGACTCTGCTGGAGAAATCAGCCAACCAGTAAACACAATGGGTGAAGAAAACAACAACAACAAAAATAAAATCAAGTAAACAAACACACTTTCTTTAGCCAAAGGACCAGTCTTAAATTTCCAAAACTATTCATCCAGTAATAGTAACTCTACTCCAGCCACATACTACACACACAGATCCAACACTCTTCCCCTCCCTCTGCAGACAAAGGCATAGTTGCCTGCTCTTGTCCTGTGATAACCAGGTTAACGAGATGCTCCTGTCCTTCCCAGTCCCTCACCCTCCTCCACGTGGTGTTCACAGAAGGATGAATGGGGAGTGAAATGGCTAACTCCACCATATTAATAAGCCCCACCTTCCTTGCCTAGAGGTGTTATAACTATAGAGTAGAAGTCAAGATTTGATAATGGTCAACCATTGGTGTTGAAAAAGTCCAATTAATTCTAGGTTCAGATGCTTGTAAATGTCTTTTGATGAAATGCTTTTAAATACAGAAGTCAAAGCAAACTATATTTTTTCCTAAGGTTTATACATTATAGTTCAATTTAGTTCAGTCTCTCAATATTGTCTGACTATTTGTGAACTCATGTACTGCAGCATGCCAGGTTTCTTTGTCCATAAAACTCCACAATTGCTGAAACTCATGTCCATCAAATCGGTAATGGTATCCAACCATCTCATCCTCTGCTATCTCCTTCTCCTCCTGCCTTCAGTCTTTCCCAGCATCAAGGGCTTTTCAATGAGTCAGCTCCTCACATCAGGTGGCCAAAGTATTGGAGTTTCAGCTTCAGCATAAGTCCTTCCAATGAATATTCAGGACTCATTTCCTTTAGGATTGAATGGTTTGATCTTCTTGCAGTCCACTGACTCTCAAGAGTCTTATCTAACACCACAGTTCAAAACCATCAATTCTTTGGTGCTCAGCTTTCTTTATGGTCCAACTCTCACATCCATAAATGACTAATGGAAAAGCCATAGCTTTGACTACAGACATTGGTTGGCAAAGTAATATCTCTGCTTTTTAATATGCTGTCTAGGTTAGTCATAGATTTCTTCTAAGGAGCAAGCATCTTTTAATTTCATGGCTGTAGTCACCATTTGCAAATGATTTTGGAGCCCAAGAAAATGAAGTCTGTCACTGTTTCCATTGTTTCCCCATCTGTTTGCCATGAAGTGATGGGGCTGGATGCCATGATCTTAGTTTTCTGAATGTTGAGTTTTAAGCCAACTTTTTCACTCTCCTCTTTCACCTTCATCAAGAGGCTTTTTAGTTCCTCTTCACTTTTTGCCATAAGGGTGGTGTCATCTGCATATCTGAGGTTATTGATATTTCTCCCAGCAATCTTGATTCCAGCTTGTGCTTCATCTATTTCTCCCAGCAATCTTGATTCCAGCTTGTGCTTCATCCAGCCTGGAATTTTGCATGATGTACTCTGCATATAAGTTAAATAAGCAGGGTGACAATATATAGCCTTAACGTACTCCTTTCCTGATTTGGAATCAGTTTGTTTTTCCATGTCCAATTCTGACTGTTGCTTCTTGACCTCCATGCAGATTTCTCATGTAATATGATCTGATATTGCCATCTCTTTAAGACTTTTCCAGTTTGTTGTGATCCACATAGTCAAAGGATTTAGTTGAGTCAATGAACACCAGAAGTAGATGGTTTTTTTTCTGGAATTCTTTTGCTTTTTCTTTGCTCTAACGGATGTTGGCATTTTGATCTCTGGTTCTTCTGCCTTTTCTAAATCCAACTTGAACATCTGGAAGTTCTCGGTTCAAACACTGTTGAAGCCTGGCTTGGAGAAATTTGAGCATTACTTTGCTAGCATGTAAGGTTAGTGCAATTGTGCGGTAGTTTGAACATTCTTTGGCATTGTCTTTCTTTGAGATTGAAATGAAGACTGACCTTTTCTAGTCTTGTAGCCCCTACTGAGTTTTCCAAATTTGCTGGCATATTGAGTGCAGCACTTTCACAGCATCATCTTTCAGGATTTGAAATAGCTTAGCTGAAATTCCATCACCTCCACTCACTTTGTTTCTAGTGATGCTTTCTAAGGCCCACTTGACCTCGCACTCCAGGATGTCTGGCTCTAAGTGAGTAACCTCACCATCATGGTCACCTGGGTCATAAAGATCTTTTTTTGTATAGTTTTTCTGGGTATTCTTGCCACCTCTTCTTAATACCTTCTGCTTCTGTTAGATCCATACCATTTCTGTCCTGTATTGTGCCCATCTTTGCATGAAATGTTCCCTTGGTATCTCTAATTTTCTTAAAGAGATCTCTAGTCTTTCCCATTTCATTGTTTTCCTCTATTTCTTTGCATTGATCACTGATCACTGAGGAAGGCTTTCTAATCTCTTCTTACTATTCTTTGGAACTCTGTATTCAGACAGATATATGTTTGTTTTTTTCTCCTTTGCCTTTGCTTCTCTTCTTTTCTCAACTGTTTTTAAGGCCTCCTCAGACAACCATTTTGCATTTTTGCATTTCTTTTTCTTGAGATGGTTTTGATCATGGCCTCCTTTACAATGTTATGAACCTCTGTCCATATTTCTTCAGGCACTCTGTCTATCAGATCTAATCCCTTGAATCTATTTGTCACTTCTACTTTATAATCATATGGGATTTGATTTAGCTTATACCTGAATGGTCTAGTGACTTCCTGTACATTCTTCAATTTAAGTCTGATTTTGACAAGAAGGAGTTCATAATCTGAGCCGTAGTCAGCTCCCGTTCTTGTTCTTGCTGACTGTATAAAGCGTCTTCATCTTCAGCTTCAAAGAATGTAATCACTCTGATTTTGGCATTGACTATCTGGTGATGTCCATGTGTAGAGTCATTTCTCGTGTAATTGGAAGAGGGTGTTTGCTATGCCCTGTGTGTTTCCTTGGCAAAACTCTGTTAGCATTTCCCCTGCTTCATTTTGTACTCCAAGGGCAAACTTGCCAGTTACTCCAGGTATCTTTTGACTACCTACTTTTGCATTCCAGCCCCTATGATGAAAAGGACATCTTTTTTTTTTTTCCTTTGGTATTAGTTCTATAATGTCTTATAAGTCTTCATAGAACCATTCAACTTTAGCTTCTTCATCACTAGTGGTTGGGGCATAGACTTGGATTACTGTGAGACTGAATCTTGGAACAGAGCAATGCTCATTCTGTCATTTTTCAGATTGCACCCAAGTACTGCATTTCAGACTCTTTTGGTGACTCTGAGTGTTACCCCATTTCTTCTAATGGATTCTTGCCCACACTCATAGATGTGATGCTCATCTGAATTAAATTCATCCACTCGAGTGGATGAATTATGAATTAAATTCATCCACTAAAACTAGAGTTTTAGTTTTAGTTTTACACTAGTTTTTACACTAAAATTTAGTTTTAGTTTTTACACTAAAACTAAGTACATTTTAGTTCATTATAGTACACAAACCTTTTAAATTCTCATTTTAAAAATCCCTACATTGCATACATTCAGTATTTATATTGTGGAGAATGTATATAGCCATATGTGTATATGTCTATACATACATACATATGAAAGTGTTAGTCACCCAGTCATGTCTGACTCTTTGTGACACATGGACTGTAGCCCACCAGGCTCCTCTGTCCATGAAAGATTAATAAATGTGACTGTGTTAAAGATATATGATCAGAAACTTGTAATTTTGTATAAATTATCAACTGAAAGTGTAATGAATTTAAAAATTCATTGTATATCAAGTGTTTCTAACAGAGGAAAACATGGGTAGTAAAACTGTTTTGGTTATTGAAAGTAGTCCATGCAACGATGAAGAAACTGATGAGAAAGGTGAAAGTTCAGAGAATCAGTAAGTGTATTTTTTCATAAATTGTGATAGTGGTTAAAAGTTGTATGCAGACAATATATTATACCTATTATATTATGATTATAGCTGGGTTTTCCCACTGAAATACATTTTTCTGTGCTAGAAGGTAATATGTCCCCCCCAAATACTCATTTTTCCATTTCTAAAATATATAATAAGCCTAATAAATGTGTTTTAGTGGGTTAACTAATATATTCTTTTACTTTAAAAAGTGTAACGTGATACCTTTTTTAATAAACATTGAAGTTTTATTCTCTGCTAGTATAGCAGTGCGTCTGTAGACGCTGTGCATATCAGCATTTCTAACAGCTCTTTCAAGTACGTAAAGGTGGCGTCTCTCTGGTACTATATTGCGGAAATAGTGTGCTTGACTTCCTCGTGTCTTGGGCAGCAGCAAGGCCAGGAGTGCTGGCCTTCACACGGGCGCTGCGAGTGCAGGCCGCTCTGCACTGCGGAGGGCCGCTCTCCGTGCGGGGAAGCAGCTCCCCGACTGCTCACCGCCCTGACCGTCCCTCAGGGGAGCCACCTCCCAGGGAGGAACATCTGCCCCAAAAGGGCCTCACCGGGGCTTTGCATTCATCCTCAGAACAGGGGAGGGAGGAGCAGGAGGACTCAGAGGACCAACGTGCCTCATCGCACCTCCGCCGGAGAGCAGTGATGGAGTGAGGACTCTAAGCTGGGGGAGCAGGCTGAAGGGAACCGCGAGTCCGAGTCGGCGTGGGCCTCTGAGTGGATCTCCGCTGCTTCATCTGCACAGGGTCAGGCGATGTGACAGTTTCCTTCTGGCCCTGGGCTTCTGTGGAATTGTGATTAGTGACAGTCACCACCATTTGTGAGGTCCTCACTGTGTGGCAGCCATGCGGTCAAGTGCTTTTGCACGTCTGGTTTAAATCTCACGACCACTGTGTGGGGTGGTCCTGTTATTGCCACCCCAGCTTTCAGGAGTTATTAATAGCAAGGGCACACAGCCAGCACAGGTGCACCGGGCTCAGACCCCTATCTGTGTGAATCTGAAGACAGGCTTTTTAATTTGGGTTCCTGTATTTGCATACTTATTTTAAATAGTTTATTGACCATTTCAGAGGCGTTTAGTAAAATTCACAATTTTCTGCTGCCCCCATTGTGTGTCTAGTTACACAACATTTCTGTCCTCCAGGCAAAGCCCCATTTATCCCCACTGTCCTCCTCTCTGCCCCTGGCAACCACAAAGCTCCATTCTGTCTTAAGCAATTGACTATTCTGAATATTCAGATTGCATACAAAGGAGTCATAAGATATGTGTGATTTTTTAAAATTAAGTGAATAAAGCCAAGCTTGTAGAATTTTTTAAATCTTATACTTAAATAGTTTTTAACACAATGTGCCTAAGGACAGAGCAAAGGCATCTGGGAATGTGTGGAATTTCTCAAATCTCTACTAAGCAAAGCAATTTTCTTCAGATGTGTTAATTCAGTTTTATTGGAAAAGCATACCCAGAATTCTTATTGCATATTTCTGGTCTAAGATTTTCACATTTCTCTTCATTTATGTTGTTTCTGTTCTTATCTTTTGAATCTTCTTTTTGAAAGAGCTTCTCAATTTATCTTCCACATTACTGATAAAGTTTTCTACAAAACAAACTCTGCTCTTCTCAGATTCCAATAAAAATGTTAATTTTGTTACTGTACTTTAAATTTCTGAGTGGCTAATCTTACTGTCCTTTACATTGGTATATTTACCTTTCTGCTTCCATTTCATGAAAACTGTAATTCTTTGCCATTATCAAATATTAAATAATTTACTAAGATAATTTTCATTTTTTTGTATTTGCAAAGATTCAATTAATTCATAGACAATACAATTTTTTGCTATGGTAATCTTAAGACAAGGGATAAAAGAGTAAAGCTTAATTTTGCCAGTACTTACTTGAATGCATATAACTGATGTCTCTTGTATAACTCTCATTTAATAATATAAAATTATTAATATTCTGATAATCTTAGAAATATTAATTTTGTCCAAATTGATGTAAATATTTTTATGATAAACTGGACATACTGAAGACATTGCATCATCAGCATGCAATTATATTGGAAGTGCAAACATGGCTTTTAATAGGAGATTTTTCTCTTTCAACATAATGGTTATCTATCTTCTTCACTTATAAAGTTACTATATGACACCTACCCAATATCAAAGCAAATGCACCTGTCAGACTCAATGACATCTATTTTCCCAACAAATGTATTGATTCAAATTCTATCGATAACTTAAGAATTTATCCTGTTGTCCACTGAAAACAACGCATAACCTAAAAGTTGAGAGTTTTGTTTTATCCTGGGGACATTCCTAGGACTTCAAGCCCAGGAGTCAGCATCTCAGATAGCACTGAGAAAAAGGCTTGGAGGAGGTGAGGGCTAGGTTTTTTGGTTTGGGGGTTTATTTTGCAACAAAGGGCAAGTAGTAGGAATGTCAAAAATTATCATTAATGAAAGAAAACCAGATATCTCAAGGTAAGGGATTTAGCTCTTTTCTGTGTATGGGAAGGTGTGATAGTTTGGGCTCAGAGAAATCAATCCTTTGCCGTGCACCGTAGCTCTCTGGGCCAGTGTCCTGCATTTTCTCATCCTGAGTTTCCTCAAGCTGTACCCTCAGGGAGTTGCTGAGTCTGGTGGCTGCTAGATGACACGCATTCCTTGTTTCTTTCCTGAGTTCCCTCAGGGCTTCCCAGTCCAGGGTGGCTGCAACTGCTAATAGTCACAGCATCTTGTTAGTTGATAGGGCAGGTGGCACCCACTCCAGTATGTTTGCCTGGGAAATCCCATGGACAGAGGAGCCTGGTGGGCTGCAGTTCATAGGGTCACAAAGAGTCGGGCACGAATGAGCAAGTGCATGCCACACATGCTTAGTCTACACTGTACAAGTTATCTTTTTCAATGTTTGTGTTCATTATCACGGCACATTTTATTTGGATCTTGAAATTCATAAACTAATCAACCAGTTAAATGAATAAAACTATCTTTATGTTGGTGAAGAAAAGTCACAGTCATAATTTATTTAGCAGGAAATTTAGGTTGGTATGAACTGAATTGAATTTTCTGCAGTATTGTAAAATAAATAAACATAAGATTTCATAGTTGCTCGAGTTATTTTCAGAACATTGAGTTATCTGTTCATACAATAGATGGGATTTCCATTATTATAAATATAGCCCTTCTCACTGTGATACTCTGTTTAAGATATAAAGACTAGCAAAACTGAGAATGCACAAATTTGTGATGTATACAGTACTAAGAACCAAGTAGATAATTCAGTTTAATCAAAAAATGACTTTGTTTGACTGTTCACCTCAACTCAAATTAATCAGATAGTTGCACAGCTTTGGTTTCACCAAAGGGTATATATTAGCTGAAATAGAGATATTGGAGAAAAACAAAAAAGGATGTCTGATGCTTTGCTTGACTTTTTTATGTTGGAAAAACAATTACATAAGATTTCACTTTCAGATAAATTGGCTTCCCTGATAGCTCAGTTGATAAAGAATCTCTCTGTAATGCAGGAGACCCTAGTTCAATTCCTGGGTCAGGAAGATCCACTGGAGAAGGGATAGGCTACCCATTCCAGTATTCTTGGGCTTCCCTTGTGGCTCAGCTGGTAAAGAATCTGCCTGTAACACAGGAGACTTGGGTTCCATCCCTGGGTTAGGAAGATCTCCTGGAGAAGGGAAAGGTTACACACTACAGTATTCTGGCCTGGAGAATTCCATGGACTGTATAGTTCATAGGGTCACAAAGAGTCAGACATGACTGAGTGACTTTCACTTACTTTCACTTTCAGATGCCAGGTGCTGGCAAGGGCTGATTGAAAATAGACCTCTGTTTGAAAAAAAAGAACAGGATGGTGAGGGTGGTGGTGGGGGCGGGGAGCAGGGTAGTGTTGATGAAATGGAGATTGATCCAACAGTTACATTCAATTAATCAAGAAACAATATTAACACAAATCAGTCTGAAGGCCGGCTCAGGTAGATTTCCTTGCCTATATGTGACTAATGGGTAAAAGCATAACTTGATGCCAGACATTAAATGACCAGCAATTAAGTTAATCTAATTGATTTTAGTGTCACTCAGAAGCATTGTCTTACTATATTACAAAACATTTTACTTAAATAATCATTAAGAAAATATCATTCTTTAATGATTCTACAGATTTTTGGCCATGTATTTTACCAAATACAGATTTGTTGTTGGATTATTGTTGTTCAGTTGTGCCCAACTCTTTGCGACCCCATGGACTGTAGCCCGCCAGGCTTCTCTGCCCATGGGATTTCTCAGGCAAGAATACTGGAGTGGGTTGCCAATTCCTGCTCCAGGGATCTTCCCGACCTGGGCTCCAACCCACATCTGCGTCTCCAGCATTGGCAGGTGAATTCTTTACTGCTGAGCCACCAGGGAAACCCCAAATACAAAGTAGCAGCATTAAAAGTAGGAAGAAAATTGAAAGTATTGTGGAGAATCTTCATACCATGGTGGACTACAGTACAGAATTTCATACGACATGGCTCTGCCTTGGGTTACTTGCCAGGGAAATAATTTACCAGAGGGAAGACATTATAGTTAAAATAAGACCCATTGATTTGTTAATGTAGAAATACTTAAATATCAAGAGAAAGAAGTCTCAATCCTCTGCTGATTTGTGTGATTCCAATAAAACAAAATTTAAAGACACTGTTACTCCTCACAAATTCTAAGTGTTTAATAAAGAGTAATGAAATTATAGTGAAATGAGTTTGATGGTCTAGGATCAGCTTGCAGGCATCATTTAATCAGCATTTTGTTGGCAGCTTCTGTGGAAGAAGTCATTAGTGGGGAGAAGAGCTAACAAACATCAAAGAAAGATGGAACCATCTGAAGCATCAAAGTGAGGCTATTGCTTCTTTTTTGAAAGAGTAGTCTGCCATTTTAAAATTCAAATAAATGAACTTTTCCAACTTATTGGAAACAGAAATACATAAAGAAAGAAAACAGATGAGTTTTATGATTCCAGTTTGGGAGGAGGAACCTATATATGGGTCATAAAATAAGTTTCAAAAATTATATTAGAATTTAAATCTTATAAGGAGAGGTCTTTGAAAAGAGTGAGTGTGAAATGAATGTGAAAACTAACAAAAAATGATATCTGGAAAATCACCAATAGCCTACAATTAAACCATAGATCTCCAAATAACCTGGGAGTCAGGAAGAAATGACAATGTACATTATAAATGGCTTAAAGAAATAACAAAAGGAGCATCTATTAAAATTGGGTAACATAGCTATAACATTATTTCTAAGATATTTCTTGATTTTACATGCATGTATTAGCAGTGAAAGAGAAGGCAATGGCAACCTACTCCAGTACTCTTGCCTGGAAAATCCCATGGACCAAGGAACCTGGTGGGCTGCAGTCCATGGAGTCACAAAGAGTAGGACATGACTGAGCGACTTTACTTTCACTTTTCACTTTCATGCATTGGAGAAGGAAATGGCAACCCACTCCAGTGTTCTTGCCTGGAGAATCCCAGGGACGTGGGAGCCTGGTGGGCTGCCATCTATGGGGTCGCACAGAGTCGGACATGACTGAAGTGACTTAGCAGCAAGCAGCAGCATTAGCAGTGAAAGAAGGCTGAAAATCTAAAAGCTGACCTTCCATCTCAAGAATCTAGAAAATAAAAAGAAAGGAGAAAATAATAAGGGAAAATCAGAAATTAATGAAATAGAAAAGAAGGTACAATAGAACAAATTAACTGTGTTGGTTCTTTGAGAACACTAATAAGATTGATATATTTCCAGTGTGAAATTAATAACATTGATAAACTCTCAAAAAGACATAACAATTAGAACATACAATATCAATAACAAAAAATGAAGAGAAATAAAACAAACAATTAAAATGATGATTTGCAACATACTGTACAGACATAAAAATAATACAGGGGTATAAAGAGCCACTTTAACTCATTAGATTTTTAATTTTGAATACAATGGGGAAAATTGAGTTAAAAACACAAGTTACCAATATTGATGCACAAAGAAAATATGAAATCCAAAGTGTTGAATGTGTATCAAATAAATTGAAACTGTTAATAGCTAATAAATTTCCCACTAAAATTTGAAAAAGAAAAGTACTAGTCTTAAAAATTTCAAAGAAAAATAGAATGTAGTAGCAGAAATATTTTATAAAATTATCTTTACCATGGTACATAACCTAATGACAGGGGCATTATAAGAAATGAGTTTTACCAGTCAATCTTTCTTGTGAAATAATTGTATGTTGGTGTTTCCCAGGTAGCCTAGTGGTGAAGAACCCACCTGTCAATGCAGGAGACATAAGATATGCAGGTTTGATTTCCTGTGTCGGGAAGATTCCCTGGAGGAGGGCATGACAACCCGCTCCAGTATTCTTGCCTGGAGAATCCCATGGACAGAGAAGCCTGGTGGGCTAAACAATCCACAGGGTTACACAGAGTCACACATGACTCAAACAACTTAGAGAGCACACACGAATGCCTTAAACAAAATAGAATTTATTTTATTAATTTTGGTGTTTATTCCAGAAACACAATACTGATTTATTGTTTGAAAAGTAATAAGTATAAATGTATCTACCACATTCATCAAAAAGTAAGAGGTATAGTTATTTCAATCGGTTCAGTTCAGTCACTCAGTTGTGTCTGACTCTTTGCAACCCCGTGGAATCCAGCATGCCAGGCCTCCCTGTCCAACTCCCAGAGCCTACTCAAAACTCATTTCCACTGAGTCGGTGACTCCATCCAACCATCTCATCCTCCGTCATCCCCTTCTCCTCCTGCCTTCAACTTTTCCCACCATCAGGGTCTTTTCCAATGAGTCAGTTCTTTGCATCAGGTGGCCAAAGTATTGGAGTTTCAGCTTCAGCATCAGTCCTTCCAATGAATATTCAGGACTGATCTCTTTAGGATAGACTGGTTGGATCTCCTTGCAGTCCAAGGGACTCTCAAGAGTCTTCTCCAACACCACAGTTCAAAAGCATCAATTCTTCAGGTCTCAGCTCTCTTCATAGTCCAACTCTCACATCCATATGGGAGAAGGCAATGGCACCCCACTCCAGTGCTCTTGTCTGGAAAATCCCATGGATAGAGTAGCCTGGTAGGCTGTGGTCCATGGGGTCACTAAGAGTTGGACACTACTGAACGACTTCACTTTCACTTTCATGCATTGAAGGAAATGGCAACCCACTCCAGTGTTCTTGCCTGGAGAATCCCAGGGACGTTGGAGCCTAATGGGCTGCCGTCTATGTGGTCGCACACAGTCGGAAATGACTGAAGTGACTTAGCTGCAGTAGCATATCCATGCATTACTACTGAAAAAACCATAGCCTTGACTAGATATACTTTTGTTGGCAAAGTAATATCTCTGCTTTTTAATATGCTGTCTAGATTAATCATAGCTTTTCTTTCAAGCAGTAAGCGTCTTTTAATTTCATGGCTGCAGTCACCATCAGCAGTAATTTTGCACCAAAAAGTAAAGTCTCTCACTGTTTCCATTCTTCCCCATCTATTTGCCATGAAGTCATTGGACTGGAAACCATGATCTTAGTTTTCTGAATGTTGAGCTTTAAGCCAACTTTTTCACTCTCCTTTTTCACTTTCATCAAGAGGCTCTTCAGTTCTTCTTAACTTTCTGCCATAAGGGTGGTGTCATGTGCATATCTGAGGTTATTGATATTTCTCCCAGCAATCTTGATTCCAGCTTGTGCTTAAATATTAAAACTTAACAGCCATTCATGATAAAGATTATTTGCAGACAAAGAATACAATAAACCTTCTTAATATTATAAATAACTGGTGCAAAACCTATAGTGAACATCATCTTAATGATAAAATATGAAAATATTTTAGTTTAATCAAGGATATCTATTATCACTATTCCATTCTACTCTATCCTGGGAAACCAAGACTGTCAAAATCTTGGAATAAGGCAAAAAACAAAATAGGTTTTAATTTGTGCAAACCAGAAAGAAAAATCTGAAACTGTGATTATTTTCAGAGGCAGAATGTATAAATAGAAAATCTGAAAAATCCATTCAAATTGTTAAATTTTAGTGATGAATTTGGCAAGGTTTAGGGGACTAGGTCAATATTTGAATAAATTTTATTTCTACTTCTCAAATATAATAATAAAGTTAATTTGTCAAAGAGACATCATTATTTTCAATCTCTTTCAGTTCAGTTCAGTTGCTCAGTCATATCTGACTCTTTGCAACCCCATGAATCGCAGCATGCCAGGCCTCCCTGTCCATCACCAACTCCCAGAGTTCACTCAGACTCATGTCCATCGAGTCAGTGATGCCATCAAGCCATCTCATCCTCTCTCGTCCCCTTCTCCTCCTGCCCCCAATCCCTCCCAGCATCAGAGTCTTTTCCAATGAGTCAACTCTTCGCATGATGTGGCCAAAGGACTGGAGTTTCAGCTTTAGCATCATTCCCTCCAAAGAACACCCAGGGCTGATCTCCTTCAGAATGGACTGGTTGGATCTCTCAAGGGTCTTCTCCAACACCACCGTTCAAAAGCATCAATTCTTCAGTGCTCAGCTTTCTTCACAGTCCAACTCTCACATCCATACATGACCACTGGAATAACCTTGGCCTTGACTAGATGGACCTTTGTTGGCAAAGTAATGTCTCTGCTTTTCAACATGCTATCTAGGTTGGTCA
This sequence comes from Bison bison bison, assembly GCF_000754665.1. Classification (NCBI taxonomy): domain Eukaryota; kingdom Metazoa; phylum Chordata; class Mammalia; order Artiodactyla; family Bovidae; genus Bison; species Bison bison. The sequence continues at coordinate 2,538,406 of NW_011495067.1, read as the reverse complement.
TAAGCTTTCTTTCAAGGAGTAAGTGGAAGTTACTTACTAAGTTTTAATTTCATGGCTACAGTCACCATCTGCAGTGATTTTGGAGCCCCCAAAAACAAAGTCTGACACTGTTTCCACTGTTTCCCCATCTATTTCCCATGGTGATGGAACCAGATGCCATGATCAATCTCTTTAAAACATTAAATACCTAGGTACATCTCTTAAAGTTATGCAAGAAATAGAGAACCCACAAAACAATTTTGAGAGAAATTTCAAAAGACCTCTATTTTAAATGGAGGATTATATTATGTGTATATGTTTTAAATACATAAAAATATCTTTTCTATACGATTTTATATTTTCAATGAAATTCCAATTTAAATTTCACCCACTTTTATGAAGGAGCTGATGAATGACAATCAGTTTGTAAATTTTACATGAAATAGGGATCCTAGGAACTCAGACTCCCTGCAGTGGAAGTGCACAGTCCTAACCACTTGAACTTACCATGTGTCTTACTTTGGCCAAAGGCCTTTGAATAGAAGTTATGTACACTAGTACATTAGAAAGGATTTTAGAAGCTCTGCAAAACAAAGGTCCCTGGTTTTTCCAGTGGTCATGTGTGGATGTGAGAATTGGACTGTGAAGAAAGCTGAGTGCCAAAGAATTGATGCTTTTGAACTGTGGTGTTGGAGAAGACTCTTGAGAGTCCCTTGGACTGAGAGTCCCTTGGACTGTTGGGAAGATACCTGGGAGGATCCAACCAGTCCATTCTAAAGGAGATAAGTCCTGCTCTTTTTAAAGACTGATGCTAAAGCTGAAACTCCAGTCCTTTGGCCACCTCGTGGGAAAAGTTGACTCATTGGAAAAGACTCTGATGCTGGGAGGAGTTGGGGGCAGGAAGAGAAGGGGATGACAGAGGATGAGATGGCTGGATGACATCACCGATTCGATAGACATGAGTCTGAGTGAACTCCGGGAGTTGATGATGGACAGGGAGGCCTGGCGTGCTACGATTTATGGGGCAGCAAAGAGTTGGACATGACTGAGCGACTAAACTGAACTGAACTGAACTGAAATTTCTGTATTGGCGAGTGAGGGCTCTCTTTCAGTCAGTTTTCTGGAAAGAGAAGTTAACTACATCAGTACACCAAACTTGGCTTGTAGCTTCGGGCAGAGTCTCACAGGCATATCTGTATTTGCTGACCTCTGTAAGAAATAACTGTTTGTAATAAGCCAGTGAGATTTGGAAACTGTTACATAGCATAGCATAAGCCAGTGAGATTTGGAGACTGTTGCATAGCATAGCATGGCAAAATCTAACACCTGAGGAATTAGGAGTTGCCTTAATACTAATCTAACTCTTACTACATGATAGTTCAGTGTTTAAATATATAGTGTGGTATATACACTCTTCTGATGAAGGATATTTGGCTAAGGGTATTACCAACAAAGTTAATGTGACTTGTATTTTCTTGTGAACATGTACAAACTCATTTCGGAGTTATATGCTTAGAAGTAAAATGCAGGAGCATGTATAATTTTATATCCATATTTATTAGATGCTAAATTTCTCTCCAAAGTGGATACACTATATAAACTCCAACAAGTGGGTTGGTAGAGGCAATTTCTCATTCTTCAGGAAAGTTTGATAATTCTTTTTTTTCTTTTTGGCCACTGTGGTAGCTGTGAAATGAAATCTAACTTTTGTATCCCTGAACAAAACCATAATATCTGTTCAAGTTTCACCCCCCTCCCTTAACACTAGCAGCATATTAACATATCTACTATGGCTCTTTTGGTTAAATATGATTCATTTAGACCTGGGTCATACACTTTATGGGCTTCCCACATGGCATTAGTGGTAAAGAATCTGCCTGAAAATGTAGGAGACTTAAGAGACTCAGGTTTGATCCCTGGGTTGGGAAGATACCTGGGAGGAGGGCATGGCAACCCACTCCAGTATTCTTGCCTGGAGAATCCGTGAAGAGAGGAGCCTGACAGGTTATAGTCCATAGGGTCGCTCAGAGTTGGACATGACTGAAGCAACTTAGGATGCATACTTTATCCCCTGGGGCAGAGCAAATGGTCAGATATAAAAACTTGCTGATTGAGAGCAGCAAAATCTAGATTCCCAAACAAAATTTATAAAAACAATAGAGAAAAGAATATAGGATATATAATGGAAAAGCTGAAAAAAAATTACAGTACATATAACTCTCTCCTTGAATGTAGAAAAACAGATAAACTACAAAGAGAAACAAAAAGCATAACATAACTATTCAAAACATTAACCAATCACATAATATTTTGTATTGCATCAATGCTTTGTAGTAACTGCTAATACAGACTGAATTTCAAGAAGCCAGAATCTCAGATAACTTGTTGTGCAACTGAAATGAAAGTATGTTGCATCATTTCTCATAATTTGTATTCACATATTAACTTGTTTGTTCTCTTTATGCTCTATGACAAAAGGAATTTGACAATTTTGTTTCAAAATTTAAGGACTTTTAAAATTATCTTTCCCCCAGGAAGTCAGTAAGTACTAATTCACTAGTAATGATGTTTCTGTTAAAGTAGGGCTAATTTTGTATGGTGTAGGCTCACAGCCCAGACCTTGCATTTGAGTCAACAGAGAAGCTTTTTAAAAACAATAATGTTCATAATCCCAATGGGTAGAGCTTGACTTAATGGATTTGGCTCAGGTCCAAATAAAATGAAAATACTCATCAAGGTGGTAATGAGGAAGTTTCAATAAATAGCTGTTTTAAAATATTCAAACATATACAAATTAGAAACTATAGCATAGTAAGCTCCATCAGTTGAATTAATCTATGGCCAATTATCCAATTATATGACTGTACTACTCACATCCACTTCCCCAACTTGTTATTTTGAAGCAAAACAAGATATTATATATTTTATTATGTAAATATTTCTATATTTACTACTTAAAGATAAATATTCAAAAATTATAGCCTTAACATTGTTATACCTTAATTAATGAACAAGAATTCTTTACACATCCAGCTAATGATTGTATTTGCCTTGCTGTATCTTCTTTAACAAAATTTTAAAATTTGGGCAATTCAGCTCTAGAGATTCACTTGTTGGTTTTGTTTTTAGAGTCATATGTCTTACATGATTAGGAGCCATCCCTGTTTATCCCCAGTGTTCATGCATAATTTATAATCACAATCACATTTTTTCTCTCAGTGTCTTAGCAGGAGGACCAATTATACAGTTTTATTTAAGAATCTTTTAATCTGTAGATTCAGTTCTTTCTGTTTTCCCCTAAAATGTATTTTGTTGAAGAAAGCATGCTGGCTATCCTATAGATGTTTTTGCAATCCATATTTTGCAAATTGCATCCTTGCTTTACTGTTGAAAAGTTATTAATTTTTTGTCCCCTGCATTTCCTGTAAATTTGTTGCCAGACGTAGAGGCATGGCTAGATTCAAGTTTGATTTTAGGGGGAAATAATATTTCCTGGATGATATTCCATTGTTCCAAAAAGTGGTTATTTCTTTTGATGTTTGCAGGCATTGATGATCATTCTCTAGACTCATTATTTCATAAAAATGGTGAAATTTGTCATTCTTTCATAATTTTTGGTGGACTATTTCTTCAAAAAGAAACATCCCCAATAAACAATTAGATTCTCTGAGGTTTAATTTTATAGGAAATACAGCTTAGATGCCTGATGTTTTTGTTTGTTTGCTGATTCTCAGAATGTTGAGTTACTTTCTTTAGCAGCCACAGAACTGACAATTAGGAGTTTATGGATTTAAAATATTGGATGTGATTCAATTTACTTCAGTTTTTTTTTTTTTTTTTAAGCTCAGATTTTTTCACCTTCTGCCAATGGTTGATTCCTCTTGCTGTCTTCTTTGTACATACAACAGGAACACCATAATTTTGACAGCTTGCTTGAATTCAAGGAATAGATAGTCCATGCTCATTTTAATCACATCCTAGCCCACACATGATATCAACCAATTTATTTGTCTATAAAACCCTTATTCCCTTTTCTGAATATGAGGAGGGGTGTGGGTACAGAAGGAAACAATGGTATTTTATACTAATATATGTTATATAACATTTATAAGAATATATAATGCAATATATGTAATATATAGAGAATACAATCAAGGCATTAGTGATGCCCATTGCTATAGGGTAGTCATGTTACAAGACAGAGGAAATGTGTTTTATGAAACATTATACACAATATGTGCTTATTCTGGTACATTCAGAAATACAGATTTTTTAGCTGTCCTTGTTAATCTTATTTCTGCAACTCCTTTGTACACAGAGAATCCCAAGTGGCTGGACATCAGCATAGCTATTTCCATTAATTTACAATAATCTCAAGACAGTCTCAAAATAATGATAGCTACACTTTTACCAAGAATTGTCAAATAGTTTAGGCTATTCTTGTCAATTCACCCTTTAAGATGTATTATAGAGAGGGTTATATTCAAATTACTACATTTTAATTAAAAAAAAAACTCTATGTATGATGTAAGCACAGATCAGAACAGATCAGTTGCTCAGTCATGTCCGACTCTTTGCGACCCATGAATTGCAGCATGCCAGGCCTCCCTGTCCATCACCAACTCCCAGAGTTCACTCAGATTCATGTCCATCGAGTCAGTGATGCCATCCAGCCATCTCATCCTCTGTTGTCCCCTTCTCCTCCTGCCCCCAATCCCTCCCAGCATCAGAGTCTTTTCTAATGAGTCAACTCTTCGCATGAGGTGGCCAAAGTATTGGAGTTTCAGCTTCAGCATCATTCCTTCCAAAGAAATCCCAGGGCTCATCTCCTTCAGAATGGACTGGTTGGATCTCCTTGCAGTCCAAGGGACTCTCAAGAGTCTTCTCCAACACCACAGTTCAAAAGCATCAATTCTTTGGCACTCAGCCGTCTTCACAGTACAACTCTCACATCCATACATGACCACAGGAAAAACAAAAGCCTTGACTAGATGAACCTTTGTTGGCAAAGTAATGTCTCTGCTTTTGAATATGCTATGTAGGTTGGTCATAACTTTCCTTCCAAGGAGTAAGCATCTTTTAATTTCATGGCTGCCGTCACCATCTGTAGTGATTTTGGAGCCCAGAAAAATAAAGTCTGACACTGTTTCCAATGTTTCCCCATCTATTTCCCATGAAGTGGTGGGACCAGATGCCATGAGCTTCGTTTCCTGAATGTTGAGCCAACTTTTTCACTCTCCATTTTCACCTTCATCAAGAGGCTTTTGAGTTCCTCTTCACTTTCTGCGATAAGGGTGGTGTCATCTGCATATCTGAGGTTATTGATATTTCTCCCGGCAATCTTGATTTCAGTTTGTGTTTCTTCCACTCCAGCGTTTCTCATGATGTACTCTGCATATAAGTTAAATAAACAGGGTGACAATATACAACCTTGATGAACTCCTTTTCCTATCTGGAACCAGTCTGTTGTTCCAGATCCAGTTCTAAGTGTTGTTTCCTGACCTGCATACAAATTTCTTAAGACGCAGATCAGGTGGTCTGGTATTCCCATCTCTTTCAGAATTTTCCACAGTTTATTGTGATCCACACAGTCAAAGGCTTTGGCATAGTCAAAAAAACAGAAATAGATGTTTTTCTGGAAGTCTCTCGCTTTTTCCATGATCCAGTGGATGTTGGCAATTTGATCTCTGGTTCCTCTGCCTTTTCTAAAACCAGCTTGAACATCAGGAAGTTCACGGTTCACATATTGCTGAAGCCTGGCTTGGAGAATTTTGAGCATTACTTTACTAGCGTGTGAGATGAGTGCAATCATGCGGTAGTTTGAGCATTCTTTCGCATTGCCTTTCTTTGGGATTGGAATGAAAACTGACCTTTTCCAGTCCTGTTTTGGAAAACTGCTGAGTTTTCCAAATTTGCTGGCATCTTCAGTGCAGCACTTTCACAGCAGCATCTTTCAGGATTTGGAATAGCTCAACTGGAATTCCATCACCTCCACTAGCTTTGTTCATAGTGATGCTTTCTAAGGACCACTTGACTTCGCATTCCAGGATGTCTGGCTCTAGGTCAGTGATCACACCATTGTGATTATCTTGGTCATGAAGATCTTTTTTGTACAGTTCTTCTGTGTATTCTTGCCACCTCTTCTTAATATCTTCTGCTTCTTTAAGGTCCATACCATTTCTGTCCTTTATTGAGCTCATCTTTGCATGAAATGTTCCTTTAGTATCTCTGATTTTCTTGAAGAGATCTCTAGTCTTCCCCATTCTGTTGTTCTCCTCTATTTCTTTGCATTGATCTCTCAAGAAGGCTTTCTTATCTCTTTTTGCTATTCTTTGGGACTCTGCATTCAGATGTTTATATCTTTCCTTTTCTCCTTTGCTTTTTGCTTCTCTTCTTTTCACAGCTATTTGTAAGGCCTCCCCAGACAGCCATTTTGTTTTTTGCATTTCTTTTCTATGGGAATGGTCTTGATCCCTGTCTTCTGTACAATGTCACGAACCTCATTCCATAGTTCATCAGGCACTCTATCTTTCAGATCTAGGCCCTTAAATCTATTTCTCACTTCCACTGTATAATCATAAGGGATTTGATTTAGGTCATACCTGAATGGTCTAGTGGTTTTCCCCACTTTCTTAAATTTAAGTCTGAATTTGGGAATAAGGAGTTCATGTTCTGAGCCATGTTCAGCTCCTGGTCTTGTTTTTGCTGACTGTATAGTGCTTCTCCATTTTTGGCTGCAAGGAATATAATCAAACTGATTTCAGTGTTGACCATCTGGTGATGTCCATGTATAGTCTTTTCTTGTGTTGTTGGAAGAGGGTGTTTGTTATGACCAGTGCATTTTCTTGGCAAAACTCTATCAGTCTTTGCCCTGCTTCATTCCGTATTCCAAGGCCAAATTTGCCTGTTACTCCAGGTGTTTCTTGACTTCCTACTTTTGCATTCCAGTCCCCTATAATGAAAAGGACATCTTTTTTGGGTGTTAGTTCTAAAAGGTCTTGTAGGTCTTCATAGAACCATTCAGCTTCAGCTTCTTCAGTGTTACTGGTTGGGGCATAGACTTGGATTACTGTGATATTGAATGGTTTGCCTTGGAAATGAACAGAGATCATTCTGTTGTTTTTATGCTAATATTAATTGTTTTCATTTTTAAATGTTTTTAAAGATTACATTTAAGATAATATTTGCTTTTTTATATAAACTATTTACATGGTTCAAATCAAATGTACTGAAGAAAATAAAGTGAAAGTGAAGTCGCTCAGTCATGTCCCATGGACTGTAGCCTACCAGGCTCCTCTGCCCATGGGATTTGCCAGGCAAGAGTACTGGAGTGGGTTTCCATTTCCTTCTCCAGGGGATCTTCCCAATCCAGGGATCGAACCTTGGTTTTCCACATTGCAGGCAGACACTTTACTGTCTGAGCTACCTCCTGGTAACCTCCAAACTGTGCACTTGAATTCCATCCCTCATGTGTAATCATTTTTTTTTAAATAGTTCAGTTCAAGTTTCAATTTCTATAATGATTCAATATATGTATAAATGTAAGGCATAGATGCATAAATGTAATATACATAAAACCTATGTGTCTATAAATTAATGTGTATATATATGAATTTCTTATATATAGGAAGTAGTAGCATGTTTTAGCTTGGAAAATCCCATGGACGGAGGAGCCTGGTAGGCTGCAGTCCATAGGGTCGCGAAGAGTCGGACACACCTGAGCGACTTCACCTTCTCTTTTCACTTTCATGCATTGGAGAAGGAAATGGCAACCCACTCCAGTGTTCTTGCCTGGAGAATCCCAGGGACGGGGGAGCCTGGTGGGCTTCTGTCTATGGGGTCACATAGATTCGGACACGACTGAAGTGACTTAGCAGCAGCAGCAGCATGTTTTATGTACTCTACCTGCCTTTTTAATTTTAAAATCTTGAAGATAGGCCTTCCCTGGTGGCTCAGTGGTAAAGAATCCACCTGCCAATTCAGGAGACACAGATTCGATCCCTGAGTCAAGAAGATCCCCTGGACAAGGAAACAAGAACCCAGTCTGGGTTTCCCAGGTAACGCTAGTGGTAAAGAACCCTGCCAATGCAGGAGACATAAAAACCATGGGTTGGATCCCTGGGTTGGGAAGATCCCATGGAGGAGGGCATGGCAACCCATTCCAGTATTCTTGCCTGGAGAATCTATGGACAGGGGAGCCTGGAGGGCTCCATAGGGTTTCAAAGAGTAGGACACAACTGAAGTGACTTAGCACATATGTACACCAGTATTCTTGCCTGGGAATTCATATGGACAGAGGAGCCTGGCAGGCTACAGTCCATGGGGTCACAAAAGAGTTGCACATGACAGTGATTAAACAACAACAATCTTAAAGATGATGTCATAGACTGTGTACAAAAATGCACATGCTTCCTTTTCAGAATTGCCTGGTACCCACTGTATGATTGTACTGTGACTTGTTCAACATTCCCCAACTGAGAAATATTTGTAGTTTTCTTGGTCTTCTGTTGAAATCGTACAAAAGATAACTTTATGTATTAATGATTCTAGTAGAAAGACAATGCAAAACTACTTTGAGCAACAAAGATGCCAAAAGAGAGAGCTTTGGACTAACTCTATGGTCACTACGGTCACTCAAAATTGTTGTTTTTTTTTTTTTTCCCCCTCTATTGGGAGGCTATATTTGGATTGTTTTTATTGCATTGACTGGGAAACTCTTGACATACTGAATCAGAGACCACCTGAGTTACTTTGCATATTAAATGCTTTGTCAAACATTAGAAATGGCAACCCATTCCAGTATTCTTGCCTAAGAATATCCCATGGACAGAGGAGCCTGGTGGGCTATGGTCCATGGAGTCACAGAGAGTTGGATATGACTGAGCGCACACATATCTAGCTATTACATTGCTTCCAGTCCTCTGAATGAAGGAAGGGGCAGCTGGTCACTGTAACAGTACTATATCCTGGGATTTTTGCTGTGGAATACTGGATATCCGGTGGATTGTGTCCTAAAGCCAATGCCCCATTTAAGTACCACGTGGTATTTATAATCCCTTTAATTGCTTTCTGCAAAATAGAAACTACAGGCTAATTATGAAATTCAGTCACAAATTTCTGATATGTTCTTTAGATACAAAGGAAAAATGCCATTTTGGTTTGTTCCTAATTTGTAAGTGAAGAAATCATATACAAATTGTGAAAAATTGAATTGTTTTCAAGCAAAGGGACTTTGGGCAGGAATTTGCAGATATTTCTTTTTTGTCCTCAAAAAAGATAAATCTTGGCTATGTTTTATAAATGGGACACCCAAATGTAGCAGATCTTAAAAAACAACGGTTCTGGTCTAATAGTCACATTTCTTTCTGCAAAGAGAAACAATTTCACATGGTCTAGTTATGTTCTCAGGCCAGATTTGAAGACATTTTTGTCTTACATAATAACAAGAAAAATAGAGTGGTTTTGAGTCCAAACTTAATCAAACTTTTGTGTTTAAAAACTTCAACTGCTTCAGCCTTTTCCCAACTGGGAAATACTCCATAGAAAGTTTGTGTTAGAGAGGCTGGATTTATGTGTCGAAAATATACTTGAAAAAGTATACATTTGTTTATTACTTTCACCTCATTTATTGGGGTCATATTGAATATTTACTGTATGAAATTAATTTTTAGTAACAGTATTCCAGTATAGATCATTTATTATAAAGGAAATAAAATTTTTATTGCAGTTACTATGACTGCTAGTTTTTTGAACTAGCAATATATTTGAACTAGCAATATAATCTAAAAACAATCTAGAAATTATCTAACAATGTCCTATGAATACATATTTGATTTTCTTTAATGTTGTTAACAGCATTGTTTACTTCATCAAAAATATCTTTTAGTGGAGGAAAGTTGAAAATAAATTATCTTTCATTTTTCTGAGATATAGTTTTCTTTTGAGTAACTAGGTTTTTGTCTTATGAATACAGTAATTTTTATTACTAATATGCTTTCTCCTTTAAGCTTTAATTGCTAAAACTGGGGGCCAAATCTAGTCATGCATGTATAATTCACATTCCTGAACATTTTTATGTGCTCATCATTATTTTACTTTTATCTTTCTCATAAGATATAATTTATATTATCTGATTAGCTGATATATCAACCTACCTTTTATTACTAGAGGAGATATATTATTATAACCATGTCATTATTATTAATAATGGGAAGAATAATTATACTTCATTTCCAAGATCACTCTTTATCTACAATGTAAAATAACTGATCAACTTTTTTTAAAATACTGATACATTAAAAAATAGTCTATTTGTCTTGTCACTATTTATTTAACTGTATCAAAAATTCTTCTCCATTAGAAATTTACATATAAGAAAAAGCACACTTTTTCTCTTTTATTTGTTGAAGTTTTTCGGCACATGTAATCAAGTCTTTTTCTTTTTTTTGTATATTGTCAGCAGTAAAAGAAAATTTAGTATGCAGATGATGACTTCATAACGTGCAATTATGCACATAAATAAATTAGAACAAAATGATGTAGTATCAATCTTAATGAACACTGTAAGACTGAGAGAAACATTAGTACAATGACAGGTCAATTAGTTGGTTGAGAATCAGTGATGTGAGATTTACTAAGATGTACTTTAGAAACGGTGACCATAGAATGAAATGCTAAATCCACCCCCAGCCCCACAAGTATATCTCACACTTTATTTGACCACAAAACAGTTGAAAGAACCTTTGTATCCAACGCAGCAGTTACAATCAGAGGCAATTAAGGATCCATGGAAGGGTATCAATCTTCATGTGTAGCTTACCTTACTGATTTGCTTCAGAACAATGCCCAGATTGAACAAATTAAGATAATACAAAGTACTACAAGAAAATGTTCCATATACACAGATTTTGAAACCTTACAGAAATAAGAAAAGCAATTTCATATCAAGAAGTCCTTCAAATTTCAGAAAAAATATAGTCCTTTCCCTTGATTCCTCTAAAATACAAAATATTATAACACATGATTCTCAACGTTACCTATTTAGTTATAAGAAGTAACATGAAATTTGTAGAGTAACTTGCAAATCCTTGTAAATCATCTCACATTTTCTTATTCACTTTAAATTAAGATTTTTATATAAAATAATATATTTATAAATTTGATAATAAATTTTACATACATACCATGAATACTTAATAATAAACAAGGATCCAATTTTCTCATATGAGACTTAGACTACTTTTAATTGTGTATTTGGGTCCTTTGTTTATCATATTTATAATTGAATTGTTGTAATAAATACCTATCTTAGAAATTTTGATTTCTAGATCTTCAAAATTAGCAGAATGTGCATATGATTATGTTAAAACTTTCTGGACTTTCTAGCCTGACCACGAGGGTAAGCAACCTGTATAATTACAATTCTGTACTCATACAACCATTCTGTTTTTCACTTTCAATACAGTTTTCAATACATTATATGAAAATTCAACATATTATAATAAAATTGGCTTTGTGTTAAGATGATGTTGCCCCAATATAGGCTAATTTAATGGTTATGAGCATTTTTAAGGTTGGCTAAGCTAAGCTATGATGTTCCATAGGCTAGGTATATTAAATGCATTTTTAGCTTAAAATATTTTCAGTTCACAGTGGGTTTATTGGATGTAACCCCATTGTAAATGGAGGAAGATCTATACATATTTATAGCTCACTAATTCAGCTGTAACATCTATTAATTACAGTTTTATCAACAAAATATTGTAGACAACTTTGCAACAATTTTGTTTTCTGAACCTGTGTTTTTCTTATATTCCACAAAATAGCAATAGTGAAACTCTTTACAGCTATTCTTCAGACATGTATAGAGTTGTCTATCCTAGGAATCAACATTGCCATTTTCAATTGCTGTTGGTAAGAAAAATGTAATTTTATTTCCAAATCTATATTCTCTACTTCTGAAAGTCACACAAAAATGAATGTAGTATTTTCCACAAATCTTGTTTCCCAATATAGGTATTATATAAGCAGGTACTGGAGCGCTCCATTTTACGACGTTTACTATGAGTGTGATAATTTTTTTTGGTCTAGGAGGTGTTTAAGCATTCTGAGTGTCCAATTCTTTACTAGTCAAAAATATAAATCAATAGGTTATAACACAGAGATTGTTCTAGACTTGTAGTAAGGTGAAAAAAATGTAACACTTGTGGATTTTGTCTACTTGATCTGTGCTGTTCATGCTTCAGTCAATTTATTAAGCACCTCTTTTCATGGAGAATGCATACTCTGAATGTACTTGCTTTATGATTGTGTATCGAAAATCCAATAATTTTCAAGCTTTATATAGTTTTCTTAGCCCTCTTTGCATTGTTTTGATTACCTCTTTCCTTGCGGTCTCTCTTCGTACTTTCAACATATTTGTTGTCTAACTTTCCTAAACTCTAATGAACTTACTTGCTTGTGCATGTCTCTATTAGTGAATATATCAAAGAGATCTGTGCATTTTATTTATTTTTGTTATTGTTCTTTAGTCATTAAGTCATGTCTGACTCTTTGCAACACATGGACTGTAGCCTGTCAGGCTCCTCTGTCCATGGGATTTCCCAGGCAAGAATACTGGAGTGGGTTGTCATTTCCTCCTTCAGGGAATCTTACTGACCCAGGGATTGAACCTGCATCTCCTGCACTGGCAAGCGGATTCTTTATCTATCCAAATATTTCTGTACTGAAGTCCTTATTTAAACATTTCTTAGGTGATAATAATAAGTAAGATTACTGTGTTCCATTTATCTTTCATATTACGTGGGACAGTATAGTCACCTAAGAAATGTTAAAATAAGGACTTCAATACAAAAATACTTGGTGGAAAACCTGACTTCTGGCATTGATATAGCCAGAGGTTCACAAAATTTGGTACTCTGTAAATATCTCTGGTGGAGAAGGCAAAGGCACCCCACTCCAGTACTCTTGCCTGGAAAATCCCATGGATGGAGGAGCCTGTTAGGCTGCAGTCCTTGGAGTCTCGAAGAGTCGGACACAACTGAGCAACTTCACTTTGTCTTTTCACTTTCATGCATTGGAGAAGGAGATGGCAACCCACTCCAGTGTTCTTGCCTGGAGAATCCCAGGGACGGGGAAGCCTGGTGGGCTGCCGTCTATGGGGTCACACAGAGTTGGACACGACTGAAGTGACTTAGCATAGCATAGCATGAATATCTCTGGAATTTGTTTTCTCCTGTATTGTTACCTTTACCCAAACAAAGAATGGTGGTCCCATTCTTTGTTTTGGCAGAACAAGCACCAACAGCTTCAAGTCAGATTCCTACAAACTCAGCATCTTTAGCAGGAAGACAGATGTCATCTCCCATAACTTTCTACTAAAGTATTAGAATGGCCCCTGAATAGCCTTGTTTTGGTTATAGTGTCTCAGTGGTAAAGAATCCTCCTACCAGTGCAGGAGATGCTGGTTCGACCCCTGGGTTGGGAAGATCCCTGGAGGAGGAAATGGCAACAGTATTCTCACCTCGAAAATCCCATGGACTGAGGAGCCTGGCGGGCTACAGTCCATGGGGTGACGAAAGAGTTGGACACAGCTTAGTGACTAAACAACAAAAACCAGAACAGACCATATCTGTAGTGAATGGTGGAGTTAGCGGGATGGGGAATGCACAGCCTGGCCAAGCCTTCAGTGTGATTGATGTGGTGGGTGATGGCTAAGGCCAGCCCCACCTCCAGTGACATGCTGGGAAGAGTAGAGAGCTTAGTTTCCCAAAGCGAGAAAACGATACTTAGCAGACAGAAACAACAGATGATCACTACATATCCTAAGGTGTTAGAAAATGGCCTCTAATAATCAACATGAACAACCCATGTCTGTCTATAGTCCAACTATAATTACTTAGATAATACTAACTGAATACATTGTAGGTATATATGTATATATATATATGTATATTGTATATGATTATACAATACATATAACATTGTATAATGTTAACTGGCAATCATTTGCCAATTGTTTTTATTCTTTGAAAATTTGTATCTCCTTCAAAATACCTGTGATTATCTATGTTTCATTGAACCAGCTTTTTTTTTTTCATTTTAACAAATGAGTTATAAAAAGATGTTTATACTTTGGATATGTAGTAAAGAGTTAAAATGCATCTGTGCCTAATGAAGACCAATTATGTTATTATACTATTAAATGTATGCACAAGATTTCCATTAAGAAAGAAAAATGAAATGTAGCAAAGGATTTTTCTTTCTCTTTGATATAAATACATACATATCTATACATAGAAAGAGAAAGAAAGGAGAAGCATTGAGAGAGTAAAAGATACACATAAACACACACGCACACACACACACAATAAATCCATGAAAATATCTTGCCATTTTTCCAGCTGGGTCTATAAAAATTCAAATTAAGAAAATAGAATTCCTAGGCTAAAATATATGTACAATCCCAAGTTACTCTAAAACAGGCAAACTGTTACAAGTCAACTGTAGAAGTGCATGCAACAAAAGAAATACATATGGAGGAATTTTCATTTAAGAAAGAGTGAAATGCTCTTTGGCCTGCCCACGTGGATCAGTGGTAAAAAACAACAACAACAAAAATTGGTCTGCATTGCAGGAGATGCAAGTTCAATTCCTGGGTTGGGAAGTTCCCTTGGAGAAGAAAATGACTACCCACTGCAGTATTCTTGCCTGGGAAATCCCATGGACAAGGAGCCTGGTGGGCTACAGTCCATGGGGTCGCAAAGAGTCAGACATGACTGAGCGACTGAGCATGCACACAGGATACATTCTTTGCAACCAAGAGGCTGTTTTAAAGAAGTATCTAACCAAAATAAGGAATTATAAAATGATAAAGGCAGCAATTGATTTATTTAAAACCATGAACCTGGTGGCTCAGAGGGTAAAGAGTCCATCTGCAAGGTGGGAGAACTAGGTTCAGTCCCTGGGTTGGGACGAGCCCCTGGAGAAGGGCATGGCAACCGACTCCAGTATTCTTGCTCAGAGAATCCCCATAGACAGAGGAGCTTGGTGGGCTACAGTCCATGGAGTCACAAAGAGTTGGACACAACTGAGTGACTAAGCACACACAGATGAAGATAGTAGAAATGATTTCTTCAAGACTTGAATTGTTTTTCCCTTTGGGCCATGTCGACTATATTAGAAATCACATAAGTGAGTTAATTAAACAAATGTTTTCAAATCATCATGATCTCTACTTCTAAAATTGACCACTATTCTATCTTCATTGAAAGCTTTTCTGACACAAAATCCACAAATGGCCTTTTCCTAAAAAAAGTGTTTAATTTAGAATGACTTTACATTTCTCCTTACTTAAAGACATATATTTATTTCTTGTAAAACTCATCATCTTGTGACTTTAACAAATAACAAACCCCTTTTTCTACCACTATACTATCTGGATACATGTTCACTGTAGCACTTGTTCCTTTATTTAAAATGATTGTGCCCATGTCTCTCTCCTCTTTGTGCTATAAACCCTTCAGAGCTAGGATTGTTCTTCAGTGTTTTGTGCCTGTGTGGTGCCTAGAATATAGGAAGTGCTTAGTTTGTGCCTTTTGAATAAATGAATGAGAGAGGGAAGAGTGTGTTGTATGTGTGTGTGTATTGTGAGAGGAGGGAGAGGAAGGGGTGAGACAGAGGTCTTGCACGGATGTAAATACTTATACATCAGTGTGTTTAAGTATATAAATTGGCAGATGGGGAAAATGGTCTGTTCACGCAGGATAATTCCCTTAAATATGCAAGATATATTTTTCTTCGTTAGGTATGTTAGGACTCTGTTGGAGCCTTAATAATCCCTAAGAACTCCTTAAGCCCCATCTAAAGTGTCCCTAGTGGCTCAGATGGTAAAGAATCTGCCTGCAACACAAGAGCCCCAGGTTCGATCCCTGGCTCAGGAAGCTCCCCTGCAGGAGGAAATGGCAACCTACTTCAGTATTCTTACCTGGAAAATCCCATGGACACAAGAGCCTGGTGGGCTACAGTCAATGGGAATTCAAAAAGTTGGACATGACTGAGCGACTAACACTAAACAGTTCTTATTTCCATTTCTATAGGGTTTAAATAAACAGTGCCTTAAATGTGCAGTATTCTGTTGTGATTTGTATCTTTAATTGTAACTGTTACAAGCAATGAACCAAAGTCAGGAATTTTTGCTGATTAGCAATAAATGATTTTTACAAATGTTATTATAACTGGCCTTTATTGAAGTTGCTACAATGAATTTAAATCAGAAACAAAGAATGTTTTATTGATCAGTGTCTCCCTTCCTGCTAAGCCAATCAGTCACTTGCCTCTTGAAACCACTAAACACTCCAGTATATATTCAGGGAAGACCCAGTCAGTTCAGTTCAGTTCAGTCACTCAGTCCTGTCCAACTCTTTGTGAGCCCATGAATTGCAGACGCCAGGCCTCCCTGTCCATCACCATTTCCCGGAGTTCACTCAGTCACATCCAATGAGTCCATAATTCCATCCAGCCATCTCATCCTCTATATCCCCTTCTCCTCCTGCCCCCAATCCCTCCCAGAATCAGAGTCTTTTCCAATGACTCAACTCTTCACATGAGGTGGCCAAAGGACTGGAGTTTCAGCTTTAGCATCATTCCTTCCAAAGAAATCCCAGGGCTTATCTCCTTTAGAATGGAATGGTTGGATCTCTTTGCATTCCAAGGGACTCTTGAGAGTCTTCTCCAACACCACAGTTCAAAAGCATCAATTCTTCCAGGCTCAGCTCTCTTCACAGTCCAACTCTCACATCCATACATGACCACAGGAAAAACCATAGCCGTGAATAGACAGACCTTTGTTGGCAAAGTAATGTCTCTGCTTTTTCAATATGCTACCTAGGTTGGTCATAACTTTTCTTCCAAGGAGTAAGCGTCTTTTAATTTCATGGCTGCAGTCACCATCTGCAATGATTTTGGAGCCCCCAAAAATAAAGTCTGACACTATTTCCACTGTTTCCCATCTATTTCCCATGAAGTGATGGGATTAGAGATTCGTGACATTGTACAGGAGACAGGGATCAAGACCATCCCCATGGAAAAGAAATGCAAAAAAGCAAAATGGCTGTCTGGGGAGGCCTTACAAATAGCTGTGAAAAGAAGAGATCAGATCAGATCAGATCAGTCACTCAGTCATGTCCAACTCTTTGCCACCCCATGAATAGCAGCACGCCAGGCCTCCCTGTCCATCACCAACTCCCAGAGTTCACCCAGACTCATGTACATCAAGTCAGTGTTGCCATCCAGCCATCTCATCCTCTATCGTCCCCTTCTCCTCTTGCCCCCAATCCCTCCCAGCATCAGAGTCTTTTCCAATGAGTCAACTCTTTGCATGAGGTGGCCAAAGGACTGGAGTTTCAGCTTTAGCATTATTCCATCCAAAGAAATCCCAGGGCTGATCTCCTTCACAATGGACTGGTTGGACCTCCTTGCAGTCCAAGGGACTCTCAAGAGTCTTCTCCAACACCACACTTCAAAAGCATCAATTCTTTGGTGCTCAGCCTTCTTCACAGTCCAACTCTCACATCCATGCATGACCACTGAAGGCTATG
>NW_011495067.1:2515218-2520730 GCF_000754665.1 Bison bison bison | reverse complement strand
CAAAAGCATCAATTCTTTGGTGCTCAGCCTTCTTCACAGTCCAACTCTCACATCCATGCATGACCACTGAAGGCTATGAAAAAACATAGCCTTGACTAGACGAAACTTTGTTGGCAAAGTGATGTCTCTGCTTTTGAATATGCTATCTAGGTTGGTCATAACTTTCCTTCCAAGGAGTAAGCGTCTTTTAATTTCATGGCTGCAATCACCATCTGCAGTGATTTTGGAGCCCAGAAAAATAAAGTCTAACACTGTTTCCACTGTTTCCCCATCTATTTCCCATGAAGTGATGGGATCGGATGCCATGATCTTCGTTTTCTGAATGTTGAGCTTTAAGCCAACTTTTTCACTCTCCACTTTCACCTTCATCAAGAGGCTTTTGAGTTCCTCTTCACTTTCTGCCATAAGGGTGGTATGCATATCTGCATACCTGAGAAATATTGATATTTCTCCTGGCAATCTTGATTCCAGCTTGTGTTTCTTCCAGTCCAGCATTTCTCATGATGTACTCTGCATATAAGTTAAATAAACAGGGTGACAATATACAGCCTTGACATACTCCTTTTCCTATTTGGAACCAGTCTGTTGTTCCATGTCCAGTTCTAACTATTGCTTCCTGACCTGCATACAAATTTCTCAAGAGGCAGATCAGGTGGTCTGGTATTCCCATCTCTTTCAGAATTTTCCACATTTATTGTGATCCACACAGTCAAAGGCTTTGGCATTATCAATAAAGCAGAAATAGATGTTTTTCTGGAACTCTCTTGCTTTTTCCATGATCCAGCGGATGTTGGCAATTTGATCTCTGGTTCCTCTGCCTTTTCTAAAACAAGTTTGAACATCTGGAAGTTCATGGTTCACATATTGCTGAAGCCTGGCTTGGAGAATTTTGAGCATTACTTTACTAGCGTGTGAGATGAGTGCAATCGTGTGGTAGTTTGAGCATTCTTTGACATTGCCTTTCTTTGGGATTGGAATGAAAACTGACCTTTTCCAGCCCTGTGGCCACTGCTGAGTTTTCCACATTTGCTGGCATATTGAGTGCAGCACTTTCACAGCATCATCTTTCAGGATTTGGAATAGCTCAACTGGAATTCCATCACCTCCACTAAAAGCAAAGGAGAAAAGGAAAGATATAAGCATCTGAATCCAGAGTTCCAAAGAATAGCAAGAAGAGATAAGAAAGCCTTCCTCAGTGATCAATGCAAAGAAATAGAGGGAAACAACAGAATGGAAAAGATTAGAGATCTCTTCAAGAAAATTAGAGATACCAAGGGAACATTTCATGCAAAGATGGGCTCAATAAAGGACAGAAATGGGATGGACCTAACAGAAGACCTAGTAGTAGGTCTTAAACAGGAAGACATAGATGTATTTCATAAACAGGAAGACACAGACAAGGCTTCATGTATTCTATGTGTCTTTGGCAGGAAGTCTGAAGAACAGCTTGAAATATATGGAAAGACCTTGCCCCAGGCTACAGATACAAATGACTGCTTGTATGGAGAAATTCTTTTTAATCAGTACAATCAGTGGATTGTACAACAAGATGATAAAATTCTTGGTTGTTTAGCAGTTTGTCAAAGCCTTCCTGTAGGTTATCCTGTTTGCAAACAGTAAAAATATCTTTCTAACTTCCTCCTGCCACTTGCCTCATTTACCTAATCCCAGCAATTCTATTGGAAATGTATCCTTCACTAAAATTGCAAATCTCTTAAGTGTTTATTTTTTTGTTTCTTCCCCAATTGAGAATAATCATAAATAAGAAGACAAGAGAATTGTAATTTCAGTTATTATATCCTATTTTTAAATGTTGGATCCCAAAGCATCAGCTTTCCTTACAACTTTTGTGAACATTTTTGGGTACAGTATGGAAAGAAATTATGTTTATAATAAAAACACACACAGGAGATATTGCATCTCTGAGATGTTCTGCTCTAAATTGGTTTTGATATTGTCCTGTCAAGCTTCAGTGTGTCAGCTTCTTTTAACCAGAAAAAGTATTTCTAAAATATGTGGAAATTTTGTGATGTAAACATATTAAAGATATATGATTTCTACTTTGCACAAGATTGTTTTAAGAAAAAGAAACGGTGAAACTAAAAATGTCAATAATCAAATATTTTCTCAAAACAATTAGTATCAAATGTTTCTTTCAGCAATTTTTTTAGAGGAACCATTACATCCTTCAGTCAACTATGAAATTGAGTCATGATCTTTCAATCATGTCACTGGATTTTTAGATAGCCTTCTCACTTTCACAGATAGCAAAACATAGATGACATATTAGCATCTGATGTGATTTTCTGGGAGTGGTGACTTAACTTGGTATATAAAGTAGAAACAGATTCATTTTCCATGTAACCCTTGTACTTCAGTTTCAATACAACTTTAATTTTATTAGCCCTGGGGTTAAGAAAAATAAAATAAAACAAAGAAGTACGATCCCAACAAATGCAGCTCACAGAAAGATTTAAGTGAGGAAATATAGGAACAAGAAAGAAAATTAAATGTAATAAACATTTTCCCCAAAGAGGAAACAGTTGATGACATAAATATGTTTTTTTTAATCTACATAAAAGAGGGCACAAAAGTAAAATGAGGAAGTTTATCAAAAAACTAATTTTAATATGATACGATTAAGTAGTAGAAATTAGCCATAGCTATTATCTTAGTTGCAGTTGTCCTTTTTATTCAAATCCACTTGCCCATTTCCTCAGTTTTGTGTCCATTAAACCAGAATAGAAAATATTAACTTCAAATATTTGAAGTGTGTCTATATTAACAGCATTTTTTCTACTTTGCCTTTCAAATATCTTTACATATAATATAATATTAATTAGTAGAAAAAAAGCAACTTTGGCGAACATTTTGACATTTGTGCAATCGAAGCATCCTTTGACCCAAGTTGGCTAAGATACCTTTAGCCTGTGTATCTTGCCATGCTCCCCATCTGCTTTGTTCTGAAGTAGACTGTGTCCATTTCTTTTAAATTGAAAAGTGAGCAGTAGCTGGTTGCTTTATGTTGAGAGCGCCAAGAAACTATCAACCAATCTACATTTAAATCTTGTAGAACTCTGTGGGCTTCCTGGAGCTCTAGAGATACCAGGGTCTTCAGCAAGACTGTGAGAAGCAGGAGTGATCAGAGAAGTTTTACTGTACAAAGTGCTGTTTACAGTCAAAGTCTAAAGAGTCAGTGGCACTAATCAGGGAAGGCCAAGGAACTGGATTAGTTTTAGAGGATACTCTAGGGAAGAAGAAATCTGGGGTACTTAAAAGATTTAACCACCCAGAGGGGCTGGAAGAGCTGGTTTGCAGGCATCCCAGAGAGTGTCCAGGGCTAACTCTGGACTGGTAAGAAAACTCCAGAAATTGCCGGTCTTTGTAGACCTTTGTCTTTAAGCTACAGTAATGTATTGGAGAGAGTTAGAGAGCACATTGACAAGGTAACAGATGGCATGTTTTAGGATACCAGCTGCAGTATGGAAAACACACTGAGGCTGGGATAGAACATGGAAGAGCTCAGCCGAGCTCACCTCTGTGTGCTCAGATGAGAGCTTGTGAGAGCTTAGAATAAGGCGGTGAAGACTGACTTGAGAAATGGTAAAGGGATAATATGGATGGAACTCATAGGTCCTCTGCAGCTCTGCAGCCACTGATGTCTGCTGATTGACACATGCATGATAGTTCTAATCACTTGCTATGATTAAGACGTATTTTTATGTGCTCATATTAAAGCTTGGTAACATAGAGGATTCTTCTGTAAGAACCAGTGCACACTCCTCGGTCCTTGTTCTGCACACTGATACATTGCTTCTAGTTTCAGATCTGAGTGTATATTGCACCTCCGCACCATCTTACTTCAAATAGAAGGTTTAAGCTGAGACTGTCTTCATTTGCTCTTCCTTTATAATACCCCTCCTGTATGATGGTATAAATACCAAACCTACAAAGTATCTTTATGTTTTCTGCCTGGTGTGTGTCTGTAACATTACCAAGCAAATGGAACTAAGTACTTTAATTGTTCAAAAAGTGTGTTCAGAGCTAGAAGTATTCCTGAATGTTACAAAAAAAGAAAAAGAAAGAAAGACTAGTAAAGAAATTGTCTCACTACTGAGGAAGAATGTCAATAAAGTTATTTAAAGAACCTAGCATTCTAGGGTTGTAATACACAAAATAGACATTACCAGAAGCCTTAGTTTCTCAAGATATGACGATTTGTTGCCAGGAGAGGAGTGAATTGGATGGCACCACCTACTCAGTAGACATGAGTTTATGTGTAAACTCCGGGGGTTGGTGATGGGCAGGGAGGCCTGGCATGCTGCAGCCCATGGGGTTGCAAAGAATCAGACACGACTGAGTGACTGACCCGAACTGAACTGAGGAGTGCATTTTGAGAAAGAAGAAGCTCCACACCATAAGGAATCTATTTAATTTATAACTTTTATTACCTTCGAGTATCATAGCTAACCTATGAAGATATTTTGATAATTATTCACATTTTAAACCTATTAAAATTAAGCCACAGGAAATTTAAACAGAATTTTTGATGGCATAGAGTTAATTTGGCTTGTGAAAGAGGAAAAACTTACCTGAAATCTGGTTGACACAATATAATAAAGCCCTTAAATTTTCATAAAGAAATCTCTCAGTTCAGTCCAGTTCAATCGCTCAGTTGTGTGCAACTCTTTGCGATCGCATGAACCACAGCATGCCAGGCCTCCCCGTCCATCACCAACTCCTGGAGTTTACCTGAACTCAAGTCCATTGAGTCAGTGATGCCATCCAACCATTTCATCCTCTGTCATCCCCTTCTCCTCCTGCCCTCAATCTTTCTCAGCATCAGGGTCTTTTCAAATGAGTCAGCTCCTTGTATCAGGTGGCCAAAGTATTGGAGTTTCAGTTTCAGCATCCGTCCTTCCAATGAACACCCAGGACTGATCTCCTTTAGGATGGAATGGTTGGATCTCCTTACAGTCCAAGGGACTCTCAAGAGTCTTCTCCAATACCACACTTCAAAAGCATCAATTCTTCGGTGCTCAGCTTTCTTTATAGTCCAACTCTCACATCCATACATGACCACTGGAAAAACCATAGCCTTGATTAGGCGGACCATTGTTGACAATGTAATGTCTCTGCTTTTTAATATGCTTTCTAGGTTTATCGTAACTTTCCTTCCAAGGAGTAAGCGTCTTTTAATTTCATGGCTGCAATCAACATCTGCAGTGATTTTGGAGCCCAAAAAATAAAGTCTGACACTGTTTCCCCATCTATTTCCCATGAAGTGATAGGACCAGATGCCATGATCTTAGTTTTCTGAATGTTGAGCTTTAAGCCAACTTTTTCACTCTCCTCTTTCACTTTCATCAAGAGGCTCTTTAGTTCTTCTTCACTTTCTGCCATAAGGATGTTGTCACCTGAATATCTGAGGTTATTGATATTTCTCCTGGCAATCTTGATTCCAGCTTGTGCTTCCTCCAGCCCAGCGTTTCTCATGATGTACTCTGCATAG
>NW_011495067.1:2510175-2515089 GCF_000754665.1 Bison bison bison | reverse complement strand
CTGACCTGCATATAGCTTTCTCAAGAGGCAGATCAGGTGGTCTGGTATTCCCATCTCTTTCAGAATTTTTCACATTTTATTGTGATCCACACAGTCAAAGGCTTTGGCATTATCAATAGTGCAGAAATAGATGTTTTTCTGGAACTCTCTTGCTTTTTTGATGATCCAGCTGATGTTAGCAATTTGATCTCTGCTTCCTCTGCCTTTTCTAAAACCAGCTTGAACATTTGGAAATTTACGGTTCACGTATTGCTGGAGCCTGGCTTGGAGAATTTTGAGCATTTATTTACTATTGTGTGAGATGAGCGCATCTCTAACCCTCCCTCAAATTCTTATCAATGCTATAGAATGATCTGAGAGACATAATTTCCTTATATTAATTTTCTTTATCCAAATGACCTGCTCTTCTACTTTAAGACCTACTTCAGTTATCACTTCTCTATGCTTATTTGCTAGCATATAAAAACAATGTGGTTCCCTTAATATTTATGTATATATTTAGTGAACACTTTATGCTCATTGTAAAATAATCAAGAAAATCATATAGCAAAAAATACAAAGTGCACCCATGATGTCACTCAGTTCAGTTCAGTTCAGTTCAGTTCAGTTGCTCAGTTGTGTCTGACTCTTTGTGACCCCGTGGACTGCAGGCTTCTCTATTCATCACCAACTCCTGGAGTTTAATCAAACTCATGTCCATTGAGTTGGTGATGCCATCCAACCATCTTGTCCTCTGTCATCCCCTTCTGCTCCCACCTTCAATCTTTCCCAGCATCACAGTCTTTTCAAATAAGTCAGTTCTGAGTAAGTTTGCATCAAGTGGCCAAAGTATCGGAATTTCATCTTCAGCATCAGTCCTTCCAATGAACATCCAGGACTGATTTCCTTTAGGACTGACTGGTTTGATCTCCTTGCAGTCCAAGGGACTCTCATCTTCAACACCACAGTTCAGAAGCATCAATTCTTCGGCATTCAGCTTTCTTTATAGTCCAACTCTCACATCCATACTTAACTACTGGGAAAAACATGGCTTTGACTAGACAAATGTTTTTTGGAAAAGTAATGTCTCTACTTTTTTAATATGCTGTCTAGTTTGGTCATAGCTTTTCTTCCAAAGAGCTGCAGTCACCATCTGCAGTGATTTTGGAGCCCAAGAAAATAAATGATATCACCACTTCAAAATAATCCTATGGTGTATAGTTATCTAATATTTTTATGCATATACATGTAAATGTTCAGTGGTTTTTGATTTAGAAATGGAGTTATGTAATAGATGCCAGTTTATAGTTTTTCCTTCAACAATATATTGTGAACTTTGAATAGCAAAATAGTAATATTTACATGATTTTTAATATTTGTGTGGTTCACCCACATAATTTCTGACAATATATTATTTACTTTAGATGAGTTGTCAGTAATTTTATGCAAATGTTTATTATTTCATCACATAAGCTTCAAAAAATGTCAAACTAGGGGAAGGCATAGATCAATCATATTTTAAAGACTAGCACCATCAAGAGAGACTATGCCTCTCCTAACTCAAATAACCAATATTTGAATTCAGAAACAACCATCAGTCATGTCTGTAGGCTAATACTTCTAACAATTTTTGTCTTCAGATGTTATTAGTTGGGGAAGATTTTGTTTTCTTCCTTTATCTAACAAACTCAAACACATTCTTCAAGACCAATTTCAAATGTCTATTTCTATGGCCCATTGTTTTGCAGTTTCTCCTGGAGAATGTTATTTCTCCCTCCATGCATTTGAACACACAAAGTACAGACTCCAGTCACAGACTTTATCATACTCACATGCTAATTTCTTCCACAAGATGGCTTATTCTTTAATGCCTGAGGTTTTCATTCCTTACTGTGTTCTCAGCAATCCTACAGTGTTTGGAATAAAGCAGTGATGTGTTTATGAAGGAAGGTCAAGGACATTTTGTCATTTACATGACTGACATTGTCCTTACACCACGACACTTCTGTGAGTTGTTAGAGTAATGAAATGCTTTCATTCTCTATGGGGAACTGCAACTCTTCTAAGATCCCCAAAGTTCCCTTGCTTCTCCTCAAAAATGTTTTCCTTGGGAACCCTGAACTTCCATGGATCCAAGTACTACATGTTTTTTTCCTAGAACAGAAGTTCTCTAGGAACCACTTGCTCCAGCACATGCCATGTTCTGTTCTCATGGGTCTCAGACTCTTCCAGCTGATGTTTTTTAATCACGCTGCTGTGCATACATATGTCACCTTACATGTCCTAATGGACCCATGTCAGATGGACCAAATCAGAATGGTACCTGTGTTAGAGCTTTGAGAAGACACATCCAGAGACTTGTTGTTGTTGTTGTTGTAGTTATGTGTATGTTTTTTTCTTCATTTTAAG
Organism: Bison bison bison; assembly: GCF_000754665.1. Classification (NCBI taxonomy): domain Eukaryota; kingdom Metazoa; phylum Chordata; class Mammalia; order Artiodactyla; family Bovidae; genus Bison; species Bison bison. The sequence goes on along the minus strand of NW_011495067.1, from coordinate 2,512,701 downwards.
AACGTTCAGAAACTGATTTTAAAAGGCCATGTTTTTCTCTAAGTCAATTACTGAACTGTAATCACTTGTAAATTCTATACCCACTGAATACGGAGCAAGCCTTGCCTAAGTTTCCTATTTTTGTTAGGTAGTTTCTGCTAAATGAGTAAATGAAGTGTGAGATATACTGGTTCCTTGCTTTTTTAAAACCCCTGAGCTGAATTGAGAACTTTGTGAGCAGTGGTGACTTTTGAGACAGGGCAGCAGTATGTTTGTGGATAGACAAAGATTGCCTGAGTACCTCTGACAGCTTTGAGATCTTTTCCTGTTTAGACTTTAGGCTTATAAAATTTTAATCTTAATTAACACAATATAGGCTGTGACCATTGTTTTATTTATTCTTTGACACCAAAAATTATTTAGAGAATTAGTTGTTAAAAAAGAAAAAAAGCAACCAGGGTATCTGTTGGCTCAGAGGTAAAGAATCAACCTGCAGGAGATGCAGTCAGGAGACAAGGGTTTGTTCCCCACATTGGGAAGATCGCTTGGAGAAAGGAAATGGCAACCAGCTCCATATTCTTGCCTGGATATTCTGAATCTTTGGGGTCACAAAAGAGACACGACTTGACACCTGAATAAAAACAACAAAATCCAGTGTTACAAAAAATATCAACAATAATGCAGACAACTTCTAGTTGACTGAAGTTTTATTAATACAGTTATAACTATTTGATAAAAAGTGTTTTTATTCTTTAAAAACAGCTTTATTGAAGTATAATTATTATGCAAAAACTATAGATATTCAATATGTGCATTTTGATGAATTTGGGCATATGCAGTAACCAGGAATACCTTCAGCCCCAATCAAGGGGACAGAAATATTCAATACCTCTCAAAGTTTTCCTGGTTTCTTTTGGGGTTTTGATCTTCTTTTGCTTTCTGGTTTCTTTCTTTCCTTCTTTATCTTTACTATGGCTTTTAAAAGAGTAAAATAGAGGTGCATTTTGAGTGTGATAAGATTTTTTTCTTAGTAACTTTGATTCTGAGTTATCTACATTTTCATACTTACTAGGAAGTTTTATTTCACCTTGAAAATTAGAATGAGATGTAAGTGCAATCTTTTGAATTGTGTTATAATCTTATTTTCTTTTAAAAAATGTATCTAAAGATGTTTTCTCATAATTAACTTATCCAAATTTGCTGATGAAGTTAAACATTGTTTTTATATTTATTGATTCTTTGCATTTTCCACTGTTCAATTTCACTTTTGCTATTACTTCTAGAGGACTTAAGGTGAGTGGAGGGAGAAGAGAGATGAAAAATAAAATAAGATTTTGAAACATGAGAAGAGGAACAGACTGGGGAGAACAGGAGAGGACTCAATTCAGTTCAGTTCAGTTGCTCAGTCATGTCTGACTCTTTGCAACCCCATGAATCACAACACACCAGGCCTCCTTGTCCATCACCAACTCCCGGAGTTCACTCAAACTCATGTGCATCGAATCAGTGATGCCATCCAGTCATCTCATCCTCTGTCATCCCCTTCTCCTCCTGCCTTCAATCCATCCCAGCATCAGGGTCTTTTCCAATAAGTCAACTCTTCGCATGAGTTGGCCAAAGTATTGGAGTTTCAGTCTGAGCATCAGTCCTTCCAATGAACACCCAGGACTAATCTCCTTTAAGATGGACTGGTTGGATCTCCTTGCAGTCCAAGGGACTCTCAAGAGTCTTCTCCAACACCACAGTTCAAAAGCATCAATTCTTTGGTGCTTAGCTTTCTTCACAGTCCAACTTTCAAATCCATATATGACCACTGGAAAAACCATAGCCTTGACCAGATGGACCTTTGTTGGCAAAGTATTATCTCTGCTTTTTAATATGCTACCAAGGTTGGTCATAACTTTTATTGCTAGGAGTAAGCGTCTTTTAATTTCATGGCTGCAGTCACCATCTGCAGTGATTTTGGAGCCCCAAATAATAAACTCTGACACTGTTTCCACTATTTCCCCATCTATTTCCCATGAAGTGATAGGACCAGATGCCATGATCTTAGTTTTCTGAATGTTGAGCTTTAAGCCAACTTTTTCACTCTCCTCTTCCACTTTCATCAAGAGGCTCTTTAGTTCCTCTTCACTTTCTTCCATAAGGGTGGTGTCATCTGCATATCTGAGGTTATTGATATTTCTCCCGGCAATCTTGATTCCAGCTTGTGCTTCCTCCAGCCCAGCGTTTCTCATGATGTACTCTGCATATAAGTTAAATAAACAGAGTGACAATATACAGCCTTGACGTACTCCTTTTCCTATTTGGAACCAGTCTGTTCTTCCATGTCCAGTTCTAACTGTTGCTTCCTGACCTGCATATAGCTTTCTCAAGAGGCAAGTCAGGTGGTCTTGTATTTCCATCTCTTTCAGAATTTTCCACAGTTTATTGTGATCCACACAGTCAAAGGCTTTGGCATTATCAATAAAGCAGAAATAGATGTTTTTCTGGAACTCTCTTGCTTTTTCCATGATCCAGTGGATATTGGCAATTTGATCTCTAGCT
>NW_011495067.1:2489664-2510075 GCF_000754665.1 Bison bison bison | reverse complement strand
GATCTCTGCTTCCTCTGCCTTTTCTAAAACCAGCTTGAACATCTGGAAGTTCATGGTTCATGTACTGCTGAAGCCTGGCTTAGAGAATTTTGAGCATTACTTTACTAGAGAGTGAGATGAGTGCAATTGTGTGGTAGTTTGAGCATTCTTTGGCATTACCTTTCTTTGGGATTGGAATGAAAACTGACCTTTTCCAGTCCTGTGGCCACTGCTGAGTTTTCCAAATTTGCTGGCATATTGAGTGCAGCACTTTCACAGCATCATCTTTGAGGATTTGAAATAGCTCAACTGAAATTCCATCACCTCCACTAGCTTTGTTTGTAATGATGCTTTTTAAGGCCCATTTGACTTCACATTCCAGGATGTCTGGCTCTAGGTCAGTGATCACACCATCATGATTATCTTGGTCGTGAAGATCTTTTTTGTACAGTTCTTTTGTGTATTCTTGCCACCTCTTCTTAATATCTTCTGCTTCTGTTAGGTCCATACCATTTCTGTCCTTTATTGAGCCAATCTTTGCATGAAATGTTCCCTTGGTATCTCTAATTTTCTTGAAGAGATCTCTAGTCTTTCCCATTCTGTTGTTTTCCTCTATTTCTTTGCATTGATCACTAAGGCTTTCTTATCTCTCCTTGCTATTCTTGGAACTCTGCATTCAAATTGGAATATCTTTCCTTTTCTCCTTTGCTTTTCGCTTCTCTTCTTTTCACAGCTATTTGTAAGGCCTCCCCAGACAGCCATTTTGCTTTTTTGCATTTCTTTTCCATGAGGATGGTCTTGATCCCTGTCTCCTGTACAATGTCACAAACCTCTGTCCATTGTTCATAAGGCACTTTGTCTATCATATCTAGTCCCTTAAATCTATTTCTCACTTCCACTGTATAATCATAAGGGATTTGATTTAGGTCATACCTGAATGGTCTAGTGGTTTTCCCTACGTTCTTCAATTTCAATCTGACTTTGGCAATAAGGAGTTCATGATCTGAGCCACAGTCAGCTCCCCGTCTTGTTTTTGCTGACTCTATAGAACTTCTCCATCTTTGGCTGCAAAGAATATAATTAATCTGATTTCAGTATTGATCATCTGGTGATATCCATGTGTAGATTCCTCTCTTGTGTTGTTGGAAGAGGGTGTTTGCTATGACCAGTGGCAAAACTCTTTTATCTTTTGTCCTGCTTCTTTCTTTACTCCACGGCAAAATTTGCCTGTTACTCCAGGTGTTTATGAGTTCCTACTTTTACATTCCAATCCCCTATGCTTCTTCAGCATTACTGGTTGGGGCATAGACTTGGGTCACTCTGATGTTGAACGGTTTGCCTTGGAAACGAACAGAGATATTCTGTCATTTTTGAGATTGCATCCAAGTACTGCATTTTGGAATTTTGTTGGCCAAGGTGGCTGTTCCATTTCTTCTAAGGGATTCCTGCCCACAGTCATAGATATAATGGTCATCCGAGTTAAATTCACCCATTCCAGTCCATTTTAGTTCACTGATTTCTAGAGTGTCGACATTCACTCTTGCCATCTCCTGTTTGACCACTTCCAATTTGCCTTGATTGATGGACCAGCATTCCAGGTTCCCATGCAATATTGCTCTTTACAGCATCAGACCTTGCTTCTATCACCAGTAACATCCACTACTGGGTGCTGTTTTTGCTTTGGCTCCATCCCTTCATTCTTTCTGGAGTTATTTTCCACTGATCTCCAGTAGCATATTGGGCAACTACTGACCTGGGGAGTTCCCCTTTCAGTATCCTATCATTTTGCCTTTTCATACTGTTCATGGGGTTCTCAAGGCAAGAATACTGAAGTGGTTTGTCATTCCCTTCTCCAGTGGACTGCATTCTGTCAGACGTCTCCACCATGATACTTTTGTCTTGGGTGGCCCCACACGGCATAGCTTAGTTTCATTGAGTTAGACAAGGCTGTGGTCCGGGTGATCAGATTGGCTAGTTTCCTGTGATTATGGTTTCAGTGTTTCTGCCTTCTGATGCCCTCTCACAACACCTACCATCTTACTTGGGTTTCTCTTACCTTGGACGTGGGGTGTCTCTTCATGGCTTCTCCAGCACAGCGAAGCTGCTGCTCCTTACTTTGGACAAGGTCGCCCCTCCTGACCTTGAATGTGGAGTAGCTCTTCTCGGCCCTCCTGCGCCCGCGCAGCCGCTGCTCCTTGGACGTGGGGTAGCTCCTCTCAGCCACTCCTGTGCCTTGCAGCCTGGCACTCTTGGTCGCCATTACTGAACTTGGGCATGGGATAGCTCCTCTAGGCCGTGCTTCTGTGTGATCCGTCGCAGCTGCCACGCTTCTGTCCTTCTGGAAGAGGACTAGAAACTCTAGTTCTCACACCTTCCTGTGAACTAAGTTGACTTCATTGCCCTGGGCTGGATTCCTGCAGCCGTGAAATTAAAAGAGACTTGCTCTTTGGAAGAAAAGCTGTGACAAATCTAGACAACGTGTTAAAAAGCAGAGACATTACTTTGTCAACAGAAGTCCATCTAGTCAAAGCTATGGTTTTTCCAATAGTCATGTATGGATGTGAGAGTTGGACCATAAAGAAAGTTGAGCACAGAAGAATTGATGTTTTTGAACTGTGGTGTTGGAGAAGACTCTTGAGAGTCCCTTGGACTGTAAGAAGATCCAACCAGTCCATCCTAAAGGAAATCAATCCTGAATATTCATTGGAAGGACCGATGTTGAAGCTGAAGCTCCAATACTTTGGCCACCTGATGCAAAGAACTGACTCTTTGGAAAAGACCCTGATGCTGGGAAAGATTGAAGGCAGGAGGAGAAGGGGATGACAGAGGATAAGATGATTGGATGGCACCACCAACTTAATGGACATGACTTTGAGAAAGCTCCAGGAGATGGTGAAGGACAGGGAAGCATGGTGAGAGTCCATGAGACCACAAACAGCTGGATACAAATGACTGACCAAGCAGCAACAACAAAGCTAAATCCCATTGCTACCTGCTACTGAGTTATTGTAGGGTAGGTTCATTATTTTAGAAGGCCTCCCTGGTGGCTCAGCAGTAAAGAGTCTGCCTGCAGTGCAGGAGACCCAGGAGACAAAAGTTTGATCCCTGGGTCAGAAAGATTCCCTGGAGCAGGAAATGGCAACCCACTCCAGTATTCTCGCCTGGAAAATCCCATGCTCAGAGGAGCCTGGCAGGCTGTTAGTCCATTAGGTTGTTAAAGAGTCGGACAGGAATGAGCAAGGAAGCAAACGTTACTTTGGAGCTTGATTTCTTTCAACTTTGAATTGATTTATTTAGATCAGTATCTCATTCCCCAGTAATCCTTTCTAGAGACTCCAAGGGAGAAAGGGTTATTCTGGATTATGAAGTTTTCACATTTGATCTGGAGTGTCAATGAAATGATAACTATATCTCATTTTTACATAAAATATCACTGTAAATATAGTGTTTAATCATTATTGATTACAATTCCTGGAATATAGAATATTGTATTTTACTTTCACACAGCAGTTACAAGCACACTTCATTTTATTGTGTTTCTCTTCATTTTGCTTCAGACCATGTTTTTTGCAAGTTGAAAGTTTGTGGCAAGCCTGTGTCGAGCAAATCTGTTGATAACCATTTCCTAGCAGCATTATTTTTAAATTAAGATGTGTACTTTTTTGATATAGTACTGTTTCAGACTTAATAGACTACAATATAGTGCAACCATAATTTTATAAGCACTGGGAAGCTAAAAAAATGTATATTACTTGCTTTAGTGTGATATTCACTTTCCTGCGGTAGTCTAAAACATAGCCCTCAGTATCTTTGAGGTACACCTGTATTCTCTTATTATTTGCAAAGCATCTTTAATTCCAGGTAATAGACATTCAAAAGCAAAAAATACATTTCATCCACAAATATCAAATATTCAGAATTGTCTAAGAGTAGAGACAATATTGGGGCTTCCCCTTGGCTCAGTGGTAAAGGATCCACCTACAGTGCAGGAGCCACAGGAGATATGGGTTTGATCCCTGGGTCTGGAAGATCCCCTGCAGGAGGGCATGGCAACCCACACCAGTATTCTTGCCTGGAGAATCCCACGGACAGAGGAGCCTGATGGGCTACAGTCCACAGGGTCGCAAAGAATCACACACAACTGAAGCTACTTAGCATGGCAGGGTACAGAGACAGTATTTCTGGTTCCAAGAATATTCAGATCCCTAGAATGTGATAGACACGTGTAGTATGGATTCTCTAGCTTCCCCTATATTGCCCATAAAATACCAGTCTGTTTGTTTTTTTTTAATTCTATTTATTTTATTTATTTCCAGTCTACTTTGAAGAAACATGTTCACCAGCCTTCTAGGTACTAACTCGGTTTTCCTAAGAAAGCTGTAGTGACTACGGACATCATAGTCCATACACTGTAGTGTACATGTAGTGACATCAGTGTAAATTAATGGTAAATCCTTCCACTCTGTGAATAAGACATTCTTTGCATTTTAGCAATTAAAGGCTAACCACCTAAATGCAAGGCAAAAATCCTATTAGTCTAGCATGCAATTTGTTTGTAGTAGTTACACAAATTATTTTGAATGGATAACCTGGCTTCCTGAATCAAGTTATCTGTGGATTCTCTCTCAAGTTTATATTCATTCCACAAATAAATTACATTTTGTTGTTAAAAACCTCAGTTGGGGGTTAGAAGGAAATATTGACACATTGCTGTCATTGTTTAGTCCCCAAGTTGTGTCTAACCCTTTAGCGACCCCATGGACTATAGCCCACCAGGCTCCTCTGTCCATGGGATTTCCCAGGCAAGAATACTGTAATAGGTAGCCATTTTCTTATCCAGGCAATCTTTCTGGCCCAGAGATGGAACCCCTGTCTCCTGCATTTCAGGAAGTTTCTTTACCCCTGAGCCACTAGGGAAGTCTATGTTGACACATTGTTTCCTCTCTAATTATATGTGATGATTTCTCCTTTAAAAGCAGTTGACCCTTGAACAACATGGGTGTTAGGGGAATGGACCATCAGCACAGCTGAAATCTGAATGTAACTTTATAGTCAGCCCTGGGTACCTGGTTCCTCTATATCCTTGGTTACATATATGCAGACCATGTAGTATTGTGACTTTTACTATTGAAATAAATCCACGTGTAAGTGGACCTGTGTATTTCACACCTGTGTTGTTCAAGGATCAACTCTATAATGTTTTATCTGAAGATGTGTGAGAGAGAATTCCAATCATAAAAATGCCATTTTTGAAATCTAAAGATTTTAGCAAAAAAAAAAATTGAAATTGGGATTTGAATTTTTGATGACTTTTTAATTAGATGTTCAAGTTTTACAGTTGAAAAATAATATTCAAATTATTTGATTGTTAGAATATAACTATTCAAAGGCATTATTTTAAAAATACTTCTTGGTGGAAGGCATGCTGTTAACCTGTTCTTAACAGCCCCCAGTGCTTCAGTAGTTATCTTTTGGCTACTCATTCTGAGACTGAAAATCTACAGAGTTATTTCATTTACTTTTTTATTATACAGTCTCTCAAGCACCCATTTTCAGTGCCTTTTTGTATGTGATATTTTTATCTTTCTTTGTTTAATGAAGTATTTTTACAAGCAGTATTGTGCATTTTAATGACTTAAAAAAAACTATGAAACTTTGCTTTTAATTTGCTATCAAAAATATTCAACTTAGAATTTGCATTTACCAGTTCACTGTGTTGGTAATAATCAGCAGAAAGAAATGGTAAATACGAGGAAATGCATCTTTTATGGTTGGACAGACCCATCAATAGGAACAAAATAAAGCTGCCTCTCTTTTTTTAATAAGCTTGAGAAAGCATCTGTCTTACTATAGACAATATACTTCACCAACCATGGAAGAATTTATTTCCATTGTCACGATTTACTTAGTTGGAAAACAGCTTTTACCAGCTTGCGAGTTACTTATTGTTTTTATTAAAGCTTTTCTTTATGGAAGGCAATGGACTGCAGTAGATAGTAATTTGATACAGTAGAGATTCTAAAACTAGAGCTTTCTTAACTATTTCTTCAGTGCTTAAATATCATCAACACAAAGTCAGTTAGAACTGATGACATAAAAATAAAAATCCTCTCAATATATGCAGCATGGAAAAAGACTGAGAATTTAAAATCGAGAAATATAACTCTTACCACTGTCAAAGTTGAACAGAAATTGCAGCTAATTGCTTGGTGGAAAGGGAGAAAGAACCTTATTCAGCACATGGCAAAATTAAATTTAAAAGAGTACAGTTATACTATGAGAAGAATGTAGCAGATTTAGCTCAGAAGAATTCCTTTAACCTCATATTCAGAAGTAGATATTTCATTGGAACTATTCAAAGGTTATGAGTTCAACAAACTGGGCATTCATATTTCTCATATAATTATATATTTCAACAGACAGTCAAAAGTGATTATCAACATGTATCTATTTCAATGAATGGGTGGGTTACACAGAGAAGATTTGTAGATGTGATATTTATCTACATTTAGAGAGCAGTCTTTGGATGATTGGACGGGAAAATATGGGAGATATTAAGTGTGTCACTGAGCACAAAGGATTGCTTGAAATATTAAATAACTGTTACCTTTTAGAGGCCTATTGGTAGGAACAAAGAAAGGTAAAGTCTAAGGAAGCAGTAAATAAACATGCCGTAGTCGTGGCTCTGCTGGCCTCTCTAAGGGCACTAGCCGAGTCTGTTTCAGCTCCTCATGCTCTCATTCCCACGGGGCTCAGCTGAGATTCTCACAAAGCAGCACTGAGTTTCCTGGGAGTAGTTAACTGGTGCGTGGCAGCTCTGAGACCCATCTAGGCACCCGACGCCACATGCCCCTACTTTAAGGAGAAGAAAATCTCCTTGATGAAGGGGAAGTTCTTATTCTTGGATATGGTTCTCTGATTCATGATTTTCTCTCGGCAAATCATCTGGGTCTTTGCTTTGAAGTCTGAGACGTCTTCATATTTCTAAGAAATGACCTGTATGTTGTTACTGTTCAGTTGCTACGTCATGAACTCTTTGTGACTTCATGGACTGCAGCACACCAGGCTCCTCTGTCCACCACTATCTCCCAGAGTTTGCTCAAATTCATGTCCATTGAGTTAGTGATGTTACCGAACCATCTCATCCTCTGCTGCCCTCTTCTTTTGCCTTCCCAAGGAGTATTTAAAACTAAATAGCTTTCCCAGGGACTTCTCTTGTGGCTCACGGGTAAAGAATCTGCCTGCCAAAGGAAGAAAGGTGAGTTCGATCCCTGGGTCAGGAAGATCCCCCAGAGAAGGGAATGGCAACCCAGTCTAGTAATTGCCTGGGAAATCCCATGGACAGAGGAGCCTTGTGGCTACAGCCCATGGAGTCGCAAGAGAGTCAGACATGATTTAGGAATGAAAGCAACCAAAAGCTTTCCTAGGCGGTTTCTATCTCACAGAAGTTTGAGGACTCCAAATTGTCTTTCCATTGCAAACTTTCTTGATAATTTTTAGTCCAATTTGTAAAACTCCATATAAACATTGAGGATTTTCTATGTCTGCTTCATGTTATGAGTCATTCCATTAGGCAAAAATCAGACCAATAATTCTTTTGGAAACTGGTCTCATTCTACTTTAGGTGGTGTCTCTGGTTTTTGTGGAACAATAGTCTTAATATTCTCAAAAGACTTTCACGTAGTCGACAATGTTTACTCAGTGCCATCTTAAATATTTGTGAGGTCTTTTCCCTTTTTTTTTAATTAATTTTTATTGGAATATAGTTGATATAGAATATTGTGTTAGTTTCTGTTGTACAGAAAAGTGGATCCGTTATACATATACATATATCACTCTTTTTAGATTCCTTTTTTTTTCCATATAGGTCATTACAGAGCATTGAGGAGACTTTCTGTGCTATACAGTATGTTAGCCATACCCTGGATTCCAGAGAAATTACTTCTTATCTTGAAAATTTCTTGCAGCCTGAGGCATCTAGAAATAGGAATAGGGTTATTGTCCAAACGGCACCCTACATTACCATAGTTTTTACATCATGGTCTTTTATATTCAAGATGAAGAATTAGAGAATGAAAGATTGACATTAGTTTGTTTGATTCAGTCAGTGCCAGAACTGAAATCAGAATCTCAGTGTGTTCAGTTAAATAGCCCACATGATATCCAATAAACCAAGTCTGCAGTTTCCTGATTCAGCCCCATGAACACTTTTTAATTTTATAATGAAAATTTTAATTTTATAGGGAAGCCCTATAATTTTATAAATAGTAATTTAATTTTATAAATAGTAGTAATGAGTAAAAAATATTTGGATGTGTGTAACTGCAGTCTCTTTTCTGAATATTGGGTAAGAACTGTAAGAGTTTGGTGTTGCAAAGTACAGGAGAAAAAAATTACTGTGAAGTACATATTATTAAGAGTAAAGATTAGCTCTCAGTTTGAGTTCCCCAAAATATATGGGGAACTTTGAAATAAATCTTGGATGACTTGAATTATTTATTTTATCTAGATACATTTCAAGATGTTTGCAAACAGATCCTCTCTCTGTTCTCACCTGTCTCAACCCATCCTTGCCCCCTTAAATTTCACAATAAAGTTCACTTAGTGGTAAACAAAACAAAACAAAAACAAACCAGTTTTTATTATAATACCTCATTTCTTGTAGGAAGGTCAATGGTAACTGGTTGTCTTCTTAATGAACTGGAATTGTCAAATAAACAAAAAAAAACTTTGTAAGATATCTAGAGAAAAACTACAGGTTATTTATTGGGGAAAATCAAATTTGAATAATAGTAAATTTCTTATTCCCTTGTGGCTCAGCTGGTAAAGAATCCACCTGCAATGCGGGAGACCTGGGTTTGATCCCTGGGTTGGGAAGATCCCCTGGAGAAGGGAAAGGCTACCCACTCCAGCATTCTGGCTTGGAGAATTCCATGGACTTTGCATTTTCAGTTTCACTTTCAAATTTCTTATCAGAAACCATGGAAATCAGAAAGAGTTGGTACAATATTTTTTCACATACTGAAAGAAAACATAAATCCAGAAATGTAAAACCAGTAACAATATTAATTAGGTGTGACAGGTCACTGAAAACATTCTCAGATAAAGAAAAACAAAGTTTGTCACAGGCATACCTATCCTAAAAAATGGCTAAAGGAAGTTCTCTAAAGAGAAAAGAAATGATTTAAAAAGGAGACTTTGATACTTCAAAATGAAAGAAAGAACACAGTAAGCAAAAATATGGGCATATATATTCGGCTTTTATTCTCCACTTGAGCATTTAAATTATGTTTGACAGTTGAAGTGAGAATTGTGAAAATGTCTTTAATGGTTTTTAAATATATAGAGGAAAATTTTAAAACAATTATATTGTAGATGAAAGAAGTTTAACAGGACATGCAATGGCTCCATTTCGTTCAAACTAGTGAACTGTGGACAGCTGAGGACTGAGATAAGTTATGTGCGTATAATGTAATGCTTAGAGCAAAGAGTTAAAGGGTTATGCAAAGAATTACAGTCAAACACACTACAGATAAATAAATATAAGATCTTTACACATTCGAGGAAAATAGAAAGGCAAGAAAAATAAATGAAAGAGAAAGAGACGACCAATAGAAAATTTAAAATGTCAGACTTAAGCTCTAACAAATCGATAATTACATTATTACCAAGACAGTGGTTGACAGAATAGATTAGTCAACATGCTTCCATTATGTTCTGTGTACAGAAAAAAAAAAAAAAAAAACTCATTTCAATTATAATGATGTATACAGGTTTAAAGTAAAAGGATGGAAAAAGATATATTGTAAAAATTTTAATAAAAGAAAAACAGGCATGGCTGTGTTAATATTAAATAAGTCACAATTTAATTAATATTACATAGACTTCCCAGCAAAGAAATTTACCAGAATAAGTGAGGATCTTTATATGATGATAAAGCATTAATACAATAAAAGGGCATTTAAAATATTTTCAGGAATAGTTTCATATCCAAAGATACTAAAGTATAAAGGGCCATGAAAGATGAAGGCAAACATTTTTAACCATTATCTGTAAAAAGGATTAACTTTTGACAGTGAAAAACCATTACAAATTGGTGAATGAAAAACATTGAAGTCATGAATAGCTACTTGGACATAGGTTGCAAGCGGGTAATTTTCTCTAGATCAGAATCTAATGACCAGCATAAATACATAAAAATGTTCAACCTCACAAAAGTAATTAAATAAATGCAAATTAAGAGAAAATGTAATTTGTTAAGCTAATGAAATAAAGGACGATTAGTAAGTTGAAAATCCACAGACATGTTGTAAAAACATATTTATTATTGTCATAATAACATAATAAACATATTTATTTATCCGATGAAATAGACATACAAATGCCTGTGATAAATTTATAACAACCTCATCCTTAAAATGAATTTGACAATCTTTATAAAAAGCCCACAAATACCCGTACCATTTAACATAATAAGTGTTCTTCCAGGAATCTTAATGAAATAAACTAACTGTGGCAGATATTTGGAAGTAAACATATTAATCACAGTGCTATTTATAATAATAATAATAGCTAATCTGTATTGAGTGTTTAATATGGGCAAGATCTTATTATAAAATATTCATATATTTGTGGTAAAGACAGTTAATGCTCATCAAATATTTCAAGTGCCTCCCAATGTTTTCTAGCCTTCATACCACTTAAGTTGAAACCTTGTGACTATTTTGGTCAATAGACTGCCCTGGTCTGAAGTATGCTAATTCTGGGCTGAAGCAGTTGTGAACCAGTGTACTCTGTCCACCCTCTGGGTTCTCTGCTTAGAGGACCTGGAAGCCATGTGAACAGATGCTTGTGATAACATAGAAGCATTTCTAGAGGAAGACAGTCTTGTTTCTTGAGTTAAGCAAGTAGAAGCAATTTCCAGCGATCCATGTCAGGCTTGATCTGAGCAAGAAACATGTTTTCCTGCTAAGTCACTGTACTTTGGCTTGGTAGGTTTTTCCACAGTAATCTTGACTGACTAATAAAGTACGCTGACACATACAATCCATTAGAAAACCCTAACAGGTAGATAAAATCATTTCTTCATGTTATATTTTAGGAAATTAAGATAGAGTGTGGTTAAGAAAATATTATCAACGTGAAACATATTGAGACTGTAAATGCTTCAACGTGAAACATATTGAGACTGTAAATGCTTCCTGGTCTACTTTTGCTGTTTATTATGACTGCTGATTTTTGCTCATGGAACTTCATTCCAAATGTGATTTGTATTTTTTTTAATGTGTAGCTTAAGTTTTACATAATACACAGCTATTGTTACCATTTTTCTCTGTGAGAATCCCTCCTCTCTTTTTATTGGAGCAAGTTATATCCAAGGAACTGGCTTTAAAGACAATCTTTTTAATGATTTAAACTACTACTATGGAAATCAAAGTTCCAGACCTTGTAAAAAAAAATGTATACTAATTTATATTTAAATTCCACTTACTACAAATACCTAGAAAAGAAAGATAGTATAGAGTAGGCATTGTTTTGAATGTATACCTGAGCTTCCGAGTAAGGAAAATCATCAAATACTGGAAATAAGGAGGAAAGTGTTAATCAACAAACTGTAGTCATTAACAGATCCGATCTCTGCTGTGTAGATGTGACCGGTCACCAGGGGGTCTTTGGGATTAGGGCCCACACAGGAGGAGCGGTGAGAACCCCATCACCCTCGAGGGGAGTGAGATGAGAGATGCCTCAAGAGTCGAAATCTTAAAGGAGGAAATCTCACTGCACCGGGGGTGAGGGGGGAATAAATCATCTTTTGGCACAGAAAGGATAAATGTTTTCTCTGCCTCAAATCTGACCAACCAAAAAGTTTCTCATAAATATACAAAGGCTTAAACATGCACTTCACATGGAAATTGGTTAGAAATTTATACCACATTCATTTGTGTGCTGAAAAATCTCAAGGTGCAAAAGTTACACATCTTAAAGCAGGTTGATGGAACTTCTGCAGCTACTGAGAAACAAAGGCAAACTGCTCAGGAGAAATGCACCCACCAAGCAGGAGAGGAGAGAAAAACTGCAACAATTACTGTGCATTATGCAGATTTCAGGCCACACATAAAAAAATTACAAATCATATGCAGGAATGAACTTCCGGGAGCAAGAATCATAAGGCATAATAAGCAGCACAATTAGACCAAGAAGCACTTAGGACCATAGTATGTTTTACATTTTTATGAAATTTAAGGTCAAGACACTAGGAAAAAGGAACAGGCGGCTTTGAACAATGGAATAAATTGCATAAATAGAATAAAATAGCCACTGAAGCAGAAAAGGAAAAAAAAAATGAACTAAGTAGCAGATGAGACACATTTAATGAGAAAAATAGTGAATGTGGAGAAAGAGAGAGGGCGTAGCTAAAAATGAGGTGTGTAGGAAAAGAAGATAGTTCAGTGCAGCAGTCTTCTCTTGTCCGTGGTCTCCCCTGCCTACAACTTCACTTTCTGCAATTTCAGGAGTCTGTGGTCAATTGCAGTCTGAAAATACTAAATGGAAAATTATGAAAGTAGACAATTCATACACTGTACACTTTTCTACATAGTGTAATGGAATTCTGTGCATTTTCTTCCATCCTGTCAGAGGTCTGAATTAACCCTTTGCCCAGCATATCGTGTGCTTTGGTCACTTGGTAGTATCTGGGTTATCTGATCACTCTGAAGGTGTCACAGTGCTCATGTCCAAATGACCCTTATGTTACTTGATAGTGGCCCCAAAGCATCAGAAGGGTGATGCTCCCAATTCAGACATGCCACAGAGAACCCATAAAGTGCTTCCTTTTACTAAAAAGGTTCAAGTTCTCTACTTAACGAGGAAAGAAAAGAAATGGTAGGCTGAGGTTGCTGAGATCTACAGTAAGGATGAATCTTCTATTCGAGAAATGGTGAAGAAAGAAAAAGAAATCTGTGCCAGTTTTACTGTTGCACCACAGTGTGGTCTGATAAGTACTTTGTTAAGGTGGAAAAGGCATTAAATTTGTACAATAAGATATTTTGAGAGAGAGAGACCACATTCACAAAACTTTTATATTAGTATATTGTTATAAGTGTTCTATTTTGTTATTATTCTTATTCTCTTACTGTACCCATTAATAATTTATGGGTACAGTAATAATTTATGAACTTTATCATAGGTATATATGAATGTATAGGGAAATATTAGATATATATACACACACACATTTATTTTATCATATATATTTAATTCCTTGGTGACTCAGATGGTAAAGAATCATGCAATTCAAGAGACCTGGGTTTAATCCCTGGGTTGGGAAGATCTCCTTGAGAAGGGAATGGCTACCCACTCCAATACTCTTGCCTGGAGATTTCCTTGGACAGAGGAGTCTGGCAAGCTACAGTCCATGGAAGTCTGACAAAGAGCCGGGCACAAATGAGCAACTAACACACACACACACACACACACACATATCCAGTCTCAGGCATTCTTGCTTTGGTACTATCCATGGCTTCCACCATCCAATGGGGGTCTTGGAAGGTGTCCCCTGAGAATAAAAGGGAACTACTGTATGTCTTACTGGATTTTCAGACATACTGACAAAAAAATTGAACAAAAATATTTCATAGACTGGTTGCTTTATATTTGGTATATAGAAACAAATAATTTCTGAGATTCAAATAAGCTCAATATAACTTTAACAAGAAAAAAAAAAGCATAAAAACCTAGGTAAAACATACTAACATAAAATAGCAAAGACAAATTAAGTTTAAAAATAATATAATTGCACTGACAACAGACTTCTTTCTTATTAAGGCATGCCTTGGAAATTCTGAGGTAAACCATTATTTAATATAGAATTCTATAAACCTGTAAAAAATATAATTCAAGTGAAAGAATTAAAACAAGGAAAAAGAAAAGACTTAAAGAATTTGCTTTTAACAGAACCTCATCAAAGCATGTTAAATTAAAATGCATTTTAGAAGCAGAGAAACTGAACCCAGAAAAAAAAAGATTGAGTTCAAGAAGTAGCTATGAATAAAGATTGTGATACATTTGCAGGCAGAGATCAAATTACCAATCTTTGGATCATGAAGAAAGCAAGGGAGTTTCAGAAAAACATCTACTTCTGTTTCATTGACCACACAAAAGCCTTTGACTATGTGGATTCCAAAAAACTGGAAAATTTTTAGAGATAGGAGTACAAGACCACCTTACTTCTCTGATGAGAAACATACATGCAATCAAGAAACAACAGAACAGGGCATTGAACAACTGATGGTTCAAAATTAAAGCAATTGCCTGCAATGCAGGAGACCCGAGTTCGATCCCTGGGTTGGGAAAAACACCTGGAGAAGGAAATGGCAACCCACTCCAGTATTCTTGTCTGGAGAATCCCATGGACAGAGGAGCCTGGCGGGCTACAGTCCACGGGATCTCAATGAGTGGGACACGACTGAGAGGCTTCACTTTCACTTTCAGGCCAAAGCTGTATAGTGTCACCCTGCTTATTTAACTTATATGCAGAGTACATCATGTGAAATGCCAGGCTGGATGAATCACAAGCTGGAATCAATATTGCTGGGAGAAGTATTGACAACCTCAGATATGCAGATGATACTACTCTAATGGCAGAAAGTGAAGAGAAACTAGAGGGTTTCTTGGTGGGGGTGACAGAAGAGAGTGAAAAAAGCTGGCTTGAAACTCAGCATTCAAAAAACTAAGATCATGGCATCCAGTCCTATCGCTTGATGGCAAACAGAAGGCAAAAAAGTGGAAGCAGTGACAGATTTTATTTTCATGGGCTCCAGAATCACTGCAGATGGTGACTGCAGCCATGAAATTAAAAGGCATCTGCTCTTGGAAGGAAAGCTATGACAAATCTAGACAGCATATGAAAAAGCAGAGACATCATTTTGCCAACAAAGTCTTTCTAGTTAAAGCTTTGGTTTTTCCAGTAGTTGTGTACTAATGTGAGAGTTGGACCATAAAGAAAGCTGAACATCAAAGAGTTGATGCTTTCTAATTGTGGTGTTGGAGAAGACTCTTGAGAGTCCCTTGAACTGCAAGGAAATCAAACCAGTCAATTCTAAAGGAAATAACCCCCCCCCCCTTTTTTTGTGTGTGTGGTTTAACTCACATTTATTATTTTTTTTTATTTTATATTTTTTTAAAGTTAATGTCTTTTTTTTTCTTTTTCTTTTTTTTTCTTTTTTTAAATTTTATTTTATTTTTAAACTTTACAATATTGTATTAGTTTTGCCAAACATCAAAATGAATCCACCACAGGTATACCCGTGCTCCCCATCCTGAACCCTCCTCCCTCCTCCCTCCCCATACCATCCCTCTGGGTCGTCCCAGTGCACCAGCCCCAAGCATCCAGTATCATGCATCGAACCTGGACTGGCAACTCGTTTCATACATGATATTATACATGTTTCAGTGCCATTCTCCCAAATCTCCCCACCCTCTCCCTCTCCCACAGAGTCCATAAGAAAGTTCAACTTTGCATGTAGTCAGAACATTATATGAAAATATGAAAAATGATGTAAGAAAGTGAGAGTCCATATTTTTAGGTATCAAATTATAAAAGATTAGAAATTAATTAGGGTCATTTATTGCCAAAGATGTTGAAATGAGGGTAAATTGGATGAAATTTTCTTGAAAGCATTTTAGCAATGGTCGTTTTCTTAAATTACAGATTTGCTCAACTTTCAATCCAGTAATTCTGCCTTTAGGGATTCATCCCAAGGAAAGAACTATGGATATGGACTAAGGTTGTGTTACAAAGATATTGTTCATAAAAAGAGAAAATAAAGAACAACCTGCTTAACAAAAAAAAAAAAGAAATAAACCCTGAATATTCATTGGAAGGACTGATGCTGAAATTGAAGCTCCAATACTTTGGTAACCTGATATGAAGAGCTGACTCATTGGAAAAGATTCTGATGCTAGGAAAGATTCAGGGCAAAAGGAAAAGGAAGCCACAGAGAATGAGATGGTTAGATAGCATCACCAACTCAACTGACAAGAATTTGATCAATTTCAAATAGTGAAGGACAGAGAAGCCTGACATGCTGCAGTCCATGGAGTTGCAAAGAGTCAGACAGGACTTAGCAACTGAACAACAATAGCAATAGGTGTCCAAGCATACAAAAGCTTTTGTTGCTCAGACACCTATTTTGGTTTTGAAAATAGTGAATTTTGTTATTAGGCCAATTATCTTTTAAGGATAAGATATTGGATGGGACAATAGAGTGTGGAGGCTGCACTTCAGGCACTTGTCATAGCTAGGGGGCAGGGTTTCTTGTGGGTAGATTCAGCCAGCTTTTTCATGGTTTCCCACAGGAAGGTGCTGAGGCAGGAGCTATCTCCACACACATCCCTTGCCCCATGTAAGAAGAGCTCTTGCTTGCACAGGATGTCAGAGAGAGCACTGCTTGCCACAGATGAAAGGTCCTGGGACTTTCCCATAAAACTGCCATGACAGAGGCACTTCTGGTTAAAGAAGAATTGCAAATCCTCTGCCTAGGTCTTTACCTCTCATGCCTTCTTAGTGTGCCCCGATTGAAGGAGTCAGGATATGGAGGAGAAGGAGGAAGTCAAGAAAGGACCTCTGAGTATATTAAACCTCTAACCCTTCACGGGCTCTGGGACAGGTGAGTGGAGAATGATGGGATTTGACATGAGATCAAAGTTTTAATTTAGAGTGACTGAAATTTTAACATGTGTAGCATGTGTAGGTGCAAATAATTAATACACAAGAGTATCATTTTGAGCCTTTCTATTTCCATTATAGAGTATTTATCAATTATTTGCATCTACGCAAAGTTCTATGAATCATTTGACAAAACAGCATTGGAGCTGGTAAGTGTATTTTTAAGCCAGGGTTGGTTGGAATGTGAAATGGTTGGGTAGTTACAAGGGGAGAACTTCTGACCAGAAGGAAGCAGCTGGCACCTGCTGGAAGATATTGTTTAGAAAATGGCTGAGTTTAATCCAATTCAGAAAATTTATGTTCTCAGGGATGCAGGAATGTATCTGAAGCCACATCCACAGTGGACCCATGGCACCATTACAAATGCCTGAATCCATTATTAATACTTCATTTGACTTTTAAATGCATTCTTTTCTTTTCTTATATAAATTTATTCATTTTAATTGGAGGCTAATTACTCTACAATATTGTAGTGGTTTTTGCCATACATTGACATGAATCAGCCACGGGTGTACATGTGTCCCCATCCTGAACCCCCCTCCCACCTCCCGCCCTATCCCATCCCTCAGGATCATCCCAGTGCACCAGCCCTGAGCACCCTGTCTCATGCATTGAACCTGGACTGGCGATCTGTTTCACATATGATAATATACATGTTTCAATGCCATTCTTCCAAATCATCCCACCCTCGCCCTCTCCCACAGTCCAAAAGACTTCTATACATTTGTGTCTCTTTTGCTGTCTCGCATACAGGGTTATCGTTACCATCTTTCTAAATTCCATATATATGTGTTAATATACTGTATTGATGTTTTTCTCTCTGGCTTACTTCACGCTGTGTAATAGGCTCCAGTTTCATCCACCAACATATCAGAAAGATCATACATCATGACCAAGTGGGCTTTATCCCAGGGATGCAAGGATTCTTCAATATCCGCAAATCAATCAATGTAATACTCTACATTAACAAATTGAAAGATAAAAACCATATGATTATCTCAATAGATGCAGAGAAAGCCTTTGACAAAATTCAACACCCATTTATGATAAAAATCCTCCAGAAAGCAGAAATAGAAGGAACATACCGCAACATAATAAAAGCTATATATGACAAACCCACAGCACACATTATCCTCAATGGTGAAAAATTGAAAGCATTTCCCCTAAAGTCAGGAATAAGACAAGGGTGCCCACTTTCACCATTACTATTCAACATAGTTTTGGCATCCTTTTCTTTAATGGTTAAAGCAGTTGTACAGTGTATGATAAACAGGCCATGAGTCAGGCTATTCTAATTAAAGTTCAAGTTAAACTGTGTCCTAGCCAGAATGACCTCTGTAGACTCCAATATGTGAAAATTTCTTCCATAACACTTGTGAGTAAATGGTAACTCTCTAAAAGACAGAACCGAAGTTCATAAGGAAATTGTGGGTCCTGCCCAAGATGGCATCTAAATTGAAGAATGGCATTTCCACATGGTGTGTTTAAAGAATCAGTGGGGGAAACATTCATGTATTCAAGGAGACATGTTCAGGGGTCTGGGTTCTCCATAAAATTGAATGTTTTGAGTTAAAATGTATGCAAATCAAAGAATAATGTGCCCTACTATAAATTTAGAAAATATTTAGGAAATTAAGCAAGTTGAAAAGGATACATGCAGAATAATACCATTAATATAAAAGCTTACACACAAAAATAATAAGCATTTCTATGTTTATGTACTCTTTGTTATCATATATATTTTGTGTAAATATAGAATTCTTGGCTATGTGGACAAATGACTATGTCTAATGTAGAATAAATTCAAAAAGTTAACTATTTATGGTTTTCAGCATTTTGTTAATAGTCACAAAAACAAGTAATAATAATTTACTGTATGTATTTTTACAGTATAAAGTCTATTGACACTCTTGAAATTGGCTTAACTACAGTTCTGTTTACTGATATTAGAAAATTTCTTAATTTTGCCTACAACATGAAATGAGTTTTCCAGTCTAATGCATTTTTAATAAGACAGCAGCCCACCCATCTATGACCCATCCCTTAATGCATAAAAGTAGATGCCCATCGTCATATGCCATTAAGTTAAGTGTTTATCAATGGGGTGAATGTAATTTCCCTAAAGCATTGCTTATTTGCTCTAACATAGTTAAAATCAGTTATTTATTTATAATCATTTTTAGCCTGTGGAACTTGTTGATAAGAAAACTCACTCAGACAAATAACATAAATCCAAAAAAGTTATTTTAAGATACCACATTTCAAAATAAATGATTAAGTTTGATACCTTTGTAAATTTAATACATTCTGAAGTTTGAACTGTTGAAGTTTTCAGATGATAATTTCTTTTACTTCAATATTGTAGAGATTGCTTTTTAATCTTACAAGTTTAACTTAAGCTTCCCTCATTGAGGTAGCTTAATACATATGCCCTTTGTATTTTAATAGTGATGTAGGATCATAAATATTTAAAATATAAAGGGAATGAAAATACATAATCCAGTTTTCTTCTTACAGTTGAATTGATCAAAATAAGAAAGTTGAGAAAATTAACAAGTGTTTTCCCCATAAATGGCAGTCCTTATTTCTTACATGAATGAGCTATCTCAGAAGACTCTGGAAGCCTACATAAAAAAATATAATTTTTATGATAGGGCTCAGTGACTGCCTTTATCCAAGGTCAAGTTTCCCTGAAAATTTGAAGACCTTAAATTCTGAACTTATAAATTTCAAGATTCATTTACTCCTGACAATATGCCACCTCTTAGTTCAAAGGAAAAGAAAGAAAAATACATATGCATTTAAGAGCTAAGGGGTAAAGCCCAATAGAGTATTTAACTTTATATAGCTCTTTAAAATGAAAAAATTTTATGACTTGAGTGTAAGATAGTAAAAAAAATCATAAATTAATTTTTCTTCACAATGGATTTAGGGTTTTAAATGAAAGTTGAAAGTGGTCATAAAATGTTCTATTGGTTTCATACTTTCTAAAGAAAAAAATATTGGTAATAAAGTACGAAACCAACTATGGAGTTAGCTGATTGGGGAGGAAATAATATATGAACATTAAGATAGTATCTACAAGATAGCAATAAATCTTTTGAAAGAAATAGAATTCAGAAAATCAGACAATTTCTTATATTTATTAAAATTGTAAATTGGTTAATGTGTTCACTGAATTGATAGATTGTCTACATTGTTTGGTATGTTTATGCTGATTAATTTCCACCTAAATATTATATTAGGAAAGATCCTACCTGGGGGAGAAGTCGATTGATTGCAAGTAGTCTTATGAGAATATAAGTGAAAAAAATTCAATTTTTTCTACATGGAATTAATCATAAAAATGAGAGTAACTTTATCCCTGTGAATTAAGTGCTTGGTAAAATTGGCCTAATGTATTATTTTGGCATTAATTCCAATCACAGAGTTTGTTTTTACATAAATTTAAGAAATGTTATCTTTTCTTTCCTCTCTACTCCTTGTTATGTAGCTCTGTGATTCCCTTAGCCTAATACTTCTTCCTCAAAAACAAAATCATGAGATTTCCATATAGCAAAAATTATCAGTCTCATAAATTTTGAGTCCAAATGCCCAAAATATTGAGCATCTTTTGACTTCAAATTTTTTTTTTTTTTTTTTATTTTTTTATTTTTTTATTTTTTTTCTTCTTAATTTTTATTTTTATTTTTTAAACTTTTACTAT
>NW_011495067.1:2486655-2489564 GCF_000754665.1 Bison bison bison | reverse complement strand
TTTTTTTATTTTTTTATTTTTTTATTTTTTTCTCTAATTTTATTTTATTTTTAAACTTTACATAATTGTATTAGTTTTGCCAAATATCAAAATGAATCCGCCACAGGTATACATGTGTTCCCCATCCCGAACCCTCCTCCCTCCTCCCTCCCCATACCATCCCTCTGGGCCGTCCCAGTACACCAGCCCCAAGCATCCAGCGTCATGCATCGAACCTGGACTGGCAACTCGTTTCCTACATGATATTTTACATGTTTCATTGCCATTCTCCCAAATCTTCCCACCCTCTCCCTCTCCCACAGAGTCCATAAGACTGTTCAATACATCAGTGTCTCTTTTGCTGTCTCGTACACCGGGTTATTGTTACCATCTTTCTAAATTGACTTCAAATTTTACTTCAAGAAAATTAGATTAAGAATAGAATGATGAAGGGAGTTAAATTTTGTTTCAAAGTTCTTTATTATTATTTAACTTGGAAACTGTCAATAAAGAATTATGTAAACAGATTGTTGTATAGGCAGTAAATGGAATTTAGTGGCCTTGTAACCATTAGAACTATCACAGCAGCACACTAGCTTACATGGGAAAGTATCAATGATATTTTTAAACTGAGAATAATTAAAATTACTGCATGTAACAAAATGCCCTTCAATATGTGAATGGATGAACAAATATCAAGGCAATGGAATACTGCTCATTAATGAACTATTGATTCTTAGAACAACAAAAATGGATTTTAAATATGCTTTGACAAATGAAAGATGCCAGAACTGAAAGGTTATGGATTGTATGTGAGAAAGGCAAGGCGGGTATGAAGCAGGGAGTAATGCTTGTGTGGTGGTGCAGTACTGTCTTCATTTAACTCCCACACTAGATAACCCAGATTGGGGATATTCTTTTTTCCCCCATGCAGTCTCAGAATGTCTAGAGCCTCATCATTACAAATGTTTCTCAATTCTTAAGGTCCAGTTCAAGACCCCCTCCATGGAGAATTCTCTGAGATTCTCTAGCACACAAAGCATTGCCCTTTCTTTTTAAGTCATATTACTTTGCCAACAAAGGTTCGTCTAGTCAAGGCTGTGGTTTTTCCCGTGGTCATGTATAGATGTGAGAGTTGGACTGTGAAGAAGGCTGAGTGCCAAGGAATTGATGCTTTTGAACTATGGTGTTGGAGAAGACTCTTGAGAGTCCCTTGGACTGCAAGGAGATCCAACCAGTCCATTCTGAAGGAGATCAGCCCTGGGATTTCTTTAGAAGGAATGATGTTAAAGCTGAAACTCCAGTACTTTGGCCACCTCATGCGAAGAGTTGACTCATTGGAAAAGACTCTAATGCTGGGAAGGGTTGGGAGCAGGAGGAGAAGGGGACGACACAGGATGAGATGGCTGGATGGCATCACTGACTAAATGGATGTGAGTCTGAGTGAACTCCGGGAGTTGGTGATGGACAGGGAGGCCTGGCGTGCTGCGATTCACGGGGTCACAAAGAGTCGGACACGACTGAGCAACTGATCTGATCTGATCTGATCTGTGAGATCTTCAATTATAGTTCTCTTCTCTTCCCTTGTGGCTCAGTTGGTAAAAAAAATCCACCTGCCATGCAGGAGACCCCGGTTGGATTCCTGGGTTGGGAAGATCCACTAGAGACCCAATAGGCTACCCACTCCAGTATTCTTGGGCTTCCCTTGTGGCTCAGCTGGTAAAGAATCCGGGAGACCTGCATTGAATCCCTGGGCTGTGAAAATCCCTTGGAGAAAGGAAAGGCTACCCACTTCAGTGTTCTGGCCTGGAGAATTCCATGGACTGGATAGTCCATGGGGTTGCCAGAAGAGTCAGAAATGACTGAGTGACTATTGACTCACTTCTCTTCCCAGATATATTCAGATCAGATCAGATCAGTCGCTCAGTCGTGTCCAACTCTTTGCGACCCCATGAATCGCAGCAGGCCAGGCCTCCCTGTGCATCACCAACCCCCGGAGTTCACTCAGACTCATATCCCTCCTCCCTCCTCCCTCCCCATACCCTCCCTCTGGGTCGTCCCAGTGCACCAGCCCCAAGCATCCAGTATCCTGCATCGAACCTGGACTGGCGACTTGTTTCATACATGATATTATACAAGTTTCAATGCCATTCTCCCAAATCTCCCCACCCTCTCCCTTTCCCACAGAGTCCATAAGACTGATCTATACATCAGTGTCTCTTTTGCTGTCTCGTACACAGGGTTATTGTTACCATCTTTCTAAATTCCATATATATGCATTAGTATACTGTATTGGTGTTTTTCTTTCTGGCTTACTTCCCTCTGTATAATAGGTTCCAGTTTCATCCACCTCATTAGAACTGATTCAAATGTATTCTTTTTAATGGCTGAGTAATACTCCATTGTGTATATGTACCACTGCTTTCTTATCCGTTCATCTGCTGATGGACATCTAGGTTGCTTCCATGTCTTGGCTATTATAAACAGTGCTGCGATGAACATTGGGGTACACATGTCTCTTTCCCTTCTGGTTTTCTCAGTGTGTATGCCCAGTAGTGGGATTGTTGGATCATAAGGCAGTTCTACTTCCAGTTTTTTAAGGAATCTCCACACTGTTCTCCATAGTGGCTGTACTAGTTTGCATTCCCACCAACAGTGTAAGAGGGTTCCCTTTTCTCCACACCCTCTCCAGCATTTAATGCTTGTAGACTTTTGGATCGCAGCCATTCTGACTGGCGTGAAATGGTACCTCATAGTGGTTTTGATTTGCATTTCTCTGATAATGAGTGATATTAAGCATCTTTTCATGTGTTTGTTAGCCATCTGTATGTCTTCTTTGGAGAAATGTCTGTTTAGTTCTTCGGCCCATTTTTTGATTGGGTCATTTATTTTCTGGAATTGAGCTGTAGGAGTTGCTTGTATATTTTTGA
>NW_011495067.1:2478951-2486555 GCF_000754665.1 Bison bison bison | reverse complement strand
TGGTTTTGATTTGCATTTCTCTGATAATGAGTGATATTAAGCATCTTTTCATGTGTTTGTTAGCCATCTGTATGTCTTCTTTGGAGAAATGTCTGTTTAGTTCTTTGGCCCATTTTTTGATTGGGTCATTTATTTTTCTGGAATTGAGCTGTAGGAGTTGCTTGTATATTTTTGAAATTAGATGTTTGTCAGTTGCTTCATTTGCTATTATTTTCTCCCATTCTGAAGGCTGTCTTTTCACCTTGCTTATAATTTCCTTTGTTGTTCAGAAGCTTTTAAGTTTAATTAGGTCCCATTTGTTTATTTTTGCTTTTATTTCCAATATTCTGGGAGGTAGGTCATAGAGGATCCTGCTGTGATGTATGTCGGAGAGTGTTTTGCCTACGTTCTCCTCTAGGAGTTTTATAGTATCTGGTCTTACGTTTAGATCTTTAATCCATTTTGAGTTTATTTTTGTGTATGGTGTTAGAAAGTGTTCTAGTTTCATTCTTTTACAATTGGTTGACCAGTTTTCCCAGCACCACTTGTTAAAGAGATTATACTTTCACAGGCCAGTTAAAAGACCAAAGTTGCTATAAGGGCCAGAATAAATTCTTATATAAATAATTTAGAATATTGTCATTTTTTATAAGAACTATATATTTTAATTGAATAATTTTAAAATTATAGTAAGGCATTTAAATATAGGAATAAATAGTAAGACCCAACCATATGTTTTTATGGGCATTACTAATGTTAAGATGTTATTGTATTTCATTCATATTTATATATCTCTATGTTTACCTACTCTATCAATATTTAACTACATAAAAATGTGCATAAATATATTTATATATATACATAGAGAAAAATTATAGATATTAATACAACTTGAATGTTTTGACATAGTCAAACTTATTATAATTTAACAAACAAAATTATATATTATTCTTAAGAAAATTTGATTTCCTTTCAAAAATTCTACTTGGCCATTTCCGATATTTTATTTGGTCATTAGTCATTTTTTCTCCAATCCTTTGTGAACTTTTTGGCCATGCCTTTGTCATTTGATTGATTAGAGCATTTAATGGAATTTTTATTGACTGGTAAGGCAATGGCACCCCACTCCAGTACTCTTGCCTGGAAAATCCCATGGATGGAGGAGCCTGGTAAGCTGTAGTCCATGGGGTCGATAAGAGTCGGACATGACTGAGCAACTTCCTTTCACTTTTCACTTTCATGCATTGGAGAAGGAAATGGCAACCCACTCCAGTGTTCTTGCCTGGAGAATCCCAGGGATGGGGGAGCCTGGTGGGCTTCTGTCTATGGTGTCGCACAGAGTCGGACACGACTGAAGTTACTTAGCAGTAGCATGAACTATATTTTGCACCAGCATCAGGGGTCATGAGTTTGAATTGACAAATATCTCACATCTGCAATATGTCCTTCTTTGCCTGTGTAAGAATATCTATGAAATATAAACCCAAGACGAGAATCACTGGTTTAAACATTTTATATAGATACAGATATATAAAATTTGATAAAGTGTACCTAACGCACTCATATTTCTAAGGGAGATTTCTCTCATGTAAGTGAGATTTCTCTAGTGTATATGTATGTGGGTAGAAGTAAAAATGTGTATGTAAAGTAAAAATGTGCAGCCATTACGAGTTTAACCTTAGTTTCTGATGACATTTGATCCTTTATTGTGTTCTGGATTATCAGTAGTTAATTCAACATAAAAGAAACTTCAGGTAAAACCATCTGCTCTAAATGTAAGAATGCAGCTGACTATTTTTACAAAATCTTTAGCCTCTTGCACATTATCTGCTTTAATGAGTTTTAATGAATTAAAAATTTCCATTGTCTTTGTATTTATGAATTATTTTCTTTTTATTATTTCTGATGTCTATTTTGTTTATTTCTCTTTACATTTTGATAACTTGCCTTTGCTGTCTTATTTAATATGTTTTATTAACAACTTGACACATAGTTTAACTCATTTGTTTTCATGATTTCATGTTAAAGGCCATTATTTTACATTAAAGACCATCATTTATTACATATATTTATAAGATTAAAAAGTTCAAACATATATTATTCTGTGTTTATTAATTGCATGAATGGGCTTTTTGTTATATTAATTTTTTCTGTCAGAGAAATGTTAAATTATTCACTGTAATTATGTACAGGTTTACCCAGAAGAGTCTTGATTTATTACTGTTTTCACCAGTATAATTATAAATAATGATACTTTCATCCTCAAAATATCAATTTGGATTACAAATTATGTGTTCATTCTAACAAAATTACTTCTATTGATCTATTCTGTTATGTTTAAGATTAGCTTTATATATTATGATGTTAATTATGAAAAATTGTAATAAAAGTAAAACTAGCCAAATTTTTGGAGAACTAAAATGTGCATTCTTCCATACACTGTCCACATGTGAAATAAAGTAATAGTCAAGCCATCCTGTGAGGGGGCATTAATCTCATTATACAGGTAAAGAAAGTGAGGCACAAAGTATTAAATATTTCCTTAATTTTCTTTAGTTTAACAAAACTAAAAATAAGCATGATTTCTTATTTAATTATGTATCATATAATTATTATGCAGTTAATTGTATCTCAATCGGATGGGTTTTTGCTTTATAAAGGATTAGGATCAATCATTTAAATGAATATTTTTAAATGTGTTTATTTTTGTTCCAGAAAATGACAGAACAGGAAGTTCCAAGCCCTTGTTCCCCCAAGGAAACATCAAGCACATTCAAAATGGGCCAAATTAGAGGAACTCTGGTTAGAAAGCCTACTTCAACCAACCCATTCAAGAAAAAAGCCACAGCATTCAGGTGTGAGATCTTGCGATGTTCCCACTTGCTTGTCCCACCTGCTCAGCAGCTCACCTGGTCTTTGTCTGCAGGAGGCTGCAGCCCTGTTTCCAGTTCTCCCCGCTTAAGTGGAAGGAGCAGAGAAGACGTATTTGAAATGTTCTAACCTGACTGGGGGCGGTCTGAAGGGCTAGTCTCTGTTCCGCCTAACTTAGATCTCAGCAGGAGAAGCAGTGTGTGCCTCTTGGGAAAGCCGCAGGGAGACCACGTGGAGCAGGAGAGTACAAGTGGGACAGACAATAGACCAAGGCTCAGGGTAGCTAGGGTGACACTCTTGACCTTTAAGATGTTTAAAGGCAGCCCTGTGGAAGGAAGGGAGAATCAAAAAAGCCACCTTAGACCTAGGCAAGACACACGCTCAGGAAAGACCTGAGAAAACCTTTTATTAACTATTAATATAACCACCTTGAATGTATTAGTCACTCAGTCGTGTCGGACTCTTTGAGACCCGATGGACTGTAGCCTGCTGGGCTCCTTTGTCCATGGGATTCTCCAGGCAAGAATACTGGAGCGGGTTGCCATGTCCTTTTCCAGGAGATCTTCCCGACCCAGAGATTGGACCCGGTTCCCCCACATTGCAGGCAGATTCTTTACCATCTGAGCCACTAGCGATACCATATATAATCACCATGTAATCACCATATACTCACTGTGCTGCACATTAAATCCTCAGAACTCATTCATTTTATAGCTACAAGTTTTACTCTGACCAGCATCTCCCACCCCTCTCCCATGCCCCCTCTCCAGTCTCTGGTAACCACTCTTCTACTCTAATTCTATGAGTTTTGGTCTTTCTCATCCTAAATGTAAGTGCATTATATGTTATTTGTCTTTCTCTGACTGACTTATTCCACTTACCATAATGCTCTCAAGTTCAAACCATATTGTTATAAATGGCAGGATTTTTGCTTATGGCTAAGTTTTACTCCACTCTATATACATACCACATGTTCCTTATCTATTTGTCCATCAGCAGACTCTCAGGTTGCTTCCATTGTTATAGCCACGCGTTCTGGGAAACAAACTCACTCAGAAGGACAATGCAGATAGTGGAGTGCAGTTTATTACACCGGCAGGCCCAAGGCAGAGTCCCCTATTAGCCAAGGGCCCCGACCAGTTTTTGTGAAAACCTTATATACCCTACGTGTGTGTGCTCAAAGCCACCTCCCCAAATTCCCTGAAACTAGTCTGAACAAAGGAAAAGAAAGATATAATCAAAGTTAACCCATGATTCGTATACCTTAAACCCATGATTCGTATGTCTTAACCCTAGGTAGTTAACAGTGGACAATTATCAACCAGCCTGTGGTCATACCCCAATAAGCATAATAGAATTTATTATTCTATTCGGTTACACAGATAATTAGGGTATTCTTTTAGGCAACAGAGAGTCTAGGTATGAGCCCTGGGTCTCTTCCATCCGGGGATCTGGTTTTCCACTTGGTATGTCATTTCCATAGATACAGGACATATAGCTCAAAGTCCATGGTCCTGCCAAAGACAGAGTCCTGCTTTCAAGATGGAGCCTGTTCTGTCTGCTTCCTCCTTCACCATAACTTGGCTGTTGTGAATAATGCTGCAGTGAACATGGGATACAGATACCTCTTTGAGATTCCGTTTTTGTTCCCTTTGGTTTTGTACTCAGAAGTGCGATTGCTGGACCACATGGTAGCTCTATTTTAATTTTTTTTGAGGAATCTTCATACAGTTTCCATAGTGGTTGCACCAATTTACATTCCCGCTAACAGTGCACAAAGGCTTCATTTTTCTCCACATCTTCAGTAACACTTGTAATCTCTTTTATATTTGATGTAAATATCAAATATAGCCATTCTAAGAGGTGTGAGGTGGTGTCTCATTGTGATCTTTATCTGCACTCCTCTGATGATTAAATGGACTTTCCTTGTGGCTCAGCTGGTAAAGAATCTGCCCACAATGCAGGAGACCTGGGTTCTGTCCCTGGGTTGGGAAGATCCTCTGGAGAAGGGAAAGGCTACCCACTCCAGTATTGTGGCCTGAAGAATTGCATGGACAGTCCATGGGGTCACAACAAGTCAGACAGGACTTGGTGACTTTCACTTTCACTTGAGCCTCTTTTCATGTATATGCTGGCCGTTTACATTGTCCTCTGTTCAGTCCCCAGTCCATTTTTAAATTGAGTTATTTGTTTTGCTATTGAATTATATGGGTTCTTTATATATTTTGTATATTAACGCCTTATCAGATGTATGATTTGCAAGTATTTTCTCCCATTCCATAGTTGTTTTTCATTTTATTGATTGTTTCTTCTGCCTTGCAGAAGCTTTTCAGTTTGATGCCAGATTCAATGAGCTCATGTATTACATAACATGAAAACGAGGAAGCTGTATAATCCAAACTTGAGTTGAAAATTAACCATAATATCTTTAAAGTTTTTTTCACTGTTGTTTTTTTTTTTCCAGACCATATGTTTCTTCATTATACATCATTATCTCTTGTAGACTCAAAAATACTCAATTTACCACTTTCAATTGTTTTTTTTTCTTTACAAAACTATACCTTTCATACAAATACCTTCCAAAGTACTTTTTTAAAAATCTCAACAGAAAGAATGATTGCTTTATTTTGATTACTCATGTTTAATCACAAACATTCTGTAGATTCAATGCATGCAAGAAGATTAGGCATTTAAAGTTTTCAATTAACATAAGTTATATAATACATGCTATGTAATTTAATAGAACTTATGCTCCTGCTGCTGCTAAGTCGCTTCAGTCGTGTCCGACTCTGTGTGACCCCATAGACGGCAGCCCACCAGGCTTCCTCGTCCCTGGGATTCTCCAGGCAAGAACACTGGAGTGGGTTGCCATTTCCTTCTCCAATGCATGAAAGTGAAAAGTGAAAGTGAAGTCACTCAGCTGTGTCCGACTCTTGGCGACCCCATGAACTGCAGCCCACTAGGCTCCTCCATCCATGGGATTCTCCAGGCAAGAGTACTGGAGTGGGGTGCCATTGCCTTCTCCAACTTATAGTTACTTCTTATTTTGAGGTTACCTGGAACATATATATGCATAATAGTGAATAACAACTTACTGAACTATTCTACATAAAACACTCTGAGATATAAGGAAATATTTGCTACAGGGTTCCTGATCTCATGTAGGGTGCTAGAAAGTATGTCAAAGAGTACTAAAATTCTTAAAGACAAAGCAAAAAAAAAATTATTTATGAAGTTTGCCAATATGTACATACTCTTTCATGGACTGCCACCTTAGGATGACACTGTTTGCTTTTCCATGAAAATTGTAGCAATTATAAATTGTTAAATATAGTAATTAATATTTACTTACTAAGGTGGTAAGTCGGAGAAGGCAATGGCAACCCACTCCAGTACTCTTCTTGCCTGGAAAACCCCATGGACGGAGGAGCCTGGTAGGCTGCAGTCCATGGGGTCGCTAAGAGTTGGACACGACTGAGTGACTTGACTTTCACTTTTCACTTTCATGCATTAGAGAAGGAAATGGCAACCCACTCGAGTGTTCTTGCCTGGAGAATCCCAAAGATGGTGGAGCCTGGTGGGCTGCCGTCTATGGGGTCGCACAGAGTTGGACACGACTAAAGCGACTTAGCAGTAGCAGCAGCAGCAAGGTGGTAAGCAAATTAGTATTTACTTAATCCTTTATATCTTTTAAACACTAGCTTTGGGCACCTTTATACCAGTTCATACTCTTATTGAATCCATTATTTTCTAAGTATTCAGGTACCAAGTGCTTAAATCAAAGAATATAATCAATCTGATTTTGGTGTCAACCATCTGGTGATGTCCATGTGTAGAGTCTTCTCTTGTGTTGTTGGAAGAGGGTGTTTGCTATGACCAATACATTTTCTTGGCAAAACTCTGTTAGTCTTTGCCCTGCTTCATTCCATATTCCAAGGCCAAATTTGCCTGTTATTCTAGGTGTTTCTTGACTTCCTACTTTTGCATTCCAGCCCCCTATAATGAAAAGGACAACTTTTTGGGGTGTTAGTTCTAAAAGATCTTGTAGGTCTTCATAGAACCGTTCAACTTAAGCTTCTTCAGAGTTGCTGGTTGGGGCATAGACTTGGATTACTGTGATATTGAATTGTTTGCCTTGAAAACGAACAGAGATCATTCTGTCATTTTTGAGACTGCATCCAAGTACTGCATTTTGGACTCTTTTGTTGACCATGATGGCTACTCCATTTCTTCTAAGGGATTCTTGCCCACAGTAGTAGATATAATGGTCATCTGAGTTAAATTCACCCATTCCAGTCCATTTTAGTTCACTGATTCCTAGAATGTTGATGTTCACTCTTGCCATCTCCTGTTTGACCACTTCCAATTTGCCTTAATTCATGGACCTGACATTCCAGGTTTCTATGCAATATTGCTCTTACAGCATCAGACCTTGCTTCTATCACCAGTCACATCCACAGCTAGGTTTTTGCTTTGGCTCCATCCCTTCATTCTTTCTCCACTGATTTCCAGTAGCATATTGGGCCCCTACTGACCCGGGAGTTCCTCTTTCAGTATCCTATCATTTTGCCTTTTTATACTGTTCATGGGGTTCTCAAGGCAAGAATACTGAAGTGGTTTGCCATTCCCTTCTCCAGTGGACCACATTCTGTCAGACCTCTCCAATGGAGAAGCTCTATACAGTCAACAAAAACAAGACTAGGAGCTGACTGTGGCTCAGATCATGAACTCCTTATTGCCAAATTCAGACTTAA
>NW_011495067.1:2454064-2478809 GCF_000754665.1 Bison bison bison | reverse complement strand
TGACCTAAATCAAATCCCTTATGATTATACAGTGGAAGTGAGAAATAGATTTAAGGGACTAGATCTGATAGAGTGCCTGATGAACTATGGACTGAATTCATGACATTGTACAGGAGACAGGGATCAAGACCATCCCCATGGAAAAGAAATGCAAAAAAGCAAAATGGCTGTCTGAGGAGGCCTTACAAATAGCTGTGAAAAGAAGAGAAGTGAAAAGCAGAGGAGAAAAGGAAAGATATAAGCATCTGAATGCAGAGTTCCAAAGAATAGCAAGGAGAGATAAGAAGGCCTTCCTCAGCAACCAATGCAAAGAAATAGAGGAAAACAATAGAATGGGAAAAATGAGAGATCTCTTCAAGAAAATTAGAGATACTATGGGAACATTTCATGCAAAGATGGGCTCGATAAAGGACAGAAATGGAATGGACCTAACACAAGCAGTAGATATTAAGAAGAGGTGGCAGGAATGCACAGAAGAACTGTACAAAAAAAGATCTTCACCACCCAGATAATCACGATGGTGTGATCACTGACCTAGAGCCAGACATCCTGGAATGTGAAGCCAAGTGGGCCTTAGAAAGCATCACTATGAACAAAGCTTGTGGAGGTAATGGAATTCCAGTTGAGCTATTTCAAATCCTGAAAGATGATGCTGTGAAAGTGCTGCACTCAAGATGCCAGCAAATTTGGAAAACTCAGCAGTGGCCACAGGACTGGAAAAGGTCAGTTTTCATTCCAATTCAAAAGAAAGGCAATGCCAAAGAATGCTCAAACTACTGCATGATTGCACTCATCTCACACGCTAGTAAAGTAATGCTCAAAATTCTCTAAGCAAGGATTCAGCAATACGTGAACCATGAACTTCCAGATGTTCAAGCTGGTTTTAGAAAAGGCAGAGGAACCAGAGATCAAATTGCCAACATCTGCTGGATCATGGAAAAAGCAAGAGAGTTCCAGAAAAACATCTATTGCTGCTTTATTGACTATATAAAAGCCTTTGACTGTGTGGATCACAATAAACTGTGGAAAATTCTTCAAGAGGTGGGAATACCAGACCACCTGACCGGCCTCTTGAGAAACCTATTTGCAGGTCAGGAAGCAACAGTTAGAAATGGACATGGAACAACAGACTGGTTGCAAATAGGAAAAGGAGTACGTCAAGGCTATATATTGTCACCCTGTGTATTTAACTTCCATGCAGAGTACATCATAAGAAATGCTGGACTGGAAGAAACACAAGCTGGAATCAAGATTGCCGGGAGAAATATCAATAACCTCAGATATGCAGATGACACCACCCTTATGGCAGAAAGTGAAGAGAAACCAAAAATCCTCTTGATGAAAGTGAAAGAGGAGAGTGAAAAAGTTGGCTTAAAGCTCAACATTCAGAAAATGAAGATCATGGCATCCGGTCCCATTACTTCATGGGAAATAGATGGGGAAACAGTGGAAACAGCATCAAACTTTATTTTGGGGGTTCCAAAATCACTGCAGATGGTGACTGCAGCCATGAAATTAAAAGACACTTACTCCTTGGAAGGAAAGTTATGACCAACCTAGATAGCATATTTAAAAGCAGAGACATTACTTTGCCAACAAATGTCTAGCTAGTTAAGGCTAGATTTTTCCTGTGGTCATGTATGGATGTGAGAGTTGGACTGTGAAGAAAGCTGAGTGCTGAAATATTGATGCTTTTGAACTGTGGTGTTGGAGAAGACTCTTGACAGTCCCTTGGACTTCAAGGAGATCCAACCAGTCCATTCTGAAGGAGATCAGCCCTGGGATTTCTTTGGAAGGAATGATGCAAAAGCTGAAACTCCAGTACTTTGGCCACCTCATGCGAAGAGTTGACTCATTGGAAAAGACTCTGATGCTGGGAGGGATTGGGGGCAGGAGGAGAAGGGGACAACAGAGGATGAGATGGCTGGAGGCATCACTGACTCAGTGGATATGAGTCTGAGTGAACTCTGGGGGAGGCTTGGTGTGCTGGGATTCTTGGGGTCGCAAAGAGTCGGACACGACTGAGCTACTGAACTGAACTGAACTGAGTGCTTAAATAAATTACCTACAGTCTTTCAACTCTTTGAACAGAGCTCTGATTCCATGGTCCTAACTTTTTTCTTTTCACTGTACAGTTGCAATTTGGGACTTGGCTAAGGACATTAAAATGCACAAAATACTAGCAGGGAACAGAATCAGGGAAAATACCCACATGAACACACACACATGCACATATTGACTCTGAAATAGTTTGAGTTCTAAAACTATAAAATAACACTACAAAAATAACACTAGAGAAATAAAGAATTAAAGAGCCATATGGTCACCAAAAACTTCTGTTTATGAATGTCCTGTCCATCTAAGTTCAGCAATGCAACTTGTTGGTAATCTAAAGAAACGGACTTTCCAGATTGCTCTTTCAGACACCTTCATATTGTCTTAAGATTTGTAACATAGGTAGAGACTAAAATTCTATTTACTTTGAAAAGTAAAATATTTCAATTCAGCCATTCACATAACTCTGGCTTCAACTTCAACCTAAGTCATCTCAGTGGGAATTGGCAGACAAAACAATGATAATATTTTTAGTTGTTGTCCTATTGTCTCTCCTTTCTCATTCTTATAGAATTCATCCATCTCATTGTATTGAAACGGGTTTATGACTTCCATAATGCATGAATGGATTAACATAATTTTCAGTGGTAATATTGTTGACTTTTAACAGAGTTAAAAAAACAAGAAAATAAGCAAATCACATTTATTCATATTCATATATTGAAGACCTGCAGGATTCTAATATTGAGGACTGAAAAAAGACCAATGATTTTAATAGAAGGAGACACAAAATGTCACCTCTCCTTTCTATTTTGCTGCAGAAACCCAGTTCACTTCACTGAATGACTTGCAGTTGCTGTGATATCAGCAATTTCTTACTGTGGAGTTCAAAGATCTAAATGATTATGTTAAATACAATTGCATGTAATCATTTCAAGTATTCTCCTTTAAAGATTCTGGGAATAATTGATTTACATTTCAAGAAATATGTAGATAATATGGAATGCAGATTTTATACTAAAAGTGTACTTTTATGAATGTATCAAAACATTCCAAAGAACATACCAAATGTTCCAAAGAATATACCAAATGTTGTTTTCATTCAGTTTCAGTTCAGTTGCTCAGTCGTGTCCGACTCTTTGTGACCCCATGGACTAAAGCATGCCAGGCCTCTCTGTCCATCATCAACTCCCTGGGTCTACCCAAACACACATCCATCGAGTCGGTGATGCCATCCAGCCATCTCATCCTCTGTCGTCCCCTTCTCCTCCTGCACCCAATCCCACCCAGCATCAGGGTCTTTTCAAATGAGTCAGCTCTTCGCATCAGGTGGTCAAAGTATTAGAGTTTCAGCTTCAGCATCAGTCCTTCCAATGAACACTCAGGACTGGTCTCCTTTAGGATGGACTGATTGGATCTCCTTGCAGTCCAAGGGACTCTCAAGAGTCTTCTCCAACACCACAGTTCAAAAGCATCAATATTTCGGCTCTCAGCTTTCTTCACAGTCCAACTCTCACATCCATACATGACCACTGGAAAAACCATAGCCTTGACTAGACAGACCTTTGTTGGCAAAATAATGTCGTTGCTTTTTAATATGCTGTTTAGTTTGGTCATAACTTACCTTCCAAGGAGTAAGCGTCTTTTAATTTCATGGTTGTAGTCACCATCTGCAGTGATTTTGTACTTCTGCTAATAATTATTTAGGATGCTTTTCAATAGCAGCTGCTATTTACCCAAAGATAACCCTGCCGAGCATATGACTGCTACAAAATCTACTCTGAGCATATTCTTTCTTCTAGAAATGGAAAACTTAACATAAATACTAATGTCAATAAACCCTTTAAGGAAATATAAACAGTAAAATTAAACATTACATTAATACACAGAAAGGTTGGTGGAGATAGATTTAAGTGCCGAAAGTGGGCAAAAACATGACGTTAGAGGAATTAGACATTAGACATTAGAGGAATAGAGGAAACATAGGAGCAATAATGAATTTATTGCACTTCTATGTGTCCAAAAAAATCTTCATGATATATGAACATGCTCAAAATAGACAATTACATGATGTTATTATGTATTTTTGCCTTTAATCATATGTAAATTCATGAAAAAAGATTGATGTCAAACTCAAATTCTACCATCAGTATTCATACATACGTGAAACATTTAATAAAAAGTTATATGTAGACAGATATATTATTAAGAGACATTTTCAGTGTAACTTTCATGCCTTTTTAGAAATTTGAAGTACATTTTTATTCTTTAGATTAGGTCTGTACTAAAGTAATTGAAGTCTTAACTCAATCTTGAAGAAATCTTTTAAAACATATAGGTTTATGGCCTAAAGAATTAAAAATAGAGTTCAATATGCATATGTGATTTTACAGATAATTATTACATGATGATTAACAGAAAGCTTTCCAGTTTAAAATTTAAAACATAATTAGGGTATGTGAATTAAGAAAAGTTGACACAATCAAAAATTTGACTGTCAAAGATGGGTTTATTTATGTATTTTTTTCTTCATAGATAAATGAGAGTTATCAAATTCTTTTGATATTTAGATTCCAGTGGGTGTATTTCAAAGAGAAAAGTATACTTGTATTTTAAATATAAATATTTAAGGCAATATAATGGAGATTATATTTGTTGTTTATTCTAAAACTATTAAGAAGCCTATTACATAAAAATGTAGATATCATCATAAAACATGTGATTGTTCATCAAGGTCAAGGACCGTTGTCTTTTTGCCTGTCTAGCACAAGCAAACTGTCAAGTACAAAGATATCACAATAAGCCATGATTGATTAAATTAATATTAGTAATTAAATAACTAAATTAACCAGTTAGATTTTGTTATCTCACCATGTTTGTGAATTTCTGCTTGAAATAATGTCCTTGCCTTTAGGATAGCTTATTAATAAATATGCTAACATATGATAATATATAATATTATAATAATATCTATTATGCTAACATAATTTGTGAATTAAACCCAGAAAAATAGAAACAGGCATAATTTCTACAAAAGGATGTGTGATGCCATGGAGAAACATTTGAAATGTACGAAACTATAGAGAGGACATATAAAATAAATTTTAAAACAAAGTAATGTACAAAATAACAACATCATGATGTGCTCTTCAGTTTTTTTCAATATTATGTGAAGGAATTATCTCAATTCTTGTGAATAATATGCTTAGACACCTCTTTCTCATTCTAAGTATCCACTTGAACTTCCCTTCTTGAAACTTCTTGTGTATATTCTAGACTCATACAAAAGTAGTTGATGTCTGTATATTGTTATTGGTAAAATATGGAATTTTTTTAATATCCCAGATATTTTACAATTATACCTGAAGGGAAAATCTACTTGCATCCATATATTTCAAAGAATTTTATATAATTCCACACTTACATACTAAAATTTAGTCTTGTATTTAATGGATACTGTATTTATCCCACAGAGAAGGCAATGGCACCCCACTCCAGTACTCTTGCCTGGAAAATCCTATGGACGGAGGAGCCTGGTAGGCTGCAGTTCATGGGGTCACTGAGAGTCTAATTTGGAAAAATTACACATATTATTCATTTTTGCTATTTCATGCCATTGATTACTTCAACCTCCAATTTTCTAGAAGTACAAATAAGACTAAATTAATTTTATTCTCTCAGAAAATGCATCATATTTTTATAAAATTAATTTTAATTATAAATTAAATTACTTCAATTTTGCTAGACTACATTATTCCATATTCACCTTCATGGAAAAAGTAATTTGAATACTTTTATATAATAAACATTTATATAGATCATGTAAGAGATAACGATGAAACATTTCAAGATGAATAGAAACCACAGAAATCATATATTTTCAGAGGAAATGACAAATGCAGTGAACTCAATTTAAAATTGAAGAAAATTATAGTATTAAATTTGCAGTAATTTAAAGAAACACAATTTTTAAAATGTCAGATTCTTGGTATGTTAGTACCCATTTAATTTTACTGCTTCAGAGAAAATTAACTGCTCTGAATGAACACATAGAAGAAGCATGGCACACATGTGTTGCTTTGTACACTAGCAATTTTATTCTTAATTTTCCAAAATAGCCCTCCCATCGATACTTTGATTGTCCTAGAGAATATTAAGCTATGGTTCATCCAGTGCTCTTCAAAAGAAAAAAATATACGAAACAACAAACAAACGTCAGAGAAATTGCACTATCGAATGAGAAGAACAAGGGTTGTTTATTCATTTCACTCTCCTATTCTAGAGGAGACAAGTGGTTTGTTTCTGTCCCCAGAGAAGGCTCTTGGTATGAGCTTTGAAATGTCAAGTATAATTAAGACAAAGTGTTCTTTTTAGCCCCACAAAAGAACTGCATCTTTCAAAATAACTGTCTCTTGAAGTTAAAGAACACAAACAATCCATCTCAGTTGAAACAGCTCACTGTGCTCAATCAGATGTCAGCTGCAGAGTGGCTCCAGGTTGGCGTGGCCTCCTGTCCCCCATCGCTGCCCAGCATGGCTGTTTTGACCCGTGATACAATCGCAGCCCACTTACGAAGTTCTGACTACCCAATCCAAGAGAACCCGGGTGCCAGCGGCCGTAAGATGCAAACAATATGAGTCTGTTTGTGACAGAATCAACTCAAATTAAAATAGTACTTTCAGGAGTAGTTGCGATGGAATAGGTAAGAAAAAAAGGAAGACTTAAACACAGTTAAGCATTTCACTGAAATTTCTCACTTCCCTGTCATGACACATGCTGTATTTTAGACGTGTGAGCATTCATTTCTTCAGAGAACAGCCGTGGAGCACTTTTATATAGAAAATACACAATTCTTTGTGATTTCATGGATGGCTTCTCCTAACAGCATGTATATTAATGTAACACAAAAATATGTGTAAACCTTATTGTAGGAGATTTTTTTCAAGGTATATTCTTATACTCAGTGCCTGGCAGAATGCAAATAAGTTATCAGAAAAGTTTTTTAATTTTTATTAAAATTTCCTCTACAGCTTTTTATTTATTTATTTATTTTGCAGATAGGAAACAAACAATGGTTTTTATGAATAAATAGATTTTCATTATATTTCCTTGTGAACAGCTAAGGAGAAACTCCAGCATGCTCTTAGATCCAGGAATAACAGTTCCCAGGCAAATACACCATCAACAGAGTGTATAATCTCAGCACATGGTAAGCAACTTCATTATTGTAATTATGACTTTATTAGGTACTGTGGTGTTTATGATTGAAGCCAGTTTTCATTCAATGTAATTCCTATCTACTTTTGTCAAATGGCTTTTCTTGAAGTTCTATACCTTTAAGGTATTTTTGAAAGTTGGAAGGACGTTTTGCTAAGGACAGTTATACCAGTGGCCTAATTTCATTTGTGGTTTTGAGAACTCTGTGGGTCTTTTCTCTTACTCTTGATTCTGCTCTACACGGCATTCTCTCATTTTCTCTTCCTGGGCAGATTTATCTCTTCTTAAAGACTGAAGTCAATTGTGACCTCATTAAGTAGAGTATTCCTTAATACTTGAAGTCACTGAATAGCACACTTTTCTTTGTTTTCAAGATGTACTGCTGTTGTATTTGTTCTAGTCCTTCTTCCATTGATTATATAAGTTAAACAAGTACCTATACTCTGAGATAATTGTCAGTTTTTCAAGGACAGAGGATATACCTTATTAATCTTTAAATCGCTAGTTCCTAATAATAAGTAATAATTAATCAAACACCTGACATGAATTTAATTGAATTTAAATACCATGCTCACTATTATAATAAGTCCATATTAGCATAAGTATAAAAATTGAAGAAGATCATCCATATTGCCTTTATGACCTGGTTAATAGGTCTTCAAAACTCGTGTCCACATCTCACGGGGAAACAGTGCGAGCAGGACAGATTAGATGATAGGTGCAGAAATAATGCCAAGAATACTAATGATTTGGGAGAACTATATTTTATGAAAAATTCAATATATTCTAAATCTGAGCCTCTTCTGAGCAATGCATAGAAAGATTTCTTCTTGCAACTCCCCAAAATTCATCCGGCTTCTTGTAATAATTTTGAGCTTCTTAGACAGTTTGAAGGCAATAAATAAGTCCCCAAAGCACTGAAGACAAAAAGGGACTTCTCCATTTTTTTTTTTTAACAGAAAATTTGAGCCTCAAGGAGTCTCACCTCCCCTCCTTACCCATCACTCATCTTCTCAAGTCTATATCTGTAAACATAGTGTTAAATCGCTGCAGAACCATAAGGGATAGTAGACATGCTAACTGACTCATCTGTTAATCATTAATTGGGCCATATATATGCCAAAGAGTATGTCATTCATTATGTTTTGCTTTATTCCATCTTCATAATAATCTTAGAAAATGTATTTGCAGATGGTAAAATTGAGGCTTATAGAATTTTCCCAAGTCTATGTAACTTCAAAGCTTATCTTTTAAGAGCTCTTCTGTACTCCTTTCTTGAAGGAAAGCACTTTTGCTGGCTATTCCACATTAATAATTGTTGTGTTCAAACTGTTTTTTGCCAGTGTGTAAAAAATTTTCCACCTGCTTTCAAAATACATTTATAAGTATAGATTATTTAAAAAGTGGCTACATTTTCCAATGGAAAATATATTGACCTATAATGTAAGAAGGGGGAGACTAAGCTA
Source organism: Bison bison bison (assembly GCF_000754665.1). Lineage (NCBI taxonomy): Eukaryota > Metazoa > Chordata > Mammalia > Artiodactyla > Bovidae > Bison > Bison bison. Next base: position 2,470,071 of record NW_011495067.1, on the reverse strand, counting down.
AAACAAATGTCAGAATATTTCAAAACTAAGGTAAGTAATTCCAGTGGTCACATATGGATGTGAGAGTTGGACTGTGAAGAAAGCTGAGTGCCGAAGAATTGATGCTTTTGAACTGTGGTGTTGGAGAAGACACTTGAGAGTCCCTTGGACTGCAAGGAGATCCAACCAGTCCATCTAAAGGAGATCAGTCCTAGGTGTTCATTGGAAAGACTGATGCTAAAGCTGAAACTCCAATACTTTGGCCACCTCATGCGAAGAGTTGACTCATTGGAAAAGACTCTGATGCTGGGAGGGATTGGGGGCAGGAGGAGAAGGGGACAACAAAGGATGAGATGGCTGGATGGCATCACCGACTTGATGGACATAAGTTTGAGTAAACTCCAGGAGTTGCTGATGGACAGGGAGGCCTGGTGTGCTGTGATTCATGGGGTCGCAAAGAGTCAGACACGACTGAGTGACTGAACTGAACTGAATATGCATTAACATATGCCCAGTGAAAGTACTCACCTGATCAGGTGTGTCTGTTTCCCTTGACTGTGCATGTGACCATAATTCTATATGTCAAAGACCCTGTGATGAGTCTGGCTCCTGGGTCAGTCTCTATGTGTAATTTTTCCAACCTGACCATTGACTTTGACCAAAGCTTTAGCTGACAGGCCTCATGGAGTCAAGGGCCTTTCCCACCCCAGAAGCCCGGCACAGCCAGCGTGCTGCCATCTCTGAAGGGTCCAGACCCTCCCAACAGGGGATGCTCTCACATGTGTTTGCATTCCTAACCTTGATGCCTTCATGCCTGGTCTCTTTGTCTGAGATCTGGGGCAGAGGTCTTCATCTTTAGACTGCAGACTCCTATCTATGGGGAGGAGTGTCTGTAACTGTCCCCCACTCTGACCCTGTGCTCTCTGCTTCTCCACTCCCAGCCCTACCTTTTCATACCCTCCTCCACCTCAGGGTTGATCAGCTGCAGGACCTTTGGTTCAGGGCCTGCTCAGCAGTGAAATGACCCGCACTTCTGCCTGACCCTCTGGTGTGAGCCCTTGCAGGGGAACCTGGCTCCCTGTTAGCCTCCTGGTGCTCCTGCTGCAGTCAGGGATGAAAGCTTTAACTCATGCATCGCTGGCGTGTTGCTTTAACAGGAAACTCTGGTGTCTGACAGCCCAGCTCCCACTTTCCCTCCTCAGCTGAACTCCCAGCACCACACACTAAAGAGTTCGAGTTTGTTTTCTGATGTTTGACTGCTGACAGCTTTTCAGCATCATTCCTCTCCCTTTTCTGCCTCACATCTGGTCAAGCTGATGAGAAACCCAGATGGCTGCTCACTCGGTGGCAGTGAGAGCTTCAGAGCACTGAGAGCTTCCTCTGTGACAGCCTTCATCCCCGCCCCACCCCTGACCACAGTTCAAGTCTTTTCCTTGCTTTTTCAAGCAATTTTAGGACTTTGTCAGAAAAGTTGGGCTGCATTCTCCAGAAAGCTTCATTTTATAAGTGATACCATTTTTTATAGTCCTTTATGTATGTGTGATTATCAATCTTATTAAACCAAATTTTGGGTGGGAATGCATTGTGTTTTTGAAGAGTGGCTACAACAGACACCACTAGGAAGAACGAGTGATGACATGGGTTAATGTGACTAGGATCAGTCTAGAGATTCAGCACCTTCTTCCCAGAGAAGGTTGTGCCATAGGTTAGACGTGAAGAGGAGTGGGATTACCCAGGTGATGAAGCCAGAGTATTCTTGGTGGAGTAAGTACATTTGAAAAAACACAAATAGAAGAGAGTTCAGTATCCAGAGACATTTGACACATACTATAAAAGTCAAGACCACAGTGCAGTGGTAAAGAATCCACCTGCCAGTGGACACAAGAGACGAGGGTTCGATCCCTGGGTCGGGAAGATGCCACAGAGGAGGGCATGGCAACCCACTCCAGTATTCTTGCCTGGGAAATTCCATGGGCAGAGGAGTCTGGTTGGCTATGGGGTTGCAAAGAGTCAGACATACTGAGCGCACACACACACCTGAGTATAAAAAAAGACAAAGGAGATTATTGAATTTTTTTAAGTGTATGATTTTGTTGAGGATTAAAAGACCAAACCTAGAATCCTGGCTTGGATAACTTGCTGATAACTTGGTTCCTGTACACGAGACATGACATATCAATAGTTCAGATTATTTGATGTGAGATAAATGTGGGACATAGAGTTAGTGAGTCTAATATAGAACTGAGTGAATCTGACACTCTGGGGAGAGAGCTGGGCTAAAGATGCAAAGCTGTGTGAAATATAAGTTGCAATTTAAGTTGTAAGAAGGAAAGGCTATTCAGAGAGTGAAAATAAAGGGGTCTGAGAAAAAAAGATATAAAGAACAATAATAATAAATACACTAAAGTGTCAGCATGGTTAGAAGAGCCTATGAAATATGAGCTCAGGTGAGCTAAGAGATATTGCTATGAACTGAATTCATGTGTTGAAGCCCCTACCTGCTCCATCACATGTTTGGAAGCAGGGCGTGAAAGTCATTAAGATTGGATGAAGGCCTAAGGGTAAAATTCTAATCATATGGGATGGTTAGATGAAGTCCTAAGGGCAAAATTCTAATCATATGGGGCTCATAACCTTATAAGAAGACAAAGCACACATATACACTATTGATATTATGCATAAAATAGATAACTGATGAGAACCTGCTGTACAGCACAGGGAACTCTACTCAATGACCTGTGTGCATGAAAAGTCGCTTCAGTTGTGTCTGACTCTTTGTGACCCTGTGAACTGTAGCCTGTCAGGCTCTTCTGTCCAAGAAATTCTCCAGGCAAGAATACTGGAGTGGGTTGCCATGCCCTGCTCCAGGGACTCAATGACCTATAGTGGCCTAAATGGGAAGGAAATTTTTTAAAAAGGGGGTGTATTCATATATGTATAACTGATTCACTTTGCTGTACGGTAGAAACTAACTCAACATTGTAAAGCAACTATATTCCAATAAAAAATCATTTAAATAAATGTATTTATTATTGGAAAAGAAGAAGAGAAGGCACCAGAGTGCTCTCTGCACAGGCCCCAGGGAAAGGCTGTGCTAGGATTCAGCTGGAAAGCTGGCATGTGTTAGCCAGAGAGACCCCGTCAGAAACAAAGCCCCTGGCACCTCTATCTCCACCTTTCTGCTTCCAGAACTGAGAGAAAAAAAAAAAATGTCTATTTTTTAAGGCACCAAAACCTGTGATGTCTTATGATGATGGCCCAAGCAGACTAATTCAGATGTGGTTAGTCTCTAAGAAGAGGCAGGGAGGAACTTGACAAGAACACATACTGTGGAAAAGTCAGGTCAACGAGGAACCAAAATATCCATTTACTTCAGGAAGAAGTCTTTCTGTTCACTCTGTAACCTAGGTTGAAGCAGTTATAGGACTTGAGTTAGAAGTGGCACTCAGAGTAGAAGGGGAAGAAGAGGGAAAGGGATGTTTGTTATGACAGAAAGGGCAATGCCCTGGGCTTCACTGATGGCTCAGACGGTAAAGCATCTGCCTGCAATGCGGGAGGACCTGGGTTCGATCCCTGGGTCAGCCCCTGGAGAAGGAAATGGCAACCCACTCTAGTAGTACTCCTGCCTGGAAAATTCCAAGGATGGAGGAGCCTGGTGGGCTACAGTCCATGGGGTCACAAAGAGTCGGACATAACTGAGTCATTTCACTTTCTTTCTTTCTTTCTTTTCTATGGGACATGGTTAGAAAGAAGAATTGAAATCACAGGAGAGAAAGTTGATGGAAGGCTTTTCTGCTGACTGTGATTGGAGCAGGCTTATGTGCTAATAAGAATGAGCCCCACAGAAAGGAAAATGCTGACAATATATTTGAGAGAATGCCTCATCAACAAAAGTGTGAGAGAGCTAATTCTTAGGTAGGTTGATAAGGAGTCCGGGACCCTCAAAGAGGAAGGGGTCCAGGGCTCTCAAGGAGGAGAAAAAGGGCAAATGGATTATATAACAACAATTGTATCTTGCTTGAGGACATGTTTCTCCTTCTTAACAAGAACCTTCTTACTAATCTTATTATCTTGAGACAAGAGGACCCCCCACTGGAGATGGAAATGACAACCCACTACAATATTCTTGCCTGGAGATCCCATGACCAAGGACCCTGGTGGGCTATGTTCTATAATGTCACAAAGAGTCAAACATGACTTAGCAACTGAACAACAGCTCCCTGACCCCAAATTAGGTAAAATTTCCACCCTATCACGCACCCTATAGCATCCTAACCAATCACCTAATGCCACTCTTCCATCAGGAACTTTCTCTGTTTTGAGGCAATAAAAATTCTCTGTTAGCCTTTGGAAGCGGCTGGCTCTCCCTTGAGTTGGCCTGTTTTTCTAGCAGTGTCACCGACTCTAATAAACTTTATGCTCCTCTCATTCTGCTTCATGTCTGGAAATTATCTTCCAAGCTGCACACAGACCACAACAAAAAGTTTATCAACTATTAAAAAGTTTAACTGGAAAACTACATAATGTCAGACTTTTTTAGAATGTGCTATAGCTATCATACAGATGAAATTAATTTACACTGTAGGTGATGAAAAAGAATTTTCCCTCTACTCTTCTAGGTCTCAGCTGAGACAGCACTACCTTCCTTGTAATAAAAGATTAACAGGAGAAAAAGAAACAGCAGAAGTTTAATAGCATGCACACCTCCTGTGTACATGGGAGAGACCAGGATAATAATTCCTCAAAATGATCCAAGACACTGCCTTCAATGCTGTGTCCAGTTAAACAGAAGAAGGTGTTAGGGGATGGGTGAGCCTGCTTGGGAGCCTGCCTGGAGGACACAGTCAACAAAGGTAGGGTTGTTGTGCAGATTCCGGTCATTGTCTTATCCTCTGATAAGAGTTTCTAGAGATCTGGTCATCCTTCTCTTCCTGGTAACAGAGACAGGGACCTTTTCAAATGGAGAGTTCCCATATAAATGCAAATATCTCTTTCTAAAGGGTAACTTCTACTTAAGTTTCAGAGTTTTTCTTGTGTCTGAAGCTTCTTAAAAATAATCAGCCAACAATCACCCTTGGGCTTCCCTCATAGCTCAGTAGGTTAATAATCTACCTGCAATGCAGGAGACCTGGGTTCGATTCCTGGGTCAGGAAGATCCTCTGGAGAAGGAAATGGCAATCCACTCCAGTATTCTTGCCTGGAAAATCCCATGGACAGAGGAGCCTGGTGGGCTAGAGTCCATGGGTCCGCAAGAGTCGGACATGACTTAGTGACTAAACCACCACCACAGTCACCCTTATGATAGGATCTATTTTGAGGTGGCAAATTCTGCCCTCCTTCAGAATATGCACACTATTTCTTCAGTGGCTTTGGTTCAGTTCAGTTCAGTTGCTCAGTCATGTCCCGCTCTTCATGACCCGCTCTTTGCAACTGCAGCACACCAAGCTTCCTATCCATCACCAACTCTGGAGCTTGTTCAAACTCATGTCCATCGAGTCAGTGATACTATCCAACCATCTCATCCTCTGTCGTCCCCTTCTCTTCCTGCCTTCAATCTTTCCCAGCATCGGGGGCTTTTCCAATGAGTCAATTCTTCACATCAGGTGGTCAGAGTATTGGAGTTTCAGCATCAGTCCTTCCAATGAATATCCAGGACTGATTTCCTATTTAGGATTGACTGTGTTGATCCCCTTGCAGTCCAAGGGACTCTCAAGAGCCTTCTACAACACTACAGTTGGTCCAGCTCTCACATCCATACATGACTACTGGAAAAAACATAGCTTTGACTATAGGGACCTTTGTAGGCAAAGTAATGTCTCTGCTTTTTAATATGCTGTCTAGGTTGGCCATAGCTTTTCTTCCAAGGATTAAGCATCTTTTAATTTCATGGCTGCAGTCACCATCTGCAGTGATTCTGGAGCCTAAGAAAATAAAATCTCACACTGTTTCCATTGTTTCCGCATCTATTTGCAATGAAGTGATGGGATCAGATGCCATAATCTTAGTTATTTGAATGCTGACTTTGAAGCCAGCTTTTTCACTCTCCTCTTTCACTTTCATCAAGAGGCTCTTTAGTTCTCCTTCACTTTCTTCCATAAAGGTGGTGTCATCAGCATATCTGAGGTTATTGATATTTCTCCTGGTAATCTTGATTTCAGCTTGTGTTAGGATCTTGATTCCAGTCAATGGCTTATCTAGGCTTTATTTCTTACAAAAAAGACTTCTTGGATATGACCTCAGGTGACTTGGATTCCCAGCAGAAACTGGGCTGGGTCATGGCGGTGAGAGCACCAGAGCCTAGTGAGTAGACTGGTGGTCAGTGACAAGGACCTTGGCCCTTTGGCTTTGCAGAAAAAAAAATTCCACAAAGGCGGAAAGTAGTGAAACGAGTAAAGTATTTATTAGGAGAAAATGAGTATAATACATGCGGATCAACACATAGGTGGACTCAGGGAGAGAGAGAGTCGCTGAGCTGACCCTCCTGGCAGCTTGAATTACTTTTATGGGACATTTCTTTTGGTTTTCCTTTGACCAATCATTATGTTTTGCCTGGTTCACAGTTCATATGTGGTATATCTCAGGATCCTTCCATGTGTGTGCATGCATCTCTTAGCCAAGGTGGATTCTACTACCATGGTGTGTGGGTAACCTGGCATTAGTTGGCATCATTCCCCTTTGACCTCCAAGGAGTCTTTCTGCACATGTGTGGTCAGAGAGATCTCCTGACTCTGGGAAGGAGAAATATGTGGTCTGAGCAGGGCCCAGCCTCTTCCATTAATTGTTCTATTCTTGTCTTGGAGTTTCTGTCAATAGAGAAAGAATCTCCAATTGCTTTACCCTGGGCAGTGTAACTATCTGCCTCCTGCTTCAAAAAGAGACCAAGACTCTTTGTACATATTTTTGTAATTTCTAATCCTCAATTCAGAGACCCATGGTTGGTATCAGTCAGAAACCACAGCTCTCCCATGCTGTTCTGTGTTGTATGGAGAGAGCACTGCCCCAAACTCTCCTCTCTTCTGCATTCCCTCAGACATTGGATGTTGCTGAAGCTGAAAATCTGCTGGATGGGAAATGAGCATTGTGGAGGCAGAGAAGGAAATAGCAAGAACTGTGGGAACTTTATAGCATCCTGGAATTACAGAATTGATTCCAAGTAAAACAGGGAAGGTTGGAGTGGAGGCTGCTACCATAGTTATGGTTCATACTAAAATTAATATTGAACTATTTATATATTTAAAAGATGTGAAAACTAGACCATGAAGGAAAGACTGCATATCTAGGTTGGAATTACAGTAGCAGATATAGTTCTCTAAGTAGGTGGAACTTGATAAAACCTGTGCCCATCACACGATTAAGAATTTTCCAAAGTGATAAAGGAATTCAGCCATTCCCCCAAATATATAGTATAGACAAGGCTCCTCTGCCTGTGGATTTCTCCAGGCTAGCATACTGGGAGTGGGTTGCCATTTCCTTCTCCAGGGGATATTCCCAACCCAGGGATCAAATCTGGGTCTTCTGCATTGCAGATGGATTCTTTACCATCTGAGCCATGAAGGAAGCTCATAGACAAGACTAAGAGATTTTAAATCTTTGAGAGAAATCTTAGCTGGCCAAGGTAAAAATTTAAAGGAAAAAATAAAACAATAGTATTTATTGGTAAATATAAGAGAGAACCAGATAAAGAATTATTATATGAATAGTCAGAAACAACGTCTGTTTCTAGAAACTATGTGTCTCAGAGTCCAGAAGACAATTTAAGTGCATTTTCCAGTTTTATTTATTTTTAATTGGAGGATAATTACTTTACAATTTTGTGTTGTTTTCTGCCATACATCAACATGAAACAACCATAGGTATACATATGTCCCCTCCCTCTTGAACCTCTCTTCCACCCCTCACCCCATGGCACCACTCAAGATTGTCACAGAATACCTGAGTTGGTCTCTGAGTGCCATACAGTAAATTCCCACTGGCTATCTATTATATGTATTATACATGGGCTTCCCTGGGAGCTCAGCTGGTAAAGTATCCTCCTGCAATGCAGGAGATCCCGGTTTGATTCCTGGGTTGGGAAGATCTCTTGGAAAAGGGACAGCCTACCCACTCCAGTGTTCTTGGGCTTCCCTGAAGGCTCAGACAGTATTGAATCCTCCTGTAAAGCAGGAGACCTGGGTTCGATCCCTGAGTTGGGAAGATCCCCTGGAGGAGGGCATGGCAACCCACTCCAGTGTTCTTGCCTGGAGAATCCCCATGGACAGAGGAGCCTGGCAAGCTATAGTCCATAGGGTCGCAGAGTCGGACATGACTGAGCAGCTAAGAACAGCACATCTATTTTGCAGATGGTAATTACAAAGCTACCCTCTCAATTTGTCCCGCCCTCTCCTTCCTCACCTGTGTCCACCAGTCTGTTATTTGAGCCTGCATCTTCTTTGCTGCCCTGCAGATAGGTTCATCAGTAACATCTGTCTAGATTCTATATCAGCTCAATTTAGTCATTAGTCATGTCCAACTCTTTGCGACCCCGTAGACTGAAGCATGCCAGGCCTCCCTGTCCATCACCAACTCCTGGAGCAAAAGGAGCAACAGCCCAGGTCCTCAAGGTAACTGAATCTTTAACAGTCATTATGTATTGGCTTCAGGGCCCAATTTATCTTGTGGCTTTGCCAAATCTCTTGGCTTTGTTTCCACTTCCAAAATAAGACCACACCACATCTGGGAAGTGGCTTCTCCAGTCTAGATCATGAAATGAAAGAGAAATGGGGAGCTACCACTGACTCAAGACTCATATGCAGTGAGAGCAAGAAATAAACTTTTGGAGGTATTTTGGTCATTTGGAAATATTTTGGTTGTGTGTTACTGCAGCAAAGATGACAAGACAGCATAATAAAATATATTGTTCACTTTTAAGAACACTGTTAATTAAATAAGGTATAAAAGAATTTTCCTTTAAGTATTAAGGGAATTCACAAATGAGCTTTTTATTTTGAATTTATAGGCTTCCAGGTAGTCCCAAAGCTAACAAAAAAAAAAAAAAAAGGACATTTTTAAGATGGTGAGTTTGAACAAAGATAGTATTCCAGGCAAATAAAGCCTCAAGTTAGCCTAAATTTGTGATATTTTCATGTGCACATGAAAAATAAGCTTGCTAATGCTCTATGGGTAAAACTACTGGCCGAGCCTTTCATCATATAATTAATGAATACATTTCTGAAATAATTGTTTGGAAGCCCAAACAATAAACTAATAATGCTGAATAGAGCAGAAATGGAGGGATGTGGTAGGTATAAGCAAAAGCAACCAGGTACTAAAGCACTCTTCCTGGAAAATGTTCTGTAATTCCCCAGAGCACTTGTGTATGAACACAAAAAAAGCATATTTAATCATAGAATATTTGACTTCCATTTAAGCTTTCTTTTAATTAGACAATCATTCATTGCTCTTTAAAACTTTTACAGACACACTATATATAAGTTAAATTTTATCTTTATCTGATCTTATTTTTAATCTTTGGTATGTTTTGAAATAATAAGACTCTGTAGCTGTTCTGTCCTTTGAAAATATGAAGCACATATACAAATATCATTAAATGTGATGCCTCTTGCACCCTGGAGTAGGAGGATGAACGTACATTGTTATTTCAGCTTTCTAGAATGAGAACCCAAGTCTCATTAAGGTAACAGTACTTACCTAAGTTCCTATGACCAACAAGTGTTGGAAATGAAGACACTTACTATATCAAGAAAAGACCAGAGCTTTTCCCTTAGAACTAGTATTCTTTTCTCATACTAAAGTTAAGCTCCTTCTTGGAAGAAAGGCTATTTTTCCTTACTCAGTCTGCCATTACTTTCATTCCTTCCTTCCTATCCATCCCCTTCTTTTTTGACCTCCCTCTCTCCTTTCCTTTCTCCTTTCATCAAAGGATTAGCTTCCAGTATGCCCTAAGCAGGGACTTTCCTGACGGCTCAAGCAGTAAAGAATCTGCCTGCATGCAGGAGACACAGACTTGATCCCTGGGTCAGAAAGATCTCCTGGAGGAGGGTATGGCAACCCACTTCAGTATTCTTTCCAGGAAAATCCCATAGATGGAGGAGCCTGGCAGGGTACAGTCCATGGGGGTCTCAAAGAGTCAGACATGACTGAAGCAACTGAGCACACACACACACACGCCATAGACAATGGGATTGTTGCTAAAGAAATATGGGTGAAGAAAAGCGTCCTTTGTCTTCAGGAATCTTAAAGTCCGAAGGATGGACTTAGAGTAACACCAGTGTCAGACTCTAAGAAACAGGCTTTGGGGGGCAGTTTCAGCTAAACAATCTTACTAGGATCTTAAATGCTGAAGTTGAAGCTCCAAAACTTTGGCCACCTGATGGGAAGAACTGACTCATTAGAAAAGACCCTGATACTGGGAAAGACTGAAGGCAGGAAGAGAAGGGGACAACAGAGGATGAGATGGTTGGATGGCATCACCAACTCAATGGACATACATTTGAGCAAGCTTCGGGAGATAGTGAAGGACAGGAAAGCCTGGCATACTGCAGTCCATGGGATCACAAAAAGTCAGACACAACTAAGTGACTGAACAACAACAACAGAAAGAAATGGAACAAGAATAAATGCAGTGCAAGTCAAAAGGGCAGTGGGTGAAACATGAGACCCAAAAGATGTGCACCTACTGTGGTTTGCAAGTGGTTGTACACAAATTAAATGCCTGAAATGTAAATTACATTGGAAAAACAGGAGATTGGAATGGGAACATAGATAGGTTCAGGTTACAATGATATGTAGATTTTGTTTTGAAGACAATGGAGAACATTTACATGATTAGATGACTGAAAGATGGATGACATGTGTCATTTTTGGAAGGAGTGTAAATTTCTTATAGTTTCTATCTCAGAAATATAATCTCCTTAATCCACAATTGACACGATTTAGCGACTGAGCAACAATCCGCAGTGACCCTCCTTTACACTACCACCACTTCATAACCCAGTTGCATGTGATTTCTTAGCACAAGGAGGCTTTGTTAATTCATAATAGACATATTTCACACTAAAAATTATTTACCGGTAAGAAATGACAAATATCTAAAGTAAAGGCCTAGTCAAAGACACTTTTTGTGACATCCAACAGGCTGAATATCATTTCATCTTAGATTTTATCCACAGTTTATACTCCTATTTTCCTGGCTGTTTTTCTATCCATCACCAGCTGAGCCAAACTCCCAAGGTTATCTGAGAGGAGTATTCATCAAGAAACCAAAATATATCCCAAATTTTTAAGTAGTATCTTCTCTGCCTAATGCTTTTGCTCTGCCTCTATCTTAGGGTTTGTTTCAGCATTGTTTCTTCAGCTTGGAGACAACTGGTATTTCCTGGGGGAAACAGATACACATCCATTCACGCTTATCAAGTATTAATATTATTCACTCTAATATGGATACAACCATGCACCGTCACTTGTACCATGTGTAAACCTCCGCATGGGCATTTGCCACAAAGTGGCAGTTGATAGGGAGAGGAAATGATACATTGTTCTACTGTTACACCCCAGGGAGGAAAATAAGGGTGGTGATACAAAATGTTCTGCTTCTGGAGAAAGCAATCTGAAAGCTAGATTGGAGTTTTGTTTAAAGATATTCGACAAATACAGGGTTATATGCAAACTAATGATGCTAATAATTTGATGGATGATGAAATGTATTCTTCCAAGTATCTTAGGTTCCAAAAGAAACAATCATATGAAGAATATAGTAAAGGACAGAAACAAAAACCTGTTTTAAGAAGATCGTGATGTGGGTGGGGAGGGGGCTAAAACCTGAACCACAGTGAATCATATTTTCAAAAATATTTCTTTTACATGAGCTATATAGAGGCATCTCCATGGAGAGATGATAAATCATTCTGATAAATAGAAATAAGTACTAAATTCGTGATACATTACTGCTGCTGCTGCTGCTGCTAAGTTGCTTCAGTTGTGTCCAACTCTGTGCGACTCCATAGAGGGCAGCCCACCAGGCTCCCCCGTCCCTGGGATTCTCCAGGCAAGAACACTGGAGTGGGTTGCCATTTCCTTCTCCATATGCATGAAAGTGAAAAGTGAAAGTGAAGTCACTCAGTCGTGTCTGACCCTCCGCTACCCCATGGACTGCAACCCACCAGGCTCCTCCGTTAGCAGCAGCATACTCATGCATCACATGAATGAAGACCTTGAAATGCTGTATTTAACTACCAGGAAGAACCTGATAAAAGTCTACTCTTCATAGTATCTCCTCACACAAGTGGTTCAGCTCTGTTTCAATTCCAATTCATTATCCTAATAGAACCTTCATGACCACCTAGCAACTTTTTAGGGAAGCATTTTGAAAGACTACAGACCTCCTAAACTCATGTAAGAGAAGAGAGCATTCCTCTAAGAAAACCATTTCCAAATCACTAGAGATTCACCTGAAGCCTAGCAGCTGCCACCCAGCTCTCTGTGCCTGCTAGCTTTCTGCAGTCAGCCTTGCATGCAGAAATAAATAATAGGAAGATATATCTCCTTATAAAACTTGATAGTTTCTTTTCCATAATATTTACTTTTCGAGCCAGTGTAACTGACTGAAAAATTTACTTGCAATTCAGTCACACATTTCTGAGGAATGAAAAATATACTGACTGGCATGACGGGCAATAAATCACAAGCTATAAGAAAATAAATGACACTAACCAAAATACTGTAAAGACGAACTGCAGATCTCTCAGAAATATATAATCGCATTTGTCCACAAAGTTTTTCATTCTAAACATGAGTGGAGAAGATGCATGTAGAAATAAAACCTAATGGTGACCTTTACGTAAATAAAGTGCACTCCTCTTTAATGTTTCCTGCATTCTAAAGCACCTACAAATCATAAAAGATGCTTGGTAGGTTTTATTTATTCACTTTTTATATATTTTGCAACACTGCAGTCCTTCTCACAGCTTAAAAATTCCTGCATTTTATACCACTTATGTGCCTGGTCACTCAAATTGACAGACATATCCCAAAGCAGATTTTTTTTTTCAATAGGCAGAGTGAGAATGGAAATAAAAATCTATCTACCAGAAGAATTGATTCTTAATGGAAAAAAAAATCCTCTCTGCCCTTTGTGCTGTCAGTTGACTGATAAATCATAGATCAAAATCCTACCTATAAAATATTGAAGGAAAACCTCTTCAGGCCCAGACTAGAGCTTTAATGACTTGTGCATACTAAAGACTATTTGAATCGAAGATAAATTCAGAAAGTTATCCCAGGATCCAATTTTCTCCAAGCCAAAGGCCATCTGCTCAGTAGGTCTATAATCTTGATTTTGTGTTCATGTGTGTGTGTGTGTGTGTGTGTGTGTGTGTGTGTGTAGGGGAGGCAAAAAAAAGAGAGAGAGAGACGTGCTTTACACCATGTCACATGTCAATTTTCCTAGGAAAATATGTATTCGTGTTATATTGAACAACACATTTGTGTATTTTTCAATAGATAAAACATTAAGGGATTAAATTAATAGATTTTAGAATGTAAACCAAAGATAAAAGTTATTAGTTTTTTCATAGGTCCTCTGTTTTATAATACTAAGCTTAATAAGCATACAAAAACTATTTCAACATAATGCCCATTAATTTATAAAGAGCTGAAAAATACTGCCAAGTGAGTTCTTTCATATGTATCAGGTTTTCAAAAGACATTCTTCTGGTTTAGGTATATCTTTTTTTTTTTCATTCATTTTTCTTTTTTTCATTTATTCACCAAAAAATTAACCAAATAGATAAACAGGACCTAATAGACAGCTTGGATCATTTGAAACTCCCAATTCAACACATATGTACATCAGATTTAATTTATTCCAAATTGACTACACTGTCTAGTCTCCGAACCCTCATGCATATAACAGCCCCTCCATGTTTAAACTTCCTATTCTCTTTTCTAAAGGAAAAACCCACTTCTCTTCTCAGACTCACTAGTACTTCTTCCAAGCTGTTTGCTGAAATCAACAGATGGGCTGAGGGAATAAGTGGTCACAAATATCCTCTCATCCCGGGGGATCAGCCTTCTCAGCAGCTTGATATCACACTTCTTCACTTCCTGGTTAGCTCTTAAGTCCTTTCAAAAAAATGTTTTCTAATATTTTTCAACTCTTCTAATTGACGTCAGCAGAAAGATGGGAGCAAATCACCTAACCTAGCATTCTGGGAAGAAAAGCCTTGTGTAGCCCTGGGGTGCACACCAGGCTCTCCTTTAGGCTCCGGGACTGCTGCAGGGGGTTCATATCTAACTCCAGTGCTTCCTGTTGTGTTTCCAGCTTTTCCCTAAGTCAGGATGCACCCTGCCAGGTGCACAAGTCCCAGAGCACACACACACTTCAGCACTAACCCACATGGGGCAGGTTCACACGTACTGGCTTTGGTTTCTCACATTGTCTCTGCCCCCAGACAAAATTTCCCGTTCTTTCTAAAGCCTGACTGTGTACATGTGTCAGTGTGTCTATACTCAGAGGGCACTGCACGTGTCTGCTCAGGCTGCACGGGGACTGAGCTTTGAAATTTGATTTCCACAGTATAAAGTCTGCCTTTTACCGCTTCTACTGTAGAAATGTATTCTGACATTGGATTTAAATTCTTTTGCAGCCCTGCCATACATCATTTATTTCTCTTAAATTAAATAAATTATTTTTTCTTCATGTTCTGTTAAATTTTAATTGGATCCTGCTGAAATTTCAAGTCCCCTTGATTTCCTCAGGAGGATCTTAGGGCTCATATGGTAGAGGCTATGCCACCTAGCATAACGTTGAAAATGGCAAATATATTAAAACTGTCTTCTGGACTCTGAGATAGATAATTTCTAGAAGTAGTTTTGCTCCTGAATTTTTATATAATAATTCTTTATCTGGCTCTGTCTTGTATTTACCAATGGACAGTATTGTTTTACTTTTTTAATTTAATTTTTTTTACCTTGGCCAGCTAAAAGACAGTATGGTCCTGGCACAAAAACAGAAATATAGACCAGTAGAACAAGATAGAAAGCCCAGAGATAAACCCACACACCTATGAAAAATTTATATTTGGCAAAGGAGGCAAGAATATACAACAGAGAAAAGACCAACTCTTCAATAAGTGGTGCTGGGAAAAGACAGCTATGTGTAAAAGAAAAAAATTAGAACACTTCCTAACACCACATACAAAAATAAATTCAAAATAGACTAAAGACCTAAATGTAAAATGAGAAACTATACAACTCTTAGAGGAAAACATAGGCAGAATACTCTGACATAAATCACAGCAAGATTCTTTCTGGCTCACCCCATAGAGTAATGTAAATAAAAACAAAAAATAAATAAATGGGACCTAACTGAGCTTGTGCTCAAACTACTGCACAGTTCCACTCATCTCACACGCTAGTAAAGTAATGCTCAAAATTCTCCAAGCCAGGCTTCAGCAGTACGTGAACTGTGAATTTCCAGATGTTCAAGCTGGTTTTAGAAAAGGCAGAGAAACCAGAGATCAAATTGCCAACATCCGCTGGATGATGGAAGAAGCAAGAGAGTTCCAGAAAAACGTCTATTTCTGCTTTATTGACTATGCAAAAGCCTTTGACTGTGTGGATCACAATAAACTGTGGAAAATTCTGAAAGAGATGGGAATACCAGACCACCTGATCTGCCTCTTGAGAAACCTATATGCAGGTCAAGAAGCAACAGTTAGAACTGGATATGGAACAACAGACAGGTTCCAAATAGGAAAAGGAGTACATCAAGGCTGTATATTGTCACCCTGCTCATTTAACTTATATGCAGAGTACATCATGAGAAAGACTGGGCTGGAAGAAGCAGAAGCTAGAATCAAGATTGCCAGGAGAAATATCAATAACCTCAGATATGCAGATGACACCACCCTTATGGCAGAAAGTGAAGAGGAACTCAAAAGCCTCTTGATGAAAGTGAAAGAGGAGAGTGAAAAAGTTGGCTTAAAGCTCAACATTCAGAAAACGAAGATCATGGCATCCGGTCCCATTAC
>NW_011495067.1:2447189-2453964 GCF_000754665.1 Bison bison bison | reverse complement strand
CTTTATTTTTTGGGGCTCCAAAATCACTGTAGATGGTGACTGCAGCCGTGAAATTAAAAGACGCTTACTCCTTGGAAGAAAAGTTATGACCAACCTAGATAGCATATTGAAAAGCAGAGACATTACTTTGCCAACAAAGGTCCATCTAGACAAGGCTATGGTTTTTCCAGTGGTCATATATGGATGCGAGAGTTGGACTGTGAAGACAGCTGAGCGCCAAAGAATTGATACATTTGAACTGTGGTGTTGGAGAAGACTCTTGAGAGTCCCTTGGACTGCAAGGAGATCCAACCAGTCGATTCTGAAGGAGATCAGCCCTGGGATTTCTTTGGAAGGAATGAGGCTAAAGCTGAAACTCCAATACTTTGGCCACCTCATGAGAAGAGTTGACTCATTGGAGAAGACTCTAATGCTGGGAGGGATTGGGGGCAGGAGGAGAAGGGGATGACAGGGGATGAGATGGCTGGATGGCATCACCAACTCGATGGATATGAGTTTGAGTGAACTCCGGGGGATGGTGATGGCCAGGGAGGCCTGACGTGCTGTGATTCATAGCGTCACAAAGAGTCGGATATGACTGAATGACTGAACTGAACTGAATTGAACTTAAAAGCTTTTGCACAATCAAGGAAACTATGAAGAAGGTGAAAAGAAAACCCCCAGAATAGGAGGATATAATACCAAATGAATCAACTGATAAAAGATTAATCTCCAAAACAAACAAGCAGCTCATGCAGGTCAATGCAAGGAAAAAAAAAAAAAAGCACTAATCAAAAGTTGGGCCGAAGACCTAAACAGACATTTCTCCAAAGAAGATATAGAGATGGCTAATAACCACATGAAAAGATGTTCAACCTCACTCATTATTAGAGAAATGAAAATCAGAATTAAAATGAAGTATACCTCATACCAATCAAAATGTCATCATCAAAAAATCTATAAAGAGTAAATGCTGGAGAGGGTGTGGAGAAAAAGGGAAGCCTCTTACACTGCTGTTGGGAATGTACAGCCACCATGAAGAACAGAGTGGAGATGCCTCCACTCTGTTGTGGAGATTCCCAATATACTATTGGGAATATACACTGAGAAAATATAACTGAAAAGACATATGTACCACAATGTTCATCACAGCACTATATACAGTAGCTAGTATGTAGAAGGGAGAAGGCAATGGCACCCCACTCCAGTACTGTTGCCCGGAAAATCCCATGGATGGAGGAGCTGGTAGGCTGCAGTCCATGGGGTCGCATAGAGTCGGACACGACTGAAGCGACTTGGCAGCAGCAGTACATAGAAACAACCTAGATGTCCATCGACAGATGAATGCATAAAGTTGTGATATATATATACATAATGGAATATTACTCAAATACAAAAAGGAACACATTTGAGTCAGTTCTAATAAGGTAGATGAATCTAAAGCCTATTTTACAAAGTGAAGTAAGTCAGAAAGAGAAACACAAATATTTTATATTAATACATATATATATAATCTCTGTCCTTCATTGTGCCCATCATTGCATGAAAAGTTCCCTTGGTATCTCTAATTTTCTTGAAGAGATCTCTAGTCTTTCCCATTCTATTGTTTTCCTCTATTTCTTTGCATTGATCGCTGAGGAAGGCTTTCTTATGTCTCCTTGCTATTCTTTGGAACTCTGTGTTCAAATGGATATATCTTTCCTTTTCTCCTTTGCCTTTTGTTTCTCTTCTTTTCATAGCTGGAAAAGGTCAGTTTGCCAAAGAATGCTCAAACTACCAAAATTGCACTCATTTCACACTCTAGCAGAATAATGCTAAAAATTCTCCAAGCCAGGCTTCAGCAATATGTGAATCCTGAACTTCTGGATGTTCAAGATAGATTTAGAAAAGGCATAGGAACCAGAGAACAAATTGCCAACATCTGTTGGATCATTGAGAAAACAAGAGAGTTCCTGAAAAAACACTTATTCCTGCTTTATTGACTAAGCCAAAGCCTTTGACTGTGTGGATCACAACAAACTGTGGAAAATTATTAAAGAGATGGGAATACCAGACCACCTGACCTGCCTCCTGAGAAATCTGTATCAGGTCAAGATGCAACAGTTAGAACTGGATATGGAACAACAGACTGGTTCTAAATCAGGAAAGGAGTACATCAAGGCTGTATATTGTCATCCTGCTTATTTAACTTATATGCAGAGCACATCATGAGAAATGCTGGACTGGATGAAACACAACTGGAATAAAGATTTCTGGGAGAAGTATTTCTCATATATCTCAGATATGAGGATGACACCACCCTTATGGCAGAAAGCGAAGAAGAACTAAAGAGCCTCTTGATGAAAGTGAAAGAGGAGAGGGAAAAAGTTGGCTTAAAGCTCAACATTCAGAAAAGGAAGATCATGGTATCTGGTCCCATCACTTTATGGCAAAAAATGGGGAAACAATGGAAACAGTGATAGACTTTATTTTTGGGGGCTCCAAAATCACTGCAGATGGTGACTTCAGCCATGAAATTAAAAGACGCTTGCTCCTTGAAAGAAAAACTATGACCAACCTAGACAACATATTAAAAAGCAGAGACATTACTTTGCCAACAAAGGTCCATGTAGTCAAAGTTATGGTTTTTCCAGTAGTCATGTATGAATATGAGAGTTGGACTATAATGAAAGCTGAGCACAGAACAACTGATGCTTTTGAACTGTGGTGTTGGAGAAGACTCTTGAGAGTCCCTTGGACTGCAAGAAGATCCAACCAGTCCATCCTAAAGGAAATGAGTCCTGAATATTCATTGGAAGGACTCATGCTGAAGCAGAAACTCCAATACTTTGGCCACCTGATGTAAAGAACTGACTCACTGAAAAAGACCGTGATGCTGGGAAAGATTGAAGGCAGGAGGAGAAGGGGACGACAGAGGATGAGATGGTTGGGTGGTATCACTGACTCAGTGGACATGAATTTGGGTAAACTCCGGGAATTGGTGATGGACGGGGAGGCCTGGCGTGCTGCAGTCCATGGGGTAGCAAACAGTTGCACATGACTGAGTGACTGAACTGAACTGATGCCACAACTAAAACCCTGAGCAGCCAAATAATGCATAAGTAAGATAAATTTTGAAAAATAAGGACAAGACAGAAGAAAGGGGCCAGGGGCAGCCTCAGAAACTGAGTGTGTTAGTTTGCACGTGGAAATGACTGGTATCAAACAAATGAAAAATAATGTTATTAAGAGAGATGCACTGTCGAAAGAACCACCAACATGGATTAAAAGAGATGGTGACTATTTGAGATGTATAATGGTTTTGCATAGATGTGTAACTTCTGGAACTAGTGGGCAAGCTATTTAAGCACGTTAAGAATGTTCTTTAAGCTAGTTAAGAACGTTAAGAAGGTATGTTATTCAATGCTTTCTTCAGAGTTAACCAAGTTTACTCATATAATAAATATGAATTGTCCAGAAGTATTGCTGAGGGCCACTAAGAAGGACAGATTGGAGAATATCCAGGAAGCAAAATTATCTCATAATCAACAAATATTTTATGTTCCTTGAAAAACCTGGCTAACAGAATTCCAGAATTACTATGGGCCACTGATGACTATACACCACACAACCCATTTCTGAATAGTAGGATTAATTGTGGCTATCTAGCTCTTATTCCACTATTAACCCTGAGTATGTAGGAATTAGAATACAGAATAAGTGAGTGTGTGTATGTGTTTGTATGTTCATGTGCCACCAACTTTTAAAAGCTCAATTTGGACCTGTTATAGAGATTAAGACTCTTGAGAGTCCCTTGGACTGTAAGGAGATCCAACCAGTCCATCCTAAAGGAGATCAGTCCTGGCTGTTCATTGGAAGGACTGATGTTGAAGCTGAAAGTCCAATACTTTGGCCACCTCATGCAAAGAGCTGACTCATTTGAAAAGACCGTGATGCTGGGAAAGATTGAGGGCAGGAGGAGAAGGGGACGACAGAGGATGAGATAGTTGGATGGCATCACTGACTCAGTGGACATGGGTTTGGGTAAACTCTGGGAGTTGGTGATGGACAGGGAGGCCTGGCGTGCTGTTGTTCATGGGGTCGCAAAGAGTCGGACATGACTGAGAGACTGAATTGAATTGATTGATAGAGATTAAATGTATGTGTGTGCTCAATAACTCAGTTAAGCCTGACTCTTCGAGACCCCATGGACTGAAGCCCACCAGATTACACTGTCTGTGAGATTTCCCAGAAAGAATACTGGAGTGGGTTGCCATTTCCTTCTCCAGGAGATCTTCCCATCCCAGGGATCACACCCCAGTCTCCAGCTTGGCAGGTGGATTCTTTAACACTGAGCCCTAGGGAAACCCAATAGAGATTATTAATATCTTATCAAATATGAATCTGATTGTCATGACTGGATTGTATTTTTGGCACATCTTGCTTGGGGAGGGGTTGGCCATCTTTACTATCTGTAAAAAAAAGTTGTTTGTGATTCAGCTACCCTGGTGGCTCAATGATAAAGTACCTGCCAATGCAGGAGATGTGAGAGATGTAGGTTCAATCCCTGGGTTGGGAAGATCCTCTGGAGTAGGAAATGGCAACCTGCTCCAGCATTCTTGCCTGGGAAATCCCATGGACAGAGGAGCCTGGTGAGCTACAGTCCATGGGGCTGCAAAGAGCTGGACATGGCTGAGCACACTCACAGATGTTTGTGACCAAGACTGTGGATATTGTTGTTTGTACTATTGTGTTATTTTCCTCTTGCTTTTTAGTGATTATGCATCACTGTGTTGCTATACAATCACCATGCTTTCCTAGGTGAAGGAATGATCTTCTCCACCCATGAACATGAGCTTGGCCTCCTGGCTTATTTGGCCCATAAGATAATTCAATGGACATTGGCAATTTGATCTCTTGTTCCTCTGCCTTTTCTAAATCCAGCTTTAACAGCTGGAAGTTCATGGTTCATGGACTGTTGAGGCCTGGCTTGGAGAATTTTGAGCATTACTTTACCAGCATGTGAGATGAGTGCAATTGTGTGATAGTTTGAGCATTCTTTGGCATTGCCTTTCTTTGGGATTGGAGCGAAAACTGACTTTTTCCAGTCCTGTGGCCCCTGTTGAGTTTTCCAAATTTGCTGGCATATTGAGTGCAACACTTTCACAGCATCATCTTTTATGATTTGAAGTAGCTCAACTGGAATTCCATCACCTCCACTAGCTTTGTTTGTAGTGATGCTTCCTAAGGCCCACTTGACTTCACATTCCAGGATGTCTGGCTCTAGGTGAGTGATCACACCATTGTGATTATCTGGGTCATGAAGATCTTTTTTTGTATAGTTCTTCTTGTATTATTGCCACCTCTTCTTAATATCTGCTGCTTAATATCTTATGCTTATGTATGTTAGGTCCGTTCCATTTCTGTCTGAAGTTGTGGCATATGAGTTCCTAAGTTGCAGTGTGTGTGATCTTTAAAAGTTGGGACATGTGGGATCTTTAGTTGGGGCATGCAAGCTCTTAGTTGTGGTGTATGGGATCTAGTTCCCTGATCAGGGATGGAACCTGGGCCCCCTGCATTGGGAGCATGGAGTGTTAACCACTGGACCAGCAAGGAGGTCCGTGACTCGCCCTTATATGATGTTATATTGAGTTTATTAGACTTCACTCTGAAGCCAGTCTAGGTCCGTTTGCTGTGCCCTGTTTTGTTCAACTGAAATGATTTATCTGTAGCTACCATAATCTATTTGGACTTACGAACCAAAAGCAGATGACAATTATAGGTATTCCCTGCTTTTGGAAAGTTTGCCTTAGGCCACTTCACTTTTACAAAAGACATTTTTTATATGGGTTTCTGTTTTCATTAACCAAAAAATCTCAAGAGGATTTTAGCTTTTACATAAAAAGGTGACAAAGCAAACTAGCTTTGCACCTGTGTTTTGCAGTGAGCTGTTGCAGAGGCAGCGCACACTCAAGCAGCCAACTAAGCCCCTTTCCTGGGTACCACACTCCACATCTCAGCATCAAGCTGCCAGAGCCTTGAACTTCCCATGAGCATCTGTGCTTTGTAGCAGTTTATTTTGTTCATCCGCCAGCATCATGTCCTACAGTACAATAATTGCTTCTTCACTTTATTGCTAATTTGACTTAATGAAAGTTTTCATAGGAACGCCCTATTTCCCATAGGGACATGAACATGTATCTTAATTTGGTCTTTGCTCTGGGTTAATTAGAAGTTTGAGTCTTTCAAGAACTTCCAGGTTTTTCAACTCTGCAAGTCCTTAATGTGTCTGCACTGTCTTATTCCTCTTTTACTCCTTGTTAACTAGTGAGTTCTATTCTGGTCTCACCTTTGTTTTCTTAAATCCAGCCAAAGGCAAAAGCACCCTTGATAAAGTTTTGTGTTTTACACCTTTTGCCAAAAGTCACAAGTTAATTAGGTACATTAAATGGCTTAAATATTATTGTAGAAAACATTGTTCAGTTCACTTCAGTCGCTCAGTTGTCTCCAAGTCTTGGAGACCCCATGAACCAGAGCACGCCAGGCCTCCCTGTCCATCACCAACTCCCAGAGTCCACCCAAACCCATGTCAATTGTGTCAGTGATGCCATCCAACCATCTCATCCTCTGTCATCCCCTTATCCTCCTGCCTTCAATCTTTCCCAGCATCAAGGTCTTTTCCAGTGAGTCAGCTCTTTGCATCCAGTGGCCAAAGTATTGGAGTTTCAGCCTCAGCATCAGTCCTTCCAATGAACACCCAGGACTGATCTCTTTTAGGATGGACTGGTTGGATCTCCTTGCAGTCCAAGGGACCTGT
>NW_011495067.1:2404833-2447089 GCF_000754665.1 Bison bison bison | reverse complement strand
CTTCCTGCCAAGGAGTAAGCGTCTGTTAATTTCATGGCGACAGTCACCATCTGCAGTGATTTTGGAGCCCAGAAAAATAAAGTTTATCACTTTTTCCACTGTTTCCCCATCTATTTGCCATGAAGTTATGGGACTGGATGCCATGAGTTTAGTTTTCTGAATGTTGAGCTTTAAGCCAACTTTTTCCCTCTCCTCTTTCACTTTCATCAAGAGGCTTTTGAGTTCCTCTTCACTTTCTGCCATAAGGGTGGTGTCATCTGCATATCTGAGGTTATTGATATTTCTCCCAGCAATCTTGATTCCAGCCTGTGCTTCCTCCAGCCCAGCGTTTCTCATGATGTACTCAGCATAGAAGTTCAATAAGTAGGGTGACAATATACAGCCTTGACGTACTCCTTTTCCCATTTGGAACCAGTCTGTTGTTCCATGTCCAGTTCTAACTGTTGCTTCCCGATCTGCATTCAGATTTCTCAGGAGACAGGTCAGGTGGTCTGGTATTTCCATCTCTTTCAGAAATTTCCACAGTCTATTGTGATCCACACAGTCAAAGGCTTTGGCAGAGCCAATAAAGCAGAAATAGATGTTTTTCTGGAACTCTCTTGCTTTTGCGATGATCCAGTGGATGTTGGCAATTTGATCTCTGGTTCCTCTGCCTTTTCTAAAACCAGCTTGAACATCAAGAAGTTCATGGTTCACATATTGCTGAAGCCTGGCTTGGAGAATTTTGAGCATTACTGTACTAGCGTGTGAGATGAGTGCAATTGTGAGGTAGTTTGAGCATTCTTTGGCATTGCCTTTGTTTGGGATCGGAATGAAAACTGACCTTTTCCAGTCCTGTGGCCACAGCTGAGTTTTCCACATTTGCTGGCATATTGAGTGCAGCTCTTTCACAGCATCATCTTTCAGGATTTGAAATAGCTCAACTGGAATTCCATCACCTCCACTAGCTTTGTTCGTAGTGATGCTTTCTAAGGCCCACTTGACTTCACATTCCAGGATGTGTGGTTCTAGGTGAGTGATCACACCATTGTGATTATCTGGGTCATGAAGATCTTTTTTGTACAGTTCTTCTGTGTATTCTTGCCACCTCTTCTTAATATCTTCTGCTTCTCTTAGGGCCCTACCATTTGTGTCCTTTATTGAGCCCATCTTTGCATGAAATATTCCCTTGGTATGTCTAATTTTCTTGAAGAGATCTCTAGTCTTTCCCATTCTCTTGTTTTCCTCTATTTCTTTGCATTAATCACTGAGGAAGGCTTTCTTCTCTCTCCTTGCTATTCTTTGGAACTCTGCATTCAAATGGGTATATCTTTCTTTTTCTCCTTTGCTTTCCCCCTCCCTTCTTTTCACAGGTATTTGTAAAGCCTCCTCAGACAGCCATTTTGCTGTTATGAATATTACAAAACATTGTTTTTACAATTGTCACAAATGTTACAAAACATTTGCTGTTACAATATTACAAAACATTGTTACCAATTTCATTAATACATAAAATTCATCAGTACACAAAACAGGTTGCCATTTTCCATCCACCAATTTAGTTGATCTTCAGCCCTGGAGCCGGGACCACATATGCCCCTTTTGCTATGTGGCTGGGCTTCAGTTCTGACATAGTTTCTGAACACTCAGCTTTGCTGTGTTAATCAACCACCTCCAAAATATCAGTGACTCACAGCAGCACATATTCTTTCCCCTAATATTGGTTTTAGTTGTTGACAGCTCTGTTCATGTTCCCCTTTTTCCTTCATTTCAGGATGAAAAGAAATTACTCTATATTGTGACATTCTGTCTTGTGGCAGATTTAAAAAAAAAATAAACAAAACAAGAGTTGGATAAAACCTACCATGGCTCTCAATGTTTCTGTTTGGAATTGACATCCTGTCACATCATTCACCAAGAGAAAGCACGTGGTCAAGTAAGTAAGTCAGTGGCTTAAGTAACTGCACTCTTCATACTTACTTCCTGCTAGAAGGCACTGCCTATCCAAGGCAAGCAATTGATAAATAATCCTTTTCAGGGAAGTGGGTAGTAAATAACTGGGAATAATTATAATCATGATGTCACAAATGGTCTGATACTTCTTTATCCCTTGATGCAGTCTATAAAAGGCTTATTAATTTTCTACCACTTTCTGTTCCCAAACTCTGTGACACGGTTTATATAGTTGTTGTTATTCAGTCACTAAGTCATGTACAACTCTGTGACCCTATGGACTGCAGCCTGCCAGGCTTCCCTGTCCCTCACCATCTCCCACTCAAACTCACGTCCGTTGAGTTGCTGATGCCATCCAACTATCTAATCCTCTGTCATCCCCTTCTCCCCTTGCCCTCAATCTTTCCCAGCATCAGGGTCTTAGATATTTAGCTTTGTGTTTGTCCTTGATTTCTTCACTTCCATCCAATTGTATGTCCTTCCAACTTTCTATGTAAGCGCTCAGCTTCACCTAATTATTTAAGTGGCAACATACCAGGAACCAAGTTTACAAAAGTAAATCTCATCTGGAATTGGCTCTCTGCCCTAAGTCTCATATATATAATGTAAGTGAGTTCCAGTCTTTTTGGTGAAGATGAAACCTACTCTTGAGAGGCTTCATTTTCTGGAAGTTTAGTTAAGGTTCTCATTTCTTGGCTGGCTATTGCCATTTCTCTTCCTGGAGGGTTGGTCCTGTTTTTAACCCTTGTTGAGTATATTTAGTGTCTTGCATCAACATTTCACAGATATATACCAAGATCTCTGCAAAGTCCTTTCCCAAGTCCTCAAGCATTTCCTCATTAACCCAGTTATTTTAGAAAACAGAAATGGGCTGAATTAAGACTAGATTTCCTGTTCCCCATGGACATTGTAAACACTAGTCAGCTCAATAAAGGCAGGCTTCACTCTAGAACAGCATATTCCCAGGTTGCTCTGGCCTTCCTATTATCTCATACAGAATCTGCTTTAGTTAAAGTTATATATAGATTTTAAACTTTGAGGTAAATGTACACGTATTTGATTTGAGTCTGACCCCCTAATGTTGGTGAAATACTTGATAAAATATTTCTCAATGAATGATTACAAAAAATAGCTCTCTAACTGATTTAAATACAGTTATTTTTTGTTTTCTTTTTACTATCATCATTTTAAAGAACTAATGTTGGTTCATCACAGTTCTGAAAATTCGTATGGGGTCCCCATAGTGGATGAAATACAAAATTGTTTGTGTGTGTGTGCAGTGAAGGACAGGGAGGCTTGGGGTGCTGTAGTCCATGGAGTCGCAAAGCACCATACAGGACTTAGTGACTGAACAACAGCAAATCAGTCAGACCCCCAGTGGTTTTAATAATTATTTGACTGCTAACAAGCTGTAATTTTGTTAAAGCACAGAGTATATGTTTGTATATTATAGACCTGGTGAGAGTGTGAGTAATAGTCATTTTTGATATTATGTAATTGATGATTTAGCATCTTAAAATCAGAAGCCAAACTAAAGGCCAGAGTTGCCTACTTTTAGCCATATAGTCCCCATGCTTTCTTAGGCATGCGTGTATCATATTATCAAACCTCCAGGCTCTATGCTGCTGCTGCTGCTGCTGCTGCTGTGTCACTTCAGTCGTGTCCGACTCTGTGCGACCCCATAGACGGCAGCCTACCAGGCTTCCCCGTCCCTGGGATTCTCCAGGCAAGAATACTGGAGTGGGTTGCCATTTCCTTCTCCAATGCATGAAAGTGAAAGTGAATGTGAAGTCACTCAGTCATGTCTGACTCTCAGAGACCCCATGGAGTGCAGCCTACCAGGCTCCTCCGTCCATGGGATTTTCCAGGCAAGAGTCCTGGAGTGGGGTGCCATTGCCTTCTCCACCAGGCTCTACAGTCACCATAAGTCCTTCTTATGTATTGGTTAAAATTTAGTTTTCAGGTTAAAATGGACATCAAAAGACATGATTTTGTATAAAGATGTACAAAGGAAACACATGAATCCCAATAGGCATATTATTTAGAAATAAGCTAAATAAAATAATATAGACTATACAAGTATTTCCACACCTAAAATTTGTAGAACTGCAAATATTTGAAATGTACACTCCTCACAAATTCTTCGTGTCTTTTAAATGTTAATTAAGTCAGTCCTCATCACAGTACTAGAATTTTAAGACTATGGTCAACAAAGGAACACACAACAGCAATAAAAACAGTCTCTAAAGGTAGCTATCAGTCAGTTTGCAGAGCATTATTCAGAAGATTTATAGATGTTCAGTTTTCCATCAAACATCTTAAAGCCAAGTATATGTATTTGTAATCATTCAAAATCCCAAAGGATTTGGTCTGAATGCTTTATTCTTGTTATAATTTCAGCATGCAAATTCTATATACAGAGAGAGAGAGAGAAAGTTATCAACATGATCTATCATTTAACAAATAGGTCAGTTGGTAAAGAATCTACTTGCAATGCAGGAGACCCAGGTTTGATTCCTGGGTCGGGAAGATCTGCTAGAGAAGTGATAAGCTACTCACTCTGGTATTCTTGGGCTTCCCCTGTGGCTCAGCTGGTAAAGAATCAGCCTGCAATGCAGGAGACCTGGGTCTGATCCCTGGGTTGGGAAGATCCTTTGGAGAAGGGAAAGGCTACCCACTCCAGTGTTCTGGCCTGGAGAACTCCATGGACTGTATAGTCCATGGGGTCACAAAGAATCGGACACGACTGACTTTCACTTTCACTTTCTTTTCTTTCACATGTATTACATGTGTTCTCGTGGATCATGGGCCTGCCTTTGTGCTCAGACGGTCGAGCTTCTCTTAGGAGTCTTGGCACCTACGAAGTTTGATGATGAAACTCTGTCTTTGTTTCTCTGTGACTTCCATGCTGCTGGACAGATTAAAAAAAAACACAAAAAACACATTGTTTAGATTAGAACCATTTAACCTCAGTGTTAGGATTTCATGTCTCTTCTCTCCTTCACCTGGGATTTCTCATAATAATTTGTTCTTACCTGCCCTCATTTAATTGATAGACCTCTCCTACAGGACTGACATATACTTACATAATGAAAAGAATAACACTGCAAACGTCACCATCATGGAAGTAAGGCGCTAAAAAGAAATCCTAGTTAATATTTTATCATCTCTGAATATATTTGTTTTAATTTATGGTTTTCATGTTGATCTTACAAAGGGCTGTCATATTAATCATGTAAAGTACAACCTGAGGTGACAGTTCCCGTACAAAAATATGGTCATAGTTGGATCCACTAAGGTGCAAAGACATAGCCATGTATGCCTCTCCCAGCTGTGCCTCGCTCTTTTCATTAAGCTCTCTCTGTCCTCTTTGGTTATTTCACCACCAAGCTGCTTGGAAGAGGCTTGGTGTTTCCACTTCCTCAGCTCCCACTTTAACAATTTTAAATTATTAATCCCCAGTGCCACACTCTGCTCTTGAGACTCTCATCAATGATCATCTAGGATCTGGTTGATAAATAAAAGGCGCAGTTCATTTTACCTGACATCTATGCCATCACTTTAACTGAAAGGGCCCTCATAGCTATGCCAGCACCTCAGCAATTTATGCATGTCTGGACCCAATTTGCACTTCTCAGAATAAGTCTACATGGTCCAGCCGCACCCAGAGCTGCGCCAATGAAAACACAATGCGTTACTCTGTCACAAGCTTCCACTTCCCTCCTGTATTTTCTGTATCTCTAAATGGTGTAACCATTTACCTGCTCTTTAAAAGTAGGCATTCTAGGCTGAATGTGACTTTTTCTCATTCCCAGCTAAAGTTAGCCATCATATCAGGTTTAGTTCATGTGAGCATCTCTGTTGAATGACTTCTCCTCTACTTTGTTACTGCCTGAATCCTTATAGCAGTAGCCTCCTTGACCTTATTATCTTTCCACACATAGCCATCAAATTTACTATTTTAAGAAGCAAAAATGCTTCAGTTTTTAAAAAGTCAAATTCTCTTTCCCACAAGAAAAATTCAAACTCTTCATCCTTTCACAGTATGACTCCTATTTTTCCACTTAAATATCCAGCCACTAACCTTGTAACTCTTCTGTTTCCGCCCCAATTAACTTCTTTGAAGTTCTCCTCCTTCACACATTTTCTTTCTTTGAACTTTGGTATTAATGATATCAAACCCTCTTCTTTTATCAAACTATCTGTTCCCCAATTTAAATATGTATTCAACAGACAATATCTTCCATAATCCCTCTGAAATTCTAACTACTTGACATCCTGTGCCCTGTGCATTCGGTTCAGTTCAGTCACTCAGTCATGTCCAGGTCTTTTCAGCCCCATGGACCGCAGCACACCAGGCTTCCCTGTCCATCACCAACTCCCAGAGCTTGCTCAAACTCATGTCCATTGAGTCGGAGATGCCATCCATCCATCTCATCCTCTGTTATCCCCTTTTCCTCCTGTCTTCAATCTTGCCCACCATCAGGATCTTTTCTTTCTCTCTTTTTTTAAAATAAATTTATTTTTTAAGTGAAGGATAGTTGCTTTACAGAGTTTTCTGTCAGACCTCACCATGAGTCAGCCATAGGTATACATATGTCCCCTCCCTTTTGAACCCCCCTCCCATCTCCCTCCCCATCTCACCCCTCTAGGTTGATACAGAGCCCATGTTTGAGTTCCTGAGACATACACATTCCCATTGGCTATCTATATTACATATGATAATGTACGTTTCCATGTTACTCTTTCCATACATCTCACCCTCTCCTCCCCTCTCCCCTTTTCCATAAGTCTGCTTTCGATGTCTGTTTCTTCATTTTTGCCCTGCAAATAAATTCTTTGGCACCATATTTCTTGATTCTGTATGTACCCATTTGTATACGATATTTCTCTTTCTCTTTCTGACTTACTTCACTCTGTATAATTGGCTCTAGGTTCACCCATCTCATTAGAACTGACTCAAATGTGTTCCTTTTTATGGCTGAGTGATATTCCATTGTGTAATATGTACCAAACTTCTTTATTCATTCATTGTCAATGGACATCTAGGTTTCTTCCATGTTCTAGCTATTGTAAATAGTGCTTCAATGAATATTTGGTTACATATGTCTTTTTCAGTTTTGGCTTCCTCAGAGTATATGACTAGGAGTGGGATTGTTGGGTCATATGGTGGTTTTCTCCCCGTAGTTTTTTAAGGAACCTCCATAATGTCTTCCTTTCATAATGGCTGTATCAATTTACATTTGCACCGATAGTGAAAGAGGATTCCCTTTTCTCCATATCCTTTCTAGCATTTTTGGCTTGTAGATTTTTTGATGATGGCCCTTCTGACCAGTGTCAGGTGATATCTCATTGTAGTTTTGATTTGCATCACTTCAATAATGAGCGATGTTGAGTACCTTTTCATGTGTTTGTTATCCATCTGTATGTCTTCTTTGGAGAAATGTGTTTCAGTCTTTTTCCAACTTTTTGATTGAGTTGTTTGTTTTTCTGGCATTGAGTTGTATGAGCTGCTTGTATATTTTGGAAATTAATCCTTTGTCAGTTGTTTCATTTGCTATCATTTTCTCCCATTCTGAGGGTTGTCTTCTCACCTTGCTTATAGTTTCCTTTGCTGTGCAAAATCTTTTAAGTTTAATCAGGTCCCACTTATTTACTCTTTTTATTTCTACTACTCTAGGAGGTAGGTCAAAGAGGACCCTGCTTTGATTTATGTCATCAAGTGTTCTCCCTATGTTTTCCCTCTAAGATTTTAATAGTTTTATAGTTTCTGGTCTTACATTAGGTCTTTAATCCATTTTGAGTTTATCATTGTGTATGGTGTCAGGAAGTGTTCTGATTTCATTCTTTTACATGTAGCTGTCCAGTCTTCCAGCACCATTTATTGAAGAGACTGTCTTTGCCCCATTGTATATTATTGCTCCCTTTGTCAAAAATAAGGTACCCATAGGTGCATGGGTTTATTTCTGGGCTTTCTATCTTGTTCCATTTATCTATATTTCTATTTTTGTGCTAGTACCATACTATCTTGATGACTGTAGCTTTGTAGTATAATCTAAAGTCTGAAGTCAGGAAGGTTGATTCCTCCAGCTCCATTCTTCCTTCTCAAGACTTTTTTGGCTATTCAGGGTCTTTTGTGTTCCCATATGAATTGTGAAATTTTGTGTTCTAGTTCTGTGAAAAATGCCATTGTTAATCTGATAGGGATCACACTGAATCTGTAGATTGCATTTAGTAGTATAGTAATTTTCACAAAATTGACTGTTCCTACCCAGGAACATGGAATATGTCTCCATTTGTTTATGTCATCTTTGATTTCCTTCATCAGTGTCATAATTTTCTGTGTACAGTTCTTTTGTCTCCTTATGTAGGTTTATTCCTAGATATTTTCTTCTTTTTGTTGCAATTGAGAATGGAATTGATTCCTTAATTTCTCTTTCTGATGTTTCATTGTTAGTATATAGGAATGCAAGTGATTTCTGCATATTGATATCATATCCTGCAATTTTGTTAAATTCACTGATTAGCTCTAATAATTTTCTGATAGTATCTTTAGGGTTTTCTATATATATTATCATGTCATCTGCAAACAGTGAGAGCTTTACTTCTTCTTTTCCAATCTGGATTTGTTTTATTTCTTTGTCTTCTCTGATTGCTGTAGCTGAGGACTTCAAAATCTATGTTGAATAATAGTGGTGAAAGTAGACACCCTTGTCTTGTTCCTGATCTTAGGGGGAATGCTTTCAGTTTTTCACCACTGAGAATAGTGTTTGCTGCAGACTTATCATATATGCCCATTTTTTAGGAGTTTTAATCATAAATGGGTGATGAATTTTGTCAAAGGTTATTTCTGCATCTATTAAGATGATCATATGGTTTTTATCTTTCAATTTGTTAATATGGTATATTACATTGATTCATTTGCATATATTGAAGAATCCTTGCATCCTTGGAATAAATCCAACTTGATCATGCTGTATGAGCTTTTTAATGTGTTGTTGAAATTGTTTGCTAGAATTTTGTTGAGGATTTTTGCATCTATGTTCATCAGTGATATTGGCCAGTAGTTTTATTTTTTTGTGTTGTCTTTGTCTGGTTTTGGTAATCAGGGTAATGGTGACCTCATAGAATGAATTTGGAAGTGTTCCTTCTTCTGCAATTTTTTAAAAAAATTTTTAGAAGGAAAGGCATTACCTCATCTCTAAATGTTTGATTGAATTCACCTTTGAAACCATCTGGTCCTGGGCTTCTGTTATTTGGGAGATTGTTTATCATAGCTTCAATTTCAGTGCTTGTAATTGGGTTGTTCAAAATTTCTGTCTTCCTGGTTCAGTCTTGGAAGATTGAACTTTTCTAAGAATCTGTTCATTTCTTCCAGGTTAGAAAATAAACCTTTGTCCTTTTCTCCTCCTTGAGAACTCCAGACCCCTATCTCCTCTTTGAGAACCCCAGACCTCTCTCTCTTCCTCAGGGACCCCAGACTTTTTACCAAACTACCTAGAAATTGACTCTCTCACTACTCCAGGTTTCTTTTACTTTCCATCTACGTGGACTATATTTTTTTCCATCCTCTCACTTTCAGTCTATATGTGTCTTTAGGTCAGAAGTGGGTTTCTTGTAGATAGCATATATATGGGTCTTGTTTTTGTATCCATTCAGCCAGCCTATGTCTTTTGGTTGGAGCATTTAATCCATTTACATTTAAAGTAATTATTGATACTTATGTTCCAATTGCCATTTTCTGAATTGTTTGGGTTTTTGTTTTGTTTTGTTGTTGGTTTTTTTTGTAGATCTTTTTCTTTTCTTGTATTTCCTGACTATGTAAGTCCCATTAACATTTGTTGTAGCTCGTTTGGTGGTATTGCATTCCCTTAACTTTGCTTGTCTGTAAAGTGTTTGACTTCTCCATCAATTTTTAATGAGATCCTTGCCATAGAGTAACCTTGTTGTAGATTTTTCCCTTTCAGTACTTTAAATATATCCTGCCATTCCCTTTTAGCCTACAGAGTTCCTGCTGAAAGATAAGCTATTAAATGTATGGGATTTCCCTTGGGTGTTACTTGTTGATTTTTCCCTTGCTGCTTTTAATATTCTTTCTTTGTGTTTAATCTTTGTTAGTTTGATTAGTGTGTGAATTAGCAGGTTTCTCCTTGGGTTTATTGTACCAGACTCTTTGCACCTCTTGGACTTGACTATTTCCTTTTCCATGTTGGGGAAAATTTTAACTATAATCTCTTCAAAAAATTTTCTCATACCCTTTCTTTTACTCTTCTTCTGGGTCTGCTATCATTCAAATGTTGATGTGTTTAATATTGTCCCAGAGGTCTCTGAGACAATCCTCAGTTCTTTTCATTCTTTTTACTTTATTCTGCTCTTCAGCAGTTATTTCCACCATTTTATCTTCCAGATCACTAATCCATCCTTCTGCTTCAGATATTGTGTTATTGATTCCTTCTAGAGTATTTTTAATTTCAGTAATTGTGTTGTTGTCTCTATGTGTTTATTCTTTAATTTTTCTATGTCTTTGTTAATTGATTCTTGCATTTTTTCCATTATATTTTCAAGGTTTTTGATCATCTTTACAATCACTGTTCTGAATTCTTTTTCAGGTAGTTTGCCTATTTCCTCTTCATGTACTTGGACTTCTGTGTTTCTAGTTCGTTCCCTCATTTGTGCAGTATTTCTCTGCCTTTTCATTATTTTTTTTTAAACTTATTGTGTTTGAGGTCTCCTTTTCCCAGGCTTCAAGGTTGAATTCTTTATTACTTTTGGTTTCTGCCCTCCTAAGTTTGGTCCAGTTTTGTGTAAGCTTCATATAGGGTGAGATTTGTGCTGAGTTGTTTGTTTGTTTGTTTGTTTTTCCCTCTTATGTGTAGGGCTGAGTGAGGTGGTAATCCTCTCTGCTGATGATTTGGTTTGTGTTTTTGTCTTGTTTGTTGTTTAAATGAGGTATCCTGCACAGGGTGCTACTGGAAATTGGGTGATGCTTGGTTTTATATTCAAGAGGTTTCCTTTGTGAGAGTTATCACTATTTGATACTCCCTAGGGTTAGTTACAGAGAAGGCAATGGCACCCCACTCCAGTACTCTTGCCTGGAAAATCCCATGGGCAGAGGAGCCTGGTAGGCTGCAGTCCATGGGGTCGCAAAGAGTTGGACACAACTGAGTGATTTCACTTTCACTTTTCACTTTCATGCATTGGAGAAGGAAATGGCAACCCACTCCAGTGTTCTTGCTTGGAGAATCCCAGGGACGGGGAGCCTGGTAGGCTGCCGTCTATGGGGTCGCACAGAGTCGGACACGACTGAAGCGACTTAGCAGCAGCAGCAGCAGCAGCAGCAGAGTTAGTTATCTGGTAGTCTATGGTCTTGGAGTCAATGCTCCTACTCAAGGCTCAGGGGTTGATATCTGGCCAAGAACAGAGATTCCACATGTGGTTTGTTATGGCATTAAATGAGATTAAGACAAATACCCAAAAGTGAGAAACCAAAGATGAACCCTAGACAAATAGCAGTTATAAAGTTAGACAAATAATAGTTAAAATAATGGAATATACACCTACAAATATACACCCATAAGCAAAATCGAAACAGTCCAACAAAAATAAGGTACAATAGATTGACCTGGAGAACAAAGCATATCAAAAATGATATCCACCAGTTAAGAATAAAACTAAATAAAGTTTTAAAGTTTTATTCTTTATTTAAACTGGAAAACAAAACTAAACAAGGTGCCAATTGGGGAATAAAGCAATGAAAACAAAACCAAAAATATGGTGAGACAAATAAAGAAAAGAAAGAAAGAATAGAAATGCAAAGTTAAATAGAGGTAGATAAAGAAGATTTATATGTATATATTAAGGATTAACTGAAAGGGGAAAAGAACAGTAGGAAAAGCAAACAAAGGAATAAATGTAGAAAAATAATAATAGGTTAAAAAAATTTAATTAAAATTTAAAAAAGAGAAAAAAAAATGAAAAAGGAAACTCCACAGAACTGCAAAAGGCCAATGTAGAGGCAGAGGTTTATAACAGCAATAAAAAGTGTGGTTGGGGGAAAAAAGAAAAAAGACTCAAAAGCTGAATTAGATTTCATAGTGCTAATAAAATTGACAACTACAACAGAGGGTGGGGGGGGCACGAAAAAAGTAAAAATCCTAAAGAACCACAGAACAAGTCAAAATATAAGGATAATAAATGTTTTCCTTGAATCTCTGCTGTCAGCATCCTTTCCCTCTCTGGGAGTCACAGTCCACCTCACCTCCCTAGGATGCCCTCCAACACTGTGCTGGTCTCTGGACCTGCTATGGGGGCAGCTCAGACTCTAATCTGGTCCTACTCCTGTGTGTTCTTGCTTCCAATGTCCACAGATATCAGAACTAGTGTATTTTCTTTTGTGGGAGCTCTCAATGTCCTTTTATATCTTGCATAGACACAGTGTCTGCCTAGCTTTAATCACGTGGATTTAATCTGAAGCTTGTATAGCTGGTGAGAAGGTTTTGGGTCTACTTCCTTATCCACACTGCCTCTGGGTGTCAATTGTAGTTTTATCTCCACTTCTGCATGTGGGTCATCCACTGGGGTTTGGCTGCCCTAGAGGACTTGGGTCTGCCCCCGTGAGGGCCAGGTGTGGATGTGGTGCAGCTGCTTGGGTCCCAGGGGCTTTGGCAGCACCAGGTACTCAGGGGAGTTGGCGGCTAGGGCAGCAGGAAATATGGTGCTCTAGAAGGGTACGGCAACCAGTATTGACCAATATGCTCCAGTATTCTTGCCTGGAGAACTCCCCTACAGAGAAGCCTGGAAGGCCAAAGTCCACAGGATCACAAAGAGTTGGGCACAACTGAAGTGACCCCAAGTGCCCCAGTGAGGGTTGAGCATGAATATGGCACAGCTGCTTGGGACACAGGGGCCCAGAGAGATTGCCTCAGCTGCAGGAGTTATGGCCTGATCGGAGTCTTTTATCGAGGCTCTGGTAGTTGGTAATCAGAAGGCCTCTTTGGCTAGTCTTTCTCCATAGCTCCACTCGCTCAGGCACTTAGAGGGCTCCCTTGCCTGAGGCCTTTCTCTGCTGTTTGGTGCATCAGGCACATAGAGGGGCCCCCTGGCTAGGGTCCAACTTTGTAGATTGGTGCTTGAGGCACTTAAAGGGGCACCCCGGATGAGGTCCTACTCTGTTGTTCCACGTGTTAGGCACTTGACAGGGCAGCTACTCTATTGTTCAGCTGTGGATGCTGGCCTGCCGGGAGACTCTATGGTGATGGCTCCACCCCCTACACATGACTCAGCAGTATCGCCCTGCTTCCATGGCTGCCTGGCTTTTCTCAACAGCATTTCCCGCCATAATCTCCTCCCTCAGTTCATATCCCCTCTGTCTGTCTCTCCACAGTCAATGGCAGCCCTCCCCCTGGGATTGCTCCACAATCCCTACACTCCAGCTCCCAGCTGCTATACCTTCCAGGGGACCTGCATCCCTGTCCAGGGTAGGTATGACTGCAGCAAGGACTGCCTGATTCTCATTCCATTTAGGCTGTCACAGATCAGCTGCTTGACTCTCAGCCTTCAATGCTTCTTCTCTGACCCAGACAACTGCCTTAATGTGGGGATTGGACCCCTGCTTCAATTTCCCCCATCCACTGAGGTCAGGTTCAGTCCTACTAACACTGCCATCAGGGTCTTTTCCAATGAGTCAGCTCTTCCCATCACATGGTCAAAGTATCAGAGCTTCAGCTTCAGCATCAGTCTGTCGTCCATTGAATATTCAGGACTGATTTACTTTAGGATTGACTGGTTAGATCCCCTTGCAGTCTAAGGGACTCTAAAGAGTCTTCTCCAACATTCTCCAGCACCACAGTTCAAAAGCACCAATTCTTTGGCTCTCAGCTTTCTTTATGGTCCAATTCTTACATCTATACATGACTATTGGAAAAACCATAGCTTTGCCTATACAGACTTTGTCAGTGAGGTCTCTGCTTTTTAACATGCTGTCTAGGTTTGTTATAGCTTTTCTTCCAAGGAGCAAGCATCTTTTCATGGGTGCAGTGACCATCTGCAGTGATTTTGGAGCCCCAGAAAACGAAAATCTATCAATGTTTCCTCATCTGTTTGCTATGAAGTGATGGGACCAGATGCCATGATCTTAGGTTTTTGAATGTTGCGTTGTAAGCCAGCTTTTTCACTCTCTTCTTTCACTTTCATCAAGAGGCTTTCTAGTTCCTCTTCACTTTCCAGCATAAGGGGGATGTCATCTGCATATCTGTGGTTATTGATATTTCTTCCAGCAATCTTGATTCCAGCTTGTGCTTCATTTCACATGATGTACTCTGCATATAAGTTAAGTAAGCAGGGTGACAATATACAGCCTTGACATACTCCTTTCCCAATTTGGAACCAGTCTGTTGTTCCATGTCCTGTTCTAACTGTTGCTTCTTGACCTCCATACAGATTTGTCAGGAGGCAGGTAAGGTGGTCTGGTATTCCAATTTCTTGAAGAATTTTCCAAAGGGATCCACACAGTCAAAAGCTTTAGCATAGTCAATGAAACAGAAGTAGATGTTTTTTTCTGGAACTCTCCTGTTTTTTCTATGATCCAATTGTTCATGAGCATTTCTGCCTGCAACCAGAATGTGCTGGATTGGATCTGCTGAGGCAGAGGGTTCCCCAGGCCCCGTTTGAGGACCTAGGAACCATTGATTTGCACTTGCTTCTTCAGCACCATGCACTTCGAATGAGTTGATTAAAATCTTTAACTGCCTGCACTGCCTATCAAGCAGTGCCTGAACTCATGTGCTCAGACCTCCATGGCATTTTCCCCAGTGCCTACTTACCACTTGTATCAGCTTACAATGCCTTCTTATCCCTGCCTCCGAGTTGTTGCTATGTTCAAGTTGCTCCCAAACCCTAAACCCCATTCATTACACAGAAAAATCCCCTCCTCCTCTGAGTACTTTAATCCAGAGCTGGTAGCTGGCTGGTTAGATGGTAGTGCTATTATATGAATGTAGGCTGGTACCAAAGAAAGTGAAGTCGCTCAGTCATATCCAACTCTTTGCGACCCCACGGACTGTAGCCTATCAGGCTCCTCAGTCCATGGAATTTTCCAGGCAAGAGTACTGGAGTGGGTTGCCATTTCCCATTCCACAGGATCTTCCCAACCCAGTGATCGAACCCGGGTCTCCCGCATTGCTGGCAGATGCTTTACTGTCTGAGCCACCACCAAACCCACACCAATTAAATATCCTGATTATCCACTCTTTCCATATCACATGAGGTATAGAACATCTGCGTCTGACTTTATTATTATTAGTTATAATACATGAGTTCTAGAGGTGTGTAGGAGCCAGCTCCTAATGAGTCATGGGAGCCCATTGTTACATCTTCAGGGAATTTTGTGCATAACTTGTTAAATACTGAGATTATTTAAAACTTAAAATATGTAAAATTATCATTAAATTATATGTAAAACATAAGTAGTAAATACTCAAAACGCATTGTTTCATAATCAGTTTGCTGCTATATGTTAGGAGGTTATTTACGTCTAGTGAGAGGATGCCGTGCAACGCTGTGGTGCTGTGCGTCTCTTTTCAACATCGCCTTCAATAACGCTGCACAGCTTGAGTCATATAATGGGAATATTTGTATCACAGCAGTCAGGAAACTCTGCACATCAGGCTTTGAGTTATTGTTTCAACAAAACAAAACAGAAATTGTCTAAACTTCAGAAAATGGTGTAGAAAATATTAATAATGTAGTGTAGGTATAAAAGCGCGCTGTGTCTAGAGCCACTGCGTGGGGAACGGCTAAGACTTTGAAGAAACATTCTTTCCATTTCAGATAAGAAGCTACCCATGTCATTGTTGAAGGTTTATTCTTTCCATTTCAGATAAGAAGCTACTCATGTCATTGTTGAAGGTTTATTTTCAACGTATATTTTCACTGTTTCACTTTTTTCTCACTCATCAATTTAAATGAAAAGATCAAAGAACTCTCGTTTTGCAATGACAGTTATTCATCAGATGCGACTATAGCGGTGGGCTGCTGATACAGACATTCAGCCAAACCAACAAAAGCGTTCTGTGAGAATTGATTGGCTATATGAAAATGATAATGAAGAATATTGCATGTTATTTTATTATTTGAACTATGTCTTAAAATGCTTTATATTAACACAACTTACACTGAAAATGTATGTATATGCACACATTTTTTTTAGAGAGAGACAGTTTTTATGGGGTCGCACAGAGTCAGACACGACTGAAGTGACTTAGCAGCAGTAGCAGTTTTTATACATTTACCAGTTATCCCCAGTAATTCTACCTTGTTGTTTTTGTTGAGTCACTAAGTTGCATCTGAATCGTTGTGACCCCATGGACTATAGCACTCCAGGCTTCACTGTCCTTCACTATCTCCTGGAGTTTGCTCAAATTCATGTCTATTGAGTTGATGATGCCATATAACCATACATCCTCTGTTGTCCCCTTCTCCTCCTGCTCTCCGTATTTCCTAGCATCAGGGTCTTTTCCAGTGAGTCAGCACTTCGCATCAAATGGCCAAAGTATTGGACATAGGATACAATGAAAAAAACAAACAAAAAAAGTAAATGACAGCACTTGTCTATAAATCAGACTGATAATATAACTGAAGAATACTCACAAGAGTTTACATGTTCCATTCATTTTTTTTGTATATAAAGTAAGTTTTTCTAGGTAATTTTCTGCAAAACTTGGAGTTAAACTGAAGTTTCCTGATATTCCTACTATTTCAGGTTTAATTTAAATTGTTTTGCCACCTGCTTGTATGATCTGCTACAATGTTTTAAGCATTTTTTTCTTTGTTTAGTTTTTATGTTGTTGCTGTTGCTCTTCAGTCGCTCAGTCGTGTCTGACTTTTTGCAACAATATGGACTGCAGCATGCCAGGTTTCCCTGTCCTTCAGGATCTCCCTGAGCTTGCTCAATCTCATGTCCATAGAGTCAATGATGATATCCAACAATCTCATCCTCTGCCGTCCCCTTCTCCTTCTGCCTTCAATCTTTAAGCATCAGGGTCTTTTCTAATGAATCAGTTCTTCGCATCAGGGGGCCAAAGTATTGGAGCTTCAGCATTAGTTCTTCCAATGAATATTCAGGATTAATTTCCTTTAGGATTGACTGGTCAGATCTCCTTGCTGTCCAAGGAATCTCAAGAGTCTTCTCCAATATCATAGTTCAAAAACATCAATTCTTTGATGCTCAGATTTCTTTATGGTCCAACTCTCACATGCATATATGACTACTGGAAAAATCATAGCTTTGAATATACGGACCTTTGTCAGTAAAGTAATATCTCTGCTTTTAAATATGCTGTCTAGGTTTGTCATAGCTTTTCTTCCAAGGAGCAAGCACCTTTGAATTTCATGGCTGCAGACACCATCTGCAGTGATTTTGGAGTCCAAGAAAATAAAGCCTGTCATTCTTCCCATTTTTTCCCCATCTATTTGCCATGAAGTGATAGGACCAGATGCCATGATCTTCGTTTTTCGAATATTGAGTTTAAATCACCTTTTTCACTCTCCTCTTTCACCTTTATCGAGAGGCTCTTTAGTTCCTCTTTGCTTTCTGCCAGAAGGCTGGTGTCATCTGCATATCTGAGGTTATTGATATGTCTTCCAGCAGTCTTGATTCCAGCTTGCATTTCATCCAGCCGGGCATTTCACATGATGTACTCTGCATATAAGTTAAATGAGCAGTGTGACAATATACAACCTTGACATACTCCTTTCCCAATTTGGAACCAGTCTGTTGTTCCATGTCCAGTTCTAACTGTTGCTTGACCTTCCTACAGATTTCTCAGGAGGTAGGTAAGGTGGTCTGGTATTCCCATCTTTTTAAGAATTTTCAACAGTTTGTTGTGATCTACACAATCAAAGTCTTTAGTGCCATCAATGAAACAGAAGTAGATTTTTTTTTGGAATTCTCTTTCTTTTTCTGTGATCCAGTGAATGTTGGCAATTTGATCTTTGGTTTCTCTGCCTTTTCTAAATCCAGCTTGAACACCTCGAAGTTCTGGTTCAAGGACTATTGAATAGTAGCTTGGAGAATTTTGAGTATTTGTCAGCATGTGAGATGAGTGCAATTATGCCTTACTTTGAACATTCTTTGGCATTGCCTTTCTTTGGGATTGGAATGAAACTGACCTTTTCCAGTCCTGTGGCCACTGCTTAATTTTCCAAATTTGCTGGCAGATTGAGTGCAGCACTTTCACAGCATTGTCTTTTAGGATTTGACATAGCTTATCTGTAATTCCACCACTTCCACTAGTTTCGTAGTGATGCTTTCTAAGGCCCACTTGAATTCACACTCCAAGATGTCTGGCTCTAGGTGAATGATCACACCATCGTGGTTTTCTGGGTCAAGAAGATCTTTTTTGTATAGTTCTTCTGTATATTCTTGCCAGCTCTTCTTAATATCTTCTGCTTCTGTTAGGTCGATACCATTTCTGGCCTTTATTGTGCCCATCTTTGCATGAAATATTCCCTTGGTATCTATAATTTTCTTGAAGACATCTCTAGTTTTCCCCATTCTATTGTTTTCATCTATTTCTTTGCATTGATCACTGAGGGAGGCTTCCTTATTTCCTTGTCTCTGCATTCAAATGGGTATATCTTTCCTTTTTTCCTTTGCCTTTCACTTCTCTTCTTTTCTCAGCTATTTGTAAGGTCTCCACAGACAACCATCTTTCCTTTTTGCCTTTCTTTTTCTTGGAAATGGCCACATGTACAAACCTCTGTCCGTAGTTCTTCAGGCACTGAATCTATCAGATCTAATCACTGGAATCTATTTGTCACTTTCACTGTATAGTTGTAAGGGTTTTGATTTAGGTCATACCTTAATGGCCTAGTGGTTTTTCCTACTTTTTTCAATTTAAGTCTGAATTTTGTATAAGAAGTTTATGATCTGAGCCACAGTCAGCTCCTGATTTTGTTTTTGCTGACTGTATAGAGCTTCAGCTGCAAATTATATAATCAATCTGATTTCAGTTTTCACCATCTGGTTATGTCCATGTGTAGAGGCTTCTCTTGTGTTGTTGGAAGAGGGTGTTTGATATGACCAGTGCATTCTCTTGGCAAACCTTTGCTAGCCTTTGTCCTGCTTCATTTTGTTCTCCAAGGCCAAACTTGCCTGTTACTCCAGGTTCTCTTGACTTTCTAGTTTTGCATTCCAGTCCCCTGTGATGAAAAGGACATCCTCTTTTGGTATCAATTCTAAAAGGTCTTGTAGGTCTTCATAGAACTGTTCAATTTCAGCTTCTTCAGTGTTAGTGGTTGGGATGCAGACTTGGATATCTGTGATATTGAATGGTTTGCCCTACAAACAAACAGAGATCATTCTGTGATTTTGGGGATGGCACCCAAGTACTGCATTTTTGACTCTTTTGTTGACTGTGAGGACTACTCCATTTCCTCTAAGGGATTCTTGCCCACAGTAGTAGATATAATGGCCATATGAATTAAATTCACCCATCTAATCTATTTTAGTTCACTTATTCCTAAAATGTCAATGTTCACTCTTGCCATCTCCTATTTGAACACTCCCAATTTACCCTGAGTCAAGGACCTAACATCCCGGGTTCACATGCAGTCCTGTTCTTTACAGCCTTAGACTTTACTTCAGCACCAGAAACATCCACAACTGGATATTATTTCCACTTGGGCTCAGCCTCTTCATTCCTTCTGGAGCTATTTCTCCGTTGTTCTCCAGTAGCATATTGGGCACCTATCAACCTGGGGAGTTCATCTTTCTGTGTCATATCCTTTTGCCTTTTCATACTGTTCATGAGGTTCTCAAGGCAAGAATGCTAAAGCGGTTTGCCGTTCCCTTCTCCAGGGGACCACGTGTTGTTAGAACTCTTCACCATGAGCCATCCATCTTGTCTGTCCCTACAGGGCATGGCTTATAGTTTCATTGATTTAGACAAGGCTGTAATCCATCTGATCAGTTTGGTTAGTTTTCTGTGATTGTGGCTTTCATTCCATCTGCCTTCTGATGAATGAGGATGAGACTTGTGGAAGCTTTCAGAAGCGAGGGACTGGCTTTTGGAAAAACTAGGTCTTGCTCTGGTGGGTGGGGCCATGCTCAGTAAATCTTTAATCCAACTTTCAGCTGATGGGTGGGGCTGTGTTCCCTCCCTATAGTTTGGCCTCAGGACAAGGGTATGGTAAGGGTAAAAGTGGTAATTGTGACCTCCTTCAAAAGGACTTAGGCCAGCAAGCCATGGCTTCCAGGACTGTTGTAATCAGTGCCTCTGATCTTGCAGCAGGCCGCTGTTGACCCATGCTCTGCTGGGTGGTCAAAGTATTGGAGTTTCAGCTATAGCATCAGTCTTTCCAATGAATATTCAGGACTGATTTCTCTTAGGATTGACTGGTTTAATCTCCATGAATTCCAAGGGATGCTCCAACACCACAGTTCAAAAGCATCAATTCTTCCATGCTCAGCTTTCTTTATAGTCCAACTCTCACATCCATACATGACTACTGGAAAAACTATAGCCTTGACTAGACGGACCTTTGTTGGCAAAGTAATGTCTCTGCTTTTCAATATGCTGTCAAGTTTGGTCACAACTTTTCTTTCAAGGATCAAGCATCTTTTAATTTCATGGCTGCAGTCACCATCTGCAGTGATTTTGGAGTCCAAGAAAATAAAGTCTGTCACTGTTTCCATTGTTTCCCCATCTATTTGCCATGAAGTGATAGGACCAGATGCCGTGATCTTAGTTTTCTGAATGTTGAGCTTTAAGCCAACTTTTTCCCTCTCCTCTTTCACTTTCATCAAGAAGGTGAAGTCGCTCAGTCATGTCTGACTCTTTGCGACCCCATGGACTGAAGCCTACCAGGGTTCTCCATCTATGGAATTTTCTAGGCAAGAGTACTGAAGTGGGTTTCCATTTCCTTCTCTGGGGGATCTTTCTGACCCAGGGGCCAAACTCAGGTCTCCCACATTGCAGGCAGATATTTTGCCATCTGAGCCACCAGGGAAGCCCTCTAAAGGAAATCAACCTGAATACTCATTGGAAGGATTGATGCTGAAGCTCCAATTCATTGGCCACCTGATGGGAAGAGCTGACTCACTGGAAAAGACCTTGATGCTGGGAAAGATTGAGGGCAGGAGGAGAAGGGGGCAACAGAGAATAAGATGGTTGGATGGCATTATTGACTTAATGTACATGAGTTTGAGCAAACTCTGGGAGATAGTGAAGGATAGGGAAGTCTGGCATGTTGCAATCCATGGAGAGATAGATACAACTTAGCCACTGAACAACAACAATCAGTATTCTTGCCTGGGAAATCCCGTAGATAGTGGAACCTGGTGGGCTACAGTCCATGGAGTTGCAAAACTTAGTGACTAAACAACAGCAATAACAACAAAAATTCATTTCTTTCTGATGCAGAATTCACTTTTACCCAATTAAAAGTAGGAGCTATATCATAAGTTTGGAAAGTATAGAGCAAAGTTATAGAATTTAAAATTAAATCTCTTTCCCATTTGAGCTTTCATTATTT
The DNA here is from genome assembly GCF_000754665.1 of Bison bison bison. Taxonomy (NCBI): domain Eukaryota; kingdom Metazoa; phylum Chordata; class Mammalia; order Artiodactyla; family Bovidae; genus Bison; species Bison bison. The sequence continues at coordinate 2,425,624 of NW_011495067.1, read as the reverse complement.
ATTTTGTTTAGTTTCCTTCTTAGGGGCCAATTTCAATGTCTTCAATGTCTTACAATTTCAATGTAAGGTTAGTTTTCAATCATAAATTTGCTAAAAGCTTCAAAAGTGATAGTCTTTTTTTTGGCCACATTATTTGTTGAATAAATTCATTAAAGATTTCCAACTTTCTATATAGAAGAAATCAAAACATACAGGACCCATTAAAAAAAAATCACTTTGTGAGGACAGCAGAGGTTGACTTATATACCAGTTCTTCAAGACTTCAAACATTTCTAATGTCTGCTTAATGGTGGGCAATAACAATAAAGTATAAACTGCCATGCTTGCTTTTTAAAAAACTGTTATTCAACATCAGCTTCTCTCACACTGTTTGTTTGGGTAGGCAATTTACTCTTGTACTGTATTTATGTAACTGTTCCTCGATTAAGCATTTATGTATCTTTAAAAAATATGGCATTTTTATATGCACATTTTTATAATACAATATAAAGGTAAGTATATAAATTTTGTGTCAGCTATGATTCAGCAGTTTTAAGTCTAAAGTCAATAAAGGGATGCGGGCCAAAAAAAAAAAAAAAGAGGCTCTTTAATTCTTCTTCGCTTTCCACCATAAGGGTGGTGTCATCTGCATATCAGAGATATCTGAGAAATATTTCTCCCAGAAATCTTGATTCCAGCTTGTGCTTCATCCAGCCTGACATTTCACATGATGTACTTTGCATACAAGTTAAATAAGCAGGGTGACAATATACACCCCTTGAAGTACTCCTTTCCTGATTTGGAACCAGTCTGTTGTTCCATGTCTGGTTCTAACTGTTGCTTCTTGACCTGCATACAGACTTCTCAGGAGGCAGGTCAGGTGGTCTGGTATTCCCATCTCTTTCAGAATTTTCCACAGTTCGTTGTGATCCACACAGTCAAAGCCTTTCACATAGTCAATAAAGCAGTAGAAGATGTTTTCCTGGAACTCTCTTGCTTTTTTGATGATCCAACAGATGTTGGCAATTTGATTTCTGGTTCCTCTGCCTTTTCTAAAACCAGCTTGAACATCTGGAAGTTCAAGTTTCATGTACTATTAAAGCCTAGCTTGGAGAATTCTCAGCATTACTTTACTAGCGTGTGAGATGAGCGCAATTGTGGGCATGATGCCTCCTGCTTCTGGTTGAATTAACAGTGGGTTCTGCACCGAGGTTGTGACCCCCAGGGATTCTGCAGCTCACCCAGCACTCTCTACGGCATCCCACGTAGTCTTCTGCTGGCCCCACATATGCACAATAGTGTTTCTAATAGTTAGTATTTCTCTTATTATACAATATATTAATTTTCTTATCAATTACAACACTATCTCAGTTAAAATGTATTTATAAGATATAGGCCAAAATCAAGTATATGCTGAATCTATGATAGGAAGATAATTAAACGGAGTGAAGAAAAGTCTTAATCAATAATCCTTGTTTTCAGGGAATAGAAGCCACTTGTACAAGTTTAAATTGGAAAAAAAAAAAAGTATGCTTCTTAGGAATATTTAAAGCCATTTCATAAAATTTAAGTCCAATGAACAATGCCTCGGACTGTAACAATCTGTCTGGGACAGCAACTCTCTTTTTATTCCAGCAATGTTAGGAATCTTCCCGTCTTTCTCTGCAGTTCCTCTATTTTGGTTATTCATGCAAAATCACAGTCCCAGAGGACTCCTATTGCCTCAAGTCAACTTAATAACCTAATATTTGCCAAAAACTGACACCATTTAAAAATCCCATTGAGAAAGTCATTCATTGGCCCCATTTGGATCAAGAGTGCCCTCCGCCTTCAATCAGCAATGGATATAAGGTGTGTATTAAGGTTAGCCCAGGCTGCAGGTCCCACTCGGACAGTCCTTGGAAAAGAAATTAGGACTTACTGTCACCTGAGGTTATTCTAAGCAACTTTCTAATTAATTTCGTGCAAGTTCTTTATTTGGGCTTAGTTAGTGATTCATTCCTCTTTGATTAGAAGGATAGACTTAATACAATCATATTTTTCAAGAATATTCTTTCTCTGGGGAAATTTTTTTTTTTTTTAGCAAATCTCTATTTTTATAGTACTTATTTTTCTCTTCTAAAATATCTAAAAATGAATATTTTAACATCTTAAAATATTTAACTTTATCCATTTCTGAAATCAAGACCATTACATAATCTGTAGTTTCACTGAGTATTATACATAAACCAAATAGGATATAAAATTTAAAACCATTATTTGCTATAATACTTTTTTCTATTGTTTAAAGGCAAAATGTAAATGGAAAATCCACAAAGAAATAATCAACTAAAAGCAGCTTAAGTGCTTTCATAAAAAGGTTTCTGATTCATTAATTTGCATATTAACATGACAAAAAATTTTTAAATCATTATTCCTCTAAGTAAGCACCACAAATAATGTTTTAAGGTCCTGAAGGTCATCAAGTCATGGGAACTTCAAAACAAATATACCACCAAGCCCAAATGATCATTTCTTGGCACGTTCAGTTCAGTTCAGTTCAGTCGCTCAGTCGTGTCCAACTCTTTGCGACTCCATGAATCTCAGCACGCCAGGCCTCCCTGTCCATCACAAACTCCCGGAGTTCACTTAGACTCAAGTCCATCGAGTCAGTGATGCCATCCAACCATCTCATCCTCTGGAGTCCCCTTCTCCTCCTGCCTTCAATCCCTCCCAGCATCAGAGTCTTTTCCAATGAGTCAACTCTTCGCATGAGGTGGCCAAAGTACTGGAGTTTCAGCTTCAGTATCATTCCCTCCAAAGAAATCCCAGGGCTGATCTCCTTCAGAATGGACTGGTTGGATCTCCTTGCAGTCCAAGGGACTCTCAAGAGTCTTCTCCAACACCACAGTTCAAAAGCATCAATTATTTGGTGCTCAGCCTTCTTCACAGTCCAACTCTCACATCCATACATGACCCCAGGAAAAACCATAGCCTTGACTAGATGAACCTTTGTTGGCAAAGTAATGTCTCTGCTTTTGAATATGCTATCTAGGTTGGTCATAACTTTTCTTCCAAGGAGTAAGCGTCTTTTAATTTCATGGCTGCAATCACTATTTGCAGTGATTTTGGAGCCCCACAAATTAAAGTCTGACACGGTTTCCACTGTTTCCCATCTATTTCCCATGAAGTGATAGGACCGCATGCTATGATCTTAGTTTTCTGAATGTTGAGCTTTAAGCCAACTTTTCACTCTCCACTTTCACTTTCATCAAAAGGCTTTTTAGTTTCTCTTCACTTTCTGCCATAAGGGTGGTGTCATCTGCAAATCTGAGGTTATTGATATTTCTTGGCATGAGTATATATCAATTAGCACTTTTTATAACCCTAATTATAGTTGGAGCTAAGATGGACTATTGATCTTGATATAAAACAAACCCCACCATTTTCAAAATATTGGTGCATAAAAAATATATTATTGTCAGGGAGAGGGTCAGGGATGGTTGATTTAACAATTCTCAACATGCTGTGTATGGTGATACATAGACACTTTTAATGTCTCTGATTCTTAAGCAAACTGAAGTGCTATAAATTTGTCCTCACAGAGTAAAACATGTGGATCTGATGGCTAGTTTTCTAATAAATACTTATATGCTGTCAGATACACTTGTCAAGATGCCACACTTTTAGTTATAAGCCATATCCTTTTAATAAATAGTTGTGTATCTATAATGAATACTCAGGGGCAGCTAAAGTTACTGTCTACTAAAATTATAAGCCAACTGTTATTTTTACAATTTCAGGAAGCACCATAGCTCATAATAGCAGTAATTTAAATGCAAACTGACACAACTGTGTTATTTTACTATCAATTATAGTCTTATATGTGTTTCCATGTCACTATCTACATCTTAAAATGCACTTAATTTGGAGGCTTGAAGAATACAAACAAGTTCATCATAAGAAAACATGCTAACAAATGCTGGATTTCTAAAACAAGGAATGAAGGAATGCTTATTAAATTCATATTAGTTATGAATAAAACTATCATCAGGTGTGAAGAGGCTATAGCTTGCTTTTCAATATCTGGCATCAATACCAAAAGAGTATGTCTTAAGATAAATGAAGCTCTCAATTTCATATAACGTGTAGTATATTCTAGCTCTTTGCTTTTAAAAACCCAATTTCACGTTTCCTAGCTTTTATAGGAAAAACACATATATTCAGTAAGCATTTAACCTGCTATAAGTTTTAGATGACACCTTGATGAGTCATTCATGATTCTCTTCTCAATGAGTTTGCAGTCAATCACTGAGAACAGATAGACATACACACACATATAGAAAGAAAAAATAACATAAGCACTGAATATAATAAACTTCCTTGAGAATATGATAAGCAATAAAATTAATCTCTTGAAACTGATTTTGTGATCATGTACCCACTGGACATGCTGAGTCGCTTCAGTCTTGTCTAACTGTGTGTGATGGACTGCAGCCTGCCAGGCTCCTCTGTCCATGAGATTCTCTAAGGCAAGAATACTGGAGTGGGTTGCCATGCCCTCCTCTGGGGGCCTTCCTGACCCAGGGATCTAACTCACTGCGTCGATCCAACCTTCTGCATTGCAGGCCGATTCTTTACCACTGAACCATCCGGGAAGCCCCATGTACCCATTACTTATCACTATCTGCCCAATACGATCACAAGAACAACTTTAAGACATTCACATAGCTGAGGAGTGGTATTTGTCATTTCCAATTGTCCCCATAGACACGTGATCCTATGAGGAGGAGCATGACCAGAGGAAGTTCAGAATGGAGGCAGGGGTCGGGGGAACAGCTAATCTAGAGGCTCCAAAAGGTGGGATGTCAGGCATTTTATGAATGCTACTTAAATTTGGTTAAAAAGTTAATCAATAAAGATGTGGTGGTGGTGGTTTAGTCAGTCAGTCATGTCCGACTCTAATGACCCCATGGACTGTAGCCTGCCAGGCTCCTCTGTCCATGGGATTCTCCAGGCAAGAAGAATGGAGTGTTTTGCCATTTCCTTCTCCAGGAAACAGTAATGATAAAACTGTTTATTTTGAAGTGGTAACACAAACAGAGTTTTCCATGATATATAACATTACAGAAAAAAAGTATTCTCACTTAATTTTAAAATCTTATTATTGAAAATCTTCATTAAGCCAGAAAATCAAATTAAAAGACATACAGATTGGAAAAGAAGAGACTTAAAAATCCTATTCTCAGACATCATTATCAACATATAAAACCCCACACAATCTGCTAAGAAGCTATTACAACAAATACATGAGTTTAACAAGGCCTCCAGAAAACAAGTTAAATATACAAAACACAATAATATTTCTACATTTTAGAAATGAAATCTTGAAAGTTTTAAGAGTACCATACACAACTACAACACAAAAAATTAAATATATAGATGTAAATCCTACAAAAATACATGCAAGAACTGTCTGCTGCAAAGTATAAGGATACTGCCATATACATGGTCAATTGATTTTCTGCAAAGGTGTACAGGAAAAACAGAAATGAAATGTACTTGGAATTGTTGCTGTTGCAGACGTAATTCTCAAGTATTTCCAAATAAGCTATACTATTTAGTCAACTGAATCAGAAGTCAGTTCCAAAATCCATAAGTAGGTTCTCTGTACCATTTACTGTAACTAAGTTTAGTGAGGAAGGTGCTATTGAAGACACAATGATGTTCCAGCATCTACTTTAATCTGTCCTGCCTATTATCAGTTGAAATTTTAAAATGTAAGAATTTACAAATCAATATAGGTGTCTTACAATTGTTTTAATTTTTATTTTGATGAGTTCTTTGATTTTGCTTGTCTTGTTTGCTCATGACTTTTGTAAATTCTTTAATTAGTTAATATGATACCTCCAATAATTTTAATATTTTAAGATTGAATTGAGATGCTATTTTTAAAATGAACCATTTGGAGTAATAGAACATTAAAATATATCACTTTACTGTCAAGGACAAACTAAAAATTTTAAATGATGAGTTTTAAATTGTGTACAAAAATCGACTTTTAAATGTTATAAGTGGGGAAAGTTTTTTCAAAGGAGCTCCTACTTGTAATTGAATGAAATTATATTTTATAGCATAATGGAGTTACATTGAGTCCTAAACTTTTCATAGCATCTAGATTTGGCAAAACATATAGTCATCTAATTTAACAAATTTCTTTCATTTAAATACTATTTCTCAAAAACTATAATCTAAAGAAGGCCAAACAGACTATACTTCTGAAAATATTTAGGAAAATATTTATACATTTCAAAAACAAACATATAATTAAGAATTCCCTCTTGAATTTACCAGGTAAGCTGTAGAAAAAGTGTCTCCTTAATTTAGAAAAATTATGATCTACAACAAAGCATAAATGAAGGTGTAATTTATTCAAATCTTTAAATCCTAAAATACAACTTTGAAGACTATTGAAGGCAATTTTGTAAGAAATACATAATAAGACAGAATTTAGAAATAAAATTTTCAGAAAATATTAGTCATGAGTATTAAATATTAGATCAGATAAGAGTATAAATTTTAATGTATGGAAACATAGTACAGAATAATAATTTTAGTTATGGTTTTTTAAGGCTTATATAATCAAAAAACATTTATGCACTTTCAATTTAAAATGCAGATAGATATTAATTTATAGAAGGAATTTGGTCTCAGTGATATTTTGAATATAACTATTTCTATGATAAAGAATATTATAAACCCAACATTCTGTTCAATAAATATTTTACAATTGTACTTAAAATATAAATAATTAATTTTTGAACATTTACCAACTCTTAGAAGTGTCTTGTTTGGGATTACACTTTTTTAAAAACATTTTCTTCTCAACTCTCATTCTATACTTGAGTCCAGCACAGATTTTCAGGTTAAATGTTTTCATTAATTTTTGTCTCACTCTTGGTTTCTTGCTAGTAAATATATTATCTTTCCATTTGAATGAAACAATAAATATAACTGAAGTGAAATTTGCTCAGGAGTGTTCAATTCTTTGCAACCTCATGGACTATACAGTCCATGGAATTCTCCAGCCCAGAATACTGGAGTGGCCTTTCCCTTCTCCAGGAGATCTTCCCAACCCAGAGATCAAAGCCAGGTCTCCTGCATTGCAGGCAGATTCTTTACCAGCTGAGCCACAAGGGAAGCCCAAGAGTACTGGAGTGGGTGTCCTATCCCTTCTCCAGCGGATCTTCCCAACCCAGGAATCAAACCGGGGTCTCCTGCATTGCAGGCAGATTAAGGGATGGTTATTTTCATCCTCCATTTAAGAAGTATTTGAGAACTTTATTATAAAACTGACAATATTATAGGAGGTGAGGGAGAATTAACAGATCAACAGTCAAGTCCCCTTTACTCTGTGTTTATCGTCTGTAAAGGAGACATAGTTTAAATACCCATCTTTCTCTTTCTTCTTCACAAACACACACACACACAAACCACCACCATGACAACATAACAGGGATTCTGAATTAAGGCTAGAGCTATCTTGAATGCTTCTAAAAAGGAGATTTGATACATTCATGGGATTCACTCTTTAGAAGAAATTTTATGTTGAAAGGGTAAATATTCCCAATTTGTTGAGGGTTTTTATGATGAATGGATGCTTTGTCAAATGTTTTCTTCCGCATTTATTGAGATGATCATTGCTTTTTATCTTGTTTTCTATTAATGTGATTATCACATATACTGATTTGCATGTGTTGAATCATCCTGATATTTCAGGTACAAATCCCAGTTGATCTTGGTGTATGGTCCTTTTATTGTCCTTTTGATTTCTATTTGCTAGTACTTTGGGGGATTTTTGCATCTCTATTATCAGGGATATTGATTGGCCTTTAGTTTTCTGTTTTTTTTCATGTCCTCATCTAGCTTTGGTGTCAAGGTAATGCTGGCCTCATAAAATAAATGTGGGAATATTCTCTCTTATTCTGTTTTTGAAAGAGTTAGGAAGGATTGGCATTAATTCTTTTAATGTTTGGTGGACTTCAATCCTGAAATTCAGTGAGTTTTTGTGCCTATTTTAAACTGCTAACTCTGTTAGACACTGCTGTTCCATTAAAACATATTGCTACTATCCATATTCACAATTTTTCGAAAAGGAAGCCGTAAGAGAAAATATACTCTGCATGTATACACACACACACACCATTGCAGGGTTGATACTGGGTCAGGAAGACCCCCTGGAGAAGGAAATGGCAACCTACTCTGTATTCTTCCCTGGGAAATTCCATGGACAAAGGAGCCTGACAAGCTGCAGTCCATAGGATCATAATGGTTAGACACAACTTTACAGCTAAACAACAATATATATAATTTTACATTTATATAAAGATATATATATAATATAGATATATAGATATAGATATATCTCCCTGATGCTGGGAAAGATTGAAGGCAAATTGAGAAGAGGGCAGAGGATGAGTTGATTAGATAGTATCACCGTTTCAAGGAACATGAACTTGGGCAAACTCCAGGAGATGGTGACGGAGAGGGAGGCCTGGCATGCTGCAGTCCATGGGATCACAGAGTCAGACATGACTCAGCAACTGAACAACAATAACATATATAATTATATATTTTATAATTATATAATAATTACTTATGATTATATATATAATTTGGTTTTAGTGTTTAAATCCTGATACCTTCACAAGGTAATTTTTTAATCCAGTGTCAGCCACATTTACATGGATGTGAGAATTCTGTTCTCACAATAGCAAATAACTAAACTTGATTGCAAATATCCTAACCTTATAAAGTGGGTTCAGGATGGTGTGCCTGATTCCTAAGGCTGCTGGTCTCAACTATGAGTGATCTGACTTGCTGCAGCACCGTAATTAGTACTTGTCAAAAGATAAGACTCCGAGTCATGAGTGAAACCACGTGTCCACCCCCAGTAGTCCCCACCACATCAGGATGATCTTTCATTTTGCCTCCCACATCTTACAGTGTCTGTCCATGGAAGAACCTGAGCCCTGTTCTGAAAAGAATCCAAGAAATTCAATGAGTGCATTCAAGAGTGAGAATATTTCTGAAAATTAACAAACTGTACCTGGTAAGTCCACCCTCTTGGAAAATTAGTTTTATGTATATCTTCTACTCTTAGTTAAACTGGCAGCCATTGGTGTTAAGGTCATATTTGCCAAATACAGTGTCCAGAAGATGTACCCATTATGAACCCTAAAATAAGAGACCAAACTTTCTTATAAGTCTCTGCCTTTGTTATCATGTGGTTTCATCTGCTAGCTCAACCATCATTCCCTTTAGATAGCATATATCTTAAGGAGTGCCATCACTAATTCATCTTATGTACAATATTAGTATATGAGGATGATATTCTGCAAACATTTATACTGATTGTTACAAAGTTGTAGCTGATATTTATAAGTTCTTTTTTCTAGTACCAATTTAAGCTAGAGCCTCATCAAATTATGGTTCTTAATTTCATAGATTGAGCCTAATAATTATTAAAAATTCTGAGTCATTAATGATCTTACTTATTTGAGGGTGCCGTGGTCGTTCATTAACTTGTAGTACTGAACAGGCACATCCACTAACAAGACTACCAGAGAACTACCTGAATTCCAGACATTCTTCTTCTTGAGCCAGTTTTATAGTAGCAATTCCATTTTCCCTTTGATAAACAGGATCAATTAACTTTGATCCCCATTTATTGCTGATTGATGAACCTTAAGCTACAATATGGTAGCCTCAACTTGGGATTCAGGGCAGCCACAATAACTGTTGTTATTCCTGGTGGACACATCTCTAGATCTCTGGGATTTAAGACATAAAGTAGTGGTGTCTTTGCTGAAATGCTTATGCTTTCCTTCTATATCCACAGTAAATACAGTTATTTTATAATCCATATCTATTGATTCTACCATCAGGAGTGACTAAGAACCTATTTTTGCTTAATATTTTGTATTTTTGGTCTTCATTTAGATGTTGTGTTTTCTTATGACCCTAGATATCATTGATTGTGTGCTAAACATTTTAGTTGAAATATTATTTTTAAAATAATTGTCAAAAAGTGCTGGGTGAGGTCATATTCTTCCAGAGAGAATTTGTTAACCTCTTTCAGGCACCTGAGGACATAAGAAATACATGATTAATCTAACCCAATGTCAGGACATGAGTTTTTTGGGGTCACCGATATAACTCAGAGAATCTACGTAAGGGCTTATTTGCTTCCGTCTCTAATTACCCTCAGCATACAGCACTTTAAAGCCTTATATTTAAATAAAGGTGGGTTACAGTGCTGCAAAGTTAGCACACTCCGTAGCCCAGCTCCCATCCTGCTAGTTGCAGAAGATTGAAGGCATCTGTTCCTTCTCTCAGTTGCTTGTCTTGCTTTCATACTGGGCAGGATGATCCCAAAGGCTTGGCTCATCTCACTGATGCCCATTGTGTTCCCCATCTTAGCCTCCTAATTCCTTTTTATACTATTATGCATTTTGCTTCTTTCAGGAATCTATTTTAGCTATATCATTCAAATTTCTTATTTTGTTTTGAATACAGATTTATTTTAGTTGGCTAGTTCATTATTACTGTAATCAAAGGACTCCCATTCCATTGTTTTATTCAGGGTATTTTTTTTTTTTTTTCTGATAGAGAAAACTTGAAACTTTGACTCTTTGGACTTAAGGCCATTTCTACAATTATTTTATTTTATCTATTTATTTTTTAATTTAATTTATTTATTTAGAGAGTAGTGATGACTACTCTTTGGTTGGGGCGCCCAGCCTTCTCATTGCGGTGGCTTCTTTTGTTGTAGGGTATGGGCTCTATAGTACATGGGCTTCAGTGGTTGTAGCACATGGGCTTAGCTGCCCTGTGGCATGAGGAATCTTCCAAGACCAGGGACTGAACACATGTCCCCTGTACTGGCAGGTGGATTCTTAACCACTGGACCACCAGGGAAGTCCCGGTTTCCACAATGATTTTATCCTAAAAGTTCTTAAAAGTCTTAGCCACAAGAAATAAAATAATAAAAAATAAATTCTTTGATCATAAGCAATGTTGATTAAAGTTTTGTGATGATGAATAAGGTATTTAATAAATATATGAGTGGTGCTGTTGGCAGAAATCATAGAGGTAGATGTATCAATAGTCACATACTAAGGATGTGTCTATTTTACTATGGACAAATTACTGCTCCATCCATGATGGAAGAATTCCAAGTAATCAATCTTAATTTGCAGCCAGTTGGCTGTTCTTTCCCTCCAAAGAACGATGCCATAGCAAGAAGTCAGCAGTGGTCTCTGTTGTCAACATACTGCATATGCAGTAGTAATGTCAGCCAAATCAACCTTGTTAAGGCAAGGATTGTGCAATCATTTTACCTCCGCTGCCATGGCTGTGCTTTTCATGTGTCCCTTCAGTGAAAACTAGGTCAGTTGGAAAAGGAGGGAGATAAACCTTCACTGAATGGATCATTTCCATCTACCTGATCACTAAGAGCTTGATTTGTAAAAGATTCACTTTGATGATCCAGCTCATGGCAATATAAGGTTTGTACACTCAGTTCTTACACTGAGCATCCATTTATTTACCTTGTGTTTATTCCTCTAGTGATGTTCCTTCCAAATCTGTTACCATCATCTGAGCCACTCTCCATATATTAATGTTAATGTAACTCCAACACTTTAGTAATCTCTTCTTGTAGACAGATTAATTGCCGAAATCTCTCAACTGGGAGTTTCATGGTGACCCACTGTCATTCAGGAATATTCCTTTGAGCACTTATGTGACCAACCAGTGCTATTTTAGGCTGTGTCAGCATACTATTGTGGAATGATCATGAACAAAATGTCAGTTTGTGTTTCCAGTCTGACTGGTCATAGAGAATTCCACAGGAAGCCACAGGTTTGGGTTGAGGTAGATGTGGTCACTGAAAAATAGCAGAGAGTACAGGAGCCTGAACCATTGCTTACAAGACTTTATTTGCCTTCTGAAACAGTTTAGGTCCGGCATTTTATATTGCACTTGTACTTGGTAATGGAGTGCTTAACCTTAACCTCATGCCCTCATAGATTAGATTATATATATGCTGTGATAGGGAGGTCAGACCACAAGGTTGCTTAGTGACTTGAGGTCAAGCTTTCTGGCCCTACCAGTGCCATCATTAAGGCAGAAACTGCTGTCAAAGGAGAATATATACTGGAAGATAAAAGCATGCTTTCCCCAACTTTGATATATGTCTTATAAGATCTTGCCAGAGGCTCTTTATACCCACCATGTCTGCCACAGATACTTGTAGTATCTTGGATCTGGTTTACAAAATGCAAGAGGCTTGGTATTAATAGTTTCCAGCAGCCATATAGTTTATTCACTAAATTACTCAAATTAGGACACTATCTTATGTTACATGACTTCCCAGGTGGCATTAGTTGTAAAGCATCTCCCTGCCAATGCAGGAGATGCAAGAGAAGTTGATTGAAGGTCGTTGGAGTAGGAAATAGCAACCCACTCCAGCAAGCATTCTTACCTGGAGAATCCCATGGGCAGAGGAGCCTGGTGGGCCATAGTCCATGGGGTCACAAAGAGTCAGACACGACTGAGCAGACACAGGCACAGACACACACACACACACACACACACACAGAGCTACATTATATAACTTTCACAATACAGAGAAATGTGTCTCTTTCATAGAGTTAAAAGGTGAAAATTGCAAAACACTTCTCTTGTTTGTTTTTATCTTTAGAGAAACAATATTAACATACTCCAAATAACTAGATTCATAGAACCTTCCATAAGTTGGTTGGCCCTTGGTTTTCATTTGATTTTCACTCTTTGATAAGACCATTTTGTAACTAAATAGAATAAAATAGTCATCACTTCATGATTAACACATCTAATCATCATGTGATCAATATGGCAAAATAGTATTATGTCCAAACTGATGTCAAGTGATCAAGACACCTTATGACTAGTGTTTGACAGTGATGCGGATGACACGGCCCTGAGGACTGAGAAATTACATGCACTTACAGGGCTTCCCTGGTGGCTCAGATGGTAAAGAATCTGCCTGCAATGCAGAAGACACAGGTTGGATCCCTGAGTCAGCAAGATTCCCTGGAGAAGGGAATGGCAATCCACTCAAGTATTCTTGCCTGGACAATCCCATGGACAGAGGAGATTGGTGGACTACAGTCCATGGGGTCCCAAATAGTTACACACGACTGAGCGACTAATACAACAACAACAACAACAACATTGCTACCAAAAGAAGGAAAACCACATGTCGTGTGTCTCTTGCTTGGTATAGATAATGAAGCATTTTTAAAATAGATACTGTCATTGCAGCTTTCAAAGGTTGTATTAATTTGCACTTGCAAAGATAAGACATGGGTGCAACTGGAATGCTTCCTGGTACATAATGTCATTGCATTGCCATTCTCTAAGATACATTTGCCTATTCAAAGGCTAATAGGAAAATTAAGTAGACACATCATAGAAATCATCACGTTTTGAAAATGTCTTTGAACATTCCTTTACATTTGAAATTCCTTGAGAAATGTGATGTTGAATTTAGCTGACTTTTGAAAAGGAGAAGTTCCATTAGGTCTCCCTGAAACTTTAAGTCACAAACCATAAGTTCCATGGGTTATGGGACTGATTACTGGCCAGTCATGTTGGATTGGCCAAGAAGTTCCGTTGGGTTTTTCTGTGACGTCTTATGGAAAAGTCTGAATGAACTTTGTTGGTGGACCCAGTGTAAGACATGAGCCTGGGGACATGCTTCATGCCTTTCCTTGGGGGGAGCTGATTGCATCATTCTTTCCTCATCATTAAGGAGGCTGTCTCTGGTCCTCTGTCCTCTCCGCAGTCTCTAAGTCAACAGATGGTGCAGGACCATGAGGAACAGATTTCAGTGAGTGTAAAACCCTTCCTTTGTGTAGGACTTCCAGTTATCCCTAGCACGCTGAGCACACTCAGCCTTACATTCTGGCTGGTTTGTTCGTCCCCTCTTCCAGAGCAGCCACGTCTTCCTCTCCTGCTCTGCCACCGCTGGGACCCTTTTTCTTTCAGCCTCTCCTTCGGAGATACCAATACTCCGTCCCTGGTATTCAGTTGCCATTGCGTTAGGACTCTCAGCTAAGTTTTTGCATATTATCTTTTATTCCCCTCTTTAGATGGTAAGATTGCATGACTTTGATATTTCCTACTACAAGTAACACTTTTAATACATGACATGAGAGGCTAACAAAATCATTGGCAAACGTGAGAAGTGCAAAAATACAGAAGCTTAGGGGTTGTAGGGGAGCTGCTCCACCAGCCTTAGCTGTGTTTGTGCTAAAGTAGATGATTCACAGCTAGGCATCCAAAATCCACAGGCAGCATCCCAAGTCAGCAAGTTGCAGACACCCACGCATCTAATTGCAGTGGCCACTTGAGAATAATCTCTTTCACCTTCCTAAAGCCACGGAGTTGGCAGTGTCTGTCTATAACCTCCCTGGCAAGACACACTCGCAAGTGAAGTACTCAGGTTTATACCTCTACATACAGCAGAGAGTTTATAGATTGGTATGAAATACGCTGAGTGCCCACAAATAGTATCTGGCACATCTCAACTCATTCAATTGTAATTTCCAGTATAAGCAAATAATTAAACCTCTGAATATGTATTTATATAGCTGATCTTTTGAATAAATGTTACATGTTCCATAATCCCTAATTTATATTTAGAGTATGCTGTAATGGCACTGAAAATATCAAATGATAAACCATTTTTCTTTTAATAATACCAAATGAAAACTGCAGAGAAAACTCATGTTAAGCAGTGGTTGAAAGTAGGAATATGACAGGAATCATAATAATACATGGAATTCTACAACTTAATAGCTCTTGGTAATTATGCATTTTTAATGAAATAATTAAATGGACTATAAAATGCTGTATTGTAAACATGGTGGTTACTTTGCTAGATTCTGTGGGTTAAATATTGTAATTTTATAGCAACTGTTTTTTCTCTTCAGAGTAAGTGCTATGAAGTCCAATACATCCTTCACATTAATGTGCTGTAATTTCTTAGAGATACAGCTCTGAGTGAATAATACCCAATGATACAAATGAACTAGTTACTGATGATAAAACAACTGGAATCTCAAAATACCATCACCCTGAGTGAAAGAAGCCAGGCATAGAAAGTATTACTATCTGATTCTATTCACATTAAATTCAAGAAAATACCAATATAATCTGCCATGACAGAAACCAGATTAGTGGCTGTTTAGGACTACAGGGTTTCTAGGCTGTTTAGGACTGCTAGTGACTATATGCCACCCCACTCCAGTACTCTTGCCTGGAAAATCCCAGGGACGGCGGAGCCTGGTAGGCTGCAGTCCATGGGGTCGCTAAGAGTCGGACACGACTGAGTGACTGAACTGACTGAGGACTACAGTGAAGACAGAATTGACTGAGAAGATGCAGAAACGAACTTCTGAAGTAATGGGAACTTGATTTGGGAGGTGGTGACATGGGTGTATATATTTACCGAGATGCGTTGAAATGTGCATCTCAGTGAGTGCACTGTAATATAAATTAAACTTCAACGAACTATTTAAAATTTAAAAAAAAACACACAAACAGATAAGAGAAAGAACTGTCATATTGACATGATGTGTCAAAATCATTTCTCTGAAGGAAGAAATTTAAAGGTGACTGAAAGGTGATATCCTATCAGTGATAGGAGGCAAGATTACAGTTTTTCAGGAAAACCTTCTGTTAGGAGATGCTTCTGAGAGTGAGAAGTTTACCTGGATGACTATTGTCATCAAGTCCTCGTTTGGAAGAAGTGAAGAAGTTTTTCCTTTGAGACTTAGAGAAATTAAGAAGGAAGAGACAGGTCGATGGAGATCCTTCCTTTTATAAATGACGCTGTTTCTCACAGCCTGAGTGGCAACTGAGCTCGGGCAGGAAGCAGGTTTCTGAGCCCTACCACTGTTTCCCCAGCCTCCTGTGCCCTCAGGAGTCAGAGCACCATGTGCAGCAGGAATAAGCACGTGCTTTGGTGCCCACAGACCAGCATGAGAACCTCCCCTTGCCACCTACTAGCTTTGTGACTTTGGCTAAGTTACTTAAATTCTGTTGGATCCAGTTTATTTATTAGCAAATGAGAGAGATCCTTGCAGTACTAATGGGGTTCCTGGTATCAAGCACCTACTGCAGCAGTTGGCCCACAGAAAGCACAGTGTTAATAGTATTAACAGGTATCGCTAAGCTGTAGTAGTAGAAACCAAGCTTCATGGGTCTCTTCTATTAATATTCGCTCTCATTTATGTTTGGTGAGAAAACTTAAAACTCAGATAGGCTCTCCCTGTTATAACCCTCTCATTCTTATCCCCTGTTTAAGTATATACTGTGAATTTATTTATTCCTTCTTCAGTACAGCACAGCTTCAAATGTGTTTACATATTATTCCATATCTAACGTGTTCTATGGAAATCTTACCACAGTGATAACTGATGTACATCCAACCACAGTTTAACCTTTTATTAAAAAAAAAACTCCAGTAGGTCATCCAGGTTCCACTATGAGCGCCTTATTTATAGCCTCATTGCCGACATGAAAAATGTGTTGATATTAAATTCCACTTGTAAATAAACATGCCATAAATTTAAAATAAAGCATATTTTAAGAAAAAAAAAAACACAGATAGGCTCTATCAGTCTTCTCACCTCACCTGGTGTTATCATTTCTGACAGCTGGGGTCTGGCTGCTTTTGGACTGCTCAAAATCCAGTAAGCAGACCAGGCTGGTGGAAAGGAACTGAAGTGAAAGTCACTTAGTCCTGTCCGACCCTTTGCAACCCCATGGACTATATACTCCATGGAATTCTCCAGGCCAGAATACTGGAGTGGGTAGCCTTTCCCTTCTCCAGGAAATCTTCCTAACCCAGGAATCAAAGCCAGGTCTCCTGCCTTGCAGGCAGATTCTTTACCAGCTGAGCCACCAGGGAAGCCCAAGAATACTGGAGTGGGTAGCCTATCCCTTCTCCAAGGGATCTTCTCAACCCAGAAATCGAACCAGGGTTTCCTGCATTGCAGGCAGATTCTTTACTAATTGAGCTATCAGGGAAGCCCTGGTGGAAAGGAGAGTTTGCTTTATTTCAGATGCTGGCAACTGGGGGGTCGTAGGGGAGGGCAGACATCTGTTCAGAGGCAGATTCCCCCCACTAACAACCTAGTGGGACAAGAGTTTTTAATGGTGGGGGAGGGGGCTACATGCAGAAACAGCACAGTCAGCTCTGACAGTCATCTTGAAATTGGTCATTGGTGGTCTGAGCGGTGTCATTTTGCTTGCTTTAGTTACAGTTAGTCTTCAGTTCCAGGGTAAGTTGGTTTCCATTCTTTGAGGCCAATTCTTGGCTTATGTCATGGCTACAGTCTTGTCATCATGTAGTTAACTTCTTCACCCAGTGGGGGTTTCAGTATCTATGAGACAGCTCTCAGGATATGGCTTGGGATATTATTTACGGACTGTGCTGCTGCTGCTAAGTCCGACTCTGTGCAACCCCATAGATGGCAGCCCACCAGGATCCCATCCCTGGGATTCTCCAGGCAAGAACACTGGAGTGGGTTGCCATTTCCTTCTCCAGTGCATGAAAGTGAAAAGTGAAAGTGAAGTCGCTCAGTCATGTCCAACTCTTAGTGCCCCCATAGACTGCAGCCTAACAGGCCCCTCCTGCCATGGGATTTGCCACTACTGGAGTGGGATGCCATTGCCTTCTCCACTATGGACCATGAGGAGGAACTAAAGGTCTTGGCTTTCCTTAGTGACTATGTTATTATTTGGTCTCCTTTGATTGTTTTCCTTTGTTTCTGCATGTTCACACTTTTGTGATTAAACTTATTCTTTGACTACAGTTTTCCATTAACAAAAGGCAGACAGAGAGCATGGTGGGGGTGGGGGTGGTGGCAAGGACCACAGGGTCCTGCTCCCTTTCATTATGAGTTACCCAAAGGTATTTGTGCAACATCTTTCTTGTATGATCCCTAAATCATTTTCAGGAGAAAAATCACACATCAAGTGTATGCTAACAATGGAAATCATGCTGAGCTTGACAGTTCCCCTCTCAGAGATGTGCACATCCTAATTCCTGCTGCTGCTGCTGCTGCTAAGTCACTTCAGTCATGTCCAACTCTGTGCGACCCCATAGACGGCAGCCCACCAGGCTCCCCTGTCCCTGGGATTCTCCAGGCAAGAGTCCTGGAGTGGGGTGCCATCGCCTTCTCTGATGCAAACACTGAGTGAGTGAGTGAGTGAAGTCGCTCAGTTATGTCCGACTCTTTGCGACCCCATGGACTGTAGCCTACCAGGCTCATCCATCCATGGGATTCTCCAGGCAAGAACACTGGAGTGGGTTGTCATTTCCTTCTCCAATGCAGGGAAGTGAAAAGTGAAAGTGAAGTCGCTAAGTCGTGCCCGACCCTCAGCAACCCCATGGACTGCAGCCTACCAGGCTCCTCCGTCCATGGGATTTTCCAGGCAAGAGTCCTGGAGTGGGGTGCCATCGCCTTCTCTGATGCAAACACTGAGTGAGTGAGTGAGTGAAGTCGCTCAGTCATGTCCGACTCTTTGTGACCCCATGGACTACCAGGCTCCTCCATCCATGGGATTCTCCAGGCAAGAGTACTGGAGTGGGGTGCCATTTCCTAATTCCTGGAACCTGTGGTTCCCACTGTGCAATACACTATCTTGCACAGTGGGGTTAAATACAGGTGGTAATTTAATGATGAGAGATAAGGTGATACAGGTGGATTCAACAGGATAAAGCCTTCTAAGAGGGAGGGGGCGGCTCAGAGCCTTGGGCGGAAGCAAGATGGTGCGTGACGGGAAGACAGGGGTGGCAGGCAGAGAGAAGGAGTTCTTGTGCAGAGAGCCCCGGAGGAACCAGCGCTGCCCAGCACCCCGATTTCCCACGTCTGAAGGTAGGAATTCACTTTCCTTGTGCTGTGGCGCTCTGTTTGCGGTGGTTTGTTGCGGTAGCGACTGGAAGCTGACGCGGGCGTGTCGGGGAGCCTGGAGCAGCTCCGCAGAGTCTCCGCGGACGCCCCTGGAGACCTCGGGCCCCCCTGAGGGTGCTCACGGGCCCGGCCCTGGTCCCCGGGTTTCCCTGAGCGTCTAGGACCGTGTGTCCCACCACCTTCCCACCCTGTAGCTTCAGAGGGACAGGGCGTCTCCTCTTCTCTGCGGTCAAACTGGCAGAATAACAACCGCATCGCCTCTAACTGTTCATGTGTTAAATGTGTCCTGTTGGTTATGAAGGTCTTGCTGACTTGGCCAAAGATGACCCAGGGCAAACTCATCACTGCTAGTGGGATGAGCATAAAACTCTGTATGTTTTACTGCAGCTTGAAATAGAGAGCCAGGGTTTGTATCTCTTTTCTCCAAACCCATAAGCACATATTGGTCACTTAGGACTTCGGGAGGAGAAGGTAAAATGGTTTCTGTTTAGAAAAGTGAAATTTAAGGTGAACATGTGCCACATCATTCTTGGAGGCCAAAGTTGTTTACAATACCTTTTTTGGAAGAACTGTTCATTGGATCCTAGTATCTATATATTTTGCTGCCTTGCAAGGTATCTGAGAGCGATTTTCTTCAGACTAATGGTTGTGTGGAGAGCACTGCAGGTTGATTCACTTTAGGGATAATGAAACACTCAATTAAAACAAAAATGCTTGTGTAATGGCTATCATCACAAAGGGATGTTTTACAGAGAAAGAAAGCTGTATTTGAAAAATCTATTTTGAGTTTTTTTTGTGTGTGTGTGATTCTCAATGTAAGAAGCAGCACAGAGCAGACGATGACCTTAAAACATTCCTTTGTTTGCAGGTGAATGAATCAATAGATGGAAATTCTTGACGATACTTGTTTCAAGGTTCTCTGAATTTGGTAACTTTATCTGGAAGGACTTTCAGTTGTAAACAGTAATGGGAGGAATCATAAACTTGTAAAATAGGGTAAAATCAAATAGAACTGTCCTTATGGAGTGGAAACCAGGAAGCATTAAGTCACAGGCTCAGCTCTGGCTGAGGGTAGAGAGGAATCACTGGGGGACTTTCAAAGTCCTACACCTGATTCCTACAGCAGATACTCAGGCTTAATTGGTGTGGAGTGTGGTCTGATGGCTTTTCAAGCCTCTTTCTCCCTGGGTGGTTGTAGTAGTTGGCCAGGCCTGCCACCCAGCCCCATTTCTTCCTGGGATCTGGGGCACTGCTGGGTTCCAACCTCACACTATGAACATGTCCCCTGTTGATTACAAAAAGGATAAAACACACACCAACTTTCGGCTGGCAGAGCCTTAGGAGGTTTCAATATGTCATTATTTCCTCCATGAAAGATGAGCAGTGATTCAGCCTAAGCCCTTACAGAGAATAGCTGCCTTGATGATTTTGTAAACTGAGTATTGTCAAAACGGAGACACATAGAGAACAGACTTATGGACTTGGTTGTGGGTGGTGGCAGAGAAGGTGAGAGTGGGATGTAAGGAGAGAGTAGCATGGAAACATACATTACCACAGGACCTCAACGCAGGGGCTGATAGCAGCCGAGAGGGGTGGGATGGGGAGGAAGGTGGGATGGAGGTTCAGGTAGGAGGGGGCATAGGTAAACCTGTGGCTGATTCCTGTTGATGTTATGCAGAAACCAACACATACTGTAAAGCAATTCAGTTGAGTTCAGTTCAGTCGCTCAGTCGTGTCCGACTCTTTGCGACCCCATGAATCGCAGCACGCCAGGCCTCCCTGTCCATCACCAACTCCCAGAG
>NW_011495067.1:2400253-2404733 GCF_000754665.1 Bison bison bison | reverse complement strand
GTCTTTTCCAATGAGTCAACTCTTCACATGAGGTGGCCAAAGTATTGGAGTTTCAGCTTCAGCATCAGTCCTTCCAATGAACACCCAGGACTGTAAAGCAATTACCCTTCCATTAAAAATATACAATTATTAAAAAAAAAAAAGAAAAAGAAAAAACCTAAAAACTAAGGCTCTTGCCACCCATTTTTTTCTTCTCATAAAAAAGTCCAACTGGGATCCAGTAGTGAGTGTGTGGGAGGGTAGATGTTGAACAGCCCTTTCTAGGAGAATCAACCTAGGGCTGAGAATCCCATCCTTTATTCTAATGAATCCTCCTTCTTTACACATATCTTATTTACACTGATCTCCAGCATTTTATATTTTATAATGTAAAAATGTTTTAACAGGCCTCTAAAATACTTTAATTCAGCTGAGAAGGAAACAAAATGGGAAACACATTTTGCAGATGTGAGGCCATTAAAAGTTATATTGCTTTAACTGAAAGTACTTTTTTCCCCTTAAAATTTTATAGCCTTATGTATTGTAATACTAATTCAATAATCTATTAAACATAAATGTCATCATTTTTTAAATGTAATGAATTAATAATGCCAGTCATCTGTGTTTTTTTTCAGTGTGTGCCTGGGCTTTACAACCTAAAAGTTGAGTGATGTCAAGGCATGTACATGGAAAGCTTTGTTGTCTTCTTCTGGGTCAGGCTCTTTTTTTTTTAAATTAATTTATTTGATTTTGAGGCTAATTACTCTACAATATTGTCATGGTTTTGCCATACATTGACATGAATCAGCCATGGGTGTACAGGTGTCCCCATCCTGAACCCCCTCCCACCTCTCTCCCCACCGTATCCCTCAGGGTCTTCCCAGTACACCAGCCCTGAACACCCTGTCTCATGCATCAAACCTGGACTGGTGATCTATTTTACATATGGTAATATACATGTTTCAAAGCTATTCTCTCAAATCATCCCACCCTCGCCTTCTCCCACAGAGTCCAAAAGTCTGTTCTTTACATCTGTGTCTCTTTTGCTGTCTCGCATATAAGGTCATAGTAACCATCTTTCTAAATTCCACATATATGCATTAATATGCTGTATTGCTGTTTTTCTTTCTGACTTCACTCTGTATAATAGGCTCCAGTTTCATCCACCTCATTAGAACTGATTCAAATGCATTCTTCTTAATAATTGAGTAATATTCCATTATGTATATGTACCACAACTTTCTTATCCATTTGTCTGCCAATGGACATCTAGGTTGCTTCCATGTCCTGTGATGAACATTGGGGTACACGTGTCTCTTTCAATTCTGGTTTCCTCGGTGTGTATGCCCAGCAGTGGGATTGCTGGGTCATATGGCAGTTCTATTTCTTAGTGGCTGAATAGTTGTGTGTGTATGATGCCTTAAGAGTTCTGAAGGTAAAGGCTGGTTGTAGCTGTTGTTGCTCTTTCTTCCAGCTAGGATGCTCTGAAACTGTCAGAACTGGAACAGAGTGGTTGTGCTTACAACCTCCTCCGTTCCTCAAACCAGATGAAATATATAATGATGGAAAGCACAAATACAGAGTGAT
Source organism: Bison bison bison (assembly GCF_000754665.1). Classification (NCBI taxonomy): domain Eukaryota; kingdom Metazoa; phylum Chordata; class Mammalia; order Artiodactyla; family Bovidae; genus Bison; species Bison bison. The sequence goes on along the minus strand of NW_011495067.1, from coordinate 2,403,167 downwards.
CAAAAAGAACAAAAGGATTTCTTAGAGAAGCAGGGGCTATGAGACTTTTCTCTTAAGAAAGTAGATGAGATGATACTGAAGAGTGAAATGGTGGAACGTATGAAAATTGAGCCCGTTGCGGGGGGGCCCACGGGTCATGGGGCACCTTAAAGGTGGTGTATATCTGGAGGCCCCCAGGAGCCAGAGAGACTTGGGAGCACCTGGCGGGGAGATGAACTGAGGCACCACAGAGGGACCAGTCAGGCTGCTTGACCCTTGTGGGCCCCCTTCTTCCCTTTGAGCCAGGGCCTGAGATGGGGCGTCTAACAAAAGTGGGAGCTGTCCTGGACACAGAGGCAGGATGGTGCTCTGAGTGGCAGGTCATGCCAAGCTCAGGGGGCGGGGTACTGAGGCGTCCTCCTGGAGTGCTTCCCATTTTAGCCCAAGAGGGGAAATAAGAAAGATAAGAACATGTCAGAGGTGGGTAAAGGATCCAAATACGGATTCACTGAGAAGAACATAAAAATGCCCAACTCAGGTGTGGTTGAGCATTATTCCATATCTAGAAACTGAAATTTGAAAACACACATGCACACACACACACACATAGTGTATTGGCCAAATTCCAAGTCTGACAAATAAGAATGGTAAGGATAAAGGGAGAAATTTTACTCTCCTGTTACTGGTAAAGGTGAGAATTATCATGGACACTTTTGGAAAAACTGGCAATATCTAGTAAAATTAAATGTGTAACACATGTGTTCAGCTACTTTATTTCCGTACATAAAACTTGTAACTTCTTAAAATGATACAAAAATGTTCATTGCAAGTGTCTGTAATGAATAAATGAACAAAAATCTTAAGTGATCATGAAAAATACAATAGGTGTGCCATACTGTCATAAAATACTATTCATTAAAAGAATTCATTAAACTGACTTTATCAAAATAGAATAAAATATAAAGAACTGAATAAAAGCAAAATGCAGTTGAATACGGTATTATAATTATGTAAATAAAGCAGCATAAGATATGACAAAGTTGTATTTGCTGAAACATATTAAGCAATGTAGTTATATTAAGGAATGTAGCTGCCTACATTCCCCTTAAACATGGTTAAACTTTGTTTCCATTAGTAACTTGTTGAACGAGTTAATCTGTACCTAACTATGTTTACTTTTTTATTTTCTGAACTTAACCTTTAAGGACTTATTTCCACCTCTATTAAAATCACTCTGCCAATGACTGTGACCTTCATCTTATTAAATACATTGATTTTTGTCATAGTCCATGATTTTTCTGATTTTTTACTCCGCACTATTTAACACAAGTGACTGCTGCCTCATTTTTGAAATTTATATTACTTATTTTCCAAGATACTATACTTTTTTTTTTTTTTTTTTTGCAGAAACCTCAATTCTCCTTCCAATTTTGTCATTATTTTTTTAAATATTTTAAAATTTTTTACTGGAGTATAGTTGCTTTACTATGTACAGCAAAATGAATCAGCCATACATAAACACACACTGCCTCCCTTTTGGACTTCTTTCCCCTCCAGGTCACCACAGTGCATTAACTAGAGCTCCCTGTGCTATACAGTAGATTCTCATTAGTTCTCTCTTTTACACATAGTATCAATGGTGTATGTGCATCGATCCCAACCTCCCAATTCCTCCCATCTTCTCTTCCCCCCTTGGTATCCATACATTTGTTCTCTACATCTGTGTCTGTATTTCTGCTTTGCAAGTATGATCATCAATACCATTTTTCTAGATTCCACATATATGCATTAATGCACAATATTTACTTTTCTCTTTCTGACTTACTTCACTCTGTATGATCTTCTTTAGGTCTATCTACATCTCTGCAAATGACCCAATTTCATTCCTTTCTATGGCTGAGTAATATTCCATTGTGTGTATGTACTATATCTTTATTTTTCTGTTGATGGACATATAGACAATAAGGTTGTTCCCATGTCCTGGCTATTGTAAATAGTGCTGCTTTGAACACTAGAGGTCATGTGTCTTTTTGAATATCATTTTTTTTTCTGGGCATATGCTCAGGAGTGGAATTACAGGATCAAATGCTAGTTCTATTTTTAGGTTTATAAGGAACCTCCATAGTGTTTTCCATAGTGTTTTCACCAGTTTACATTTCCACCAACAGTGCATGAGGGTTCCTTGTTCTTTACACCCTCTCCAGCATTTATAGTTTGTAGATTTTTAAATGATGGCCTTTCTGAATGATGTAAGGCCATACCTCATTTTAGATTTGATTTGCATTTCCTTAATAATTAATGAGGTTGAGCACAGTTTTATCTCTTCTTGAGCTCAGTTTCATCTTACTCAAAACACTTTCCTTATAGTTGTCTTGAACCTTATCTAGATATTCTTTTTGGTGATCTTAACATTCTCATTTTCTATATTACATACAAAATAAACCAGTGACTCTAAATATTTAACTCCAGGATAAACTCTTGTCCTGAAATCATTCTTTTTATGTTAAATTGCTTTTCATCACATGTGCTTCTACCATATTACAAGATACTCTTACTTGTAGTTGCAACTATTTTCTAAAATGTGTGAACTTTCTCAGAGCACAGAAGGAAACAAAATAGTACAATAATTAATGACTAATCCAAATGTAAAGGTTATTTATAAAATTGAATCAATGCCAAATAATAAAAGACAACCTCTCCAAGGCAGAGAAATCATTCAGTTCAGTTCAGTTCAGTCGCTCAGTCGTGTGCGACTCTCTGCGACCCCATGAATCGCAGCACACCAGGCCTCCCTGTCCATCACCAACTCCCAGAGTTCACCCAGACTCACGTCCATCGAGTCGGTGATGCCATCCAGCCATCTCATCCTCTGTCGTCCCCTTCTCCTCCTGCTCCCAATCCCTCCCAGCATCAGAGTCTTTTCCAATGAGTCAAC
>NW_011495067.1:2360025-2399521 GCF_000754665.1 Bison bison bison | reverse complement strand
GGCTTTGGCATAGTCAATAAAGCAGAAATAGATGTTTTTCTGGAACTCTCTTGCTTTTTCCTTGATCCAGTGGATGTTGGCAATTTGATCTCTGGTTCCTCTGCCTTTTCTAAAACCAGGCTGAACATCAGGAAGTTCACGGTTCACATATTGCTGACGCCTGGCTTGGAGAATTTTGAGCATTACTTTACTAGCATGTGAGATGAGTGCAATTGTGCAGTAGTTTGAGCATTCTTTGGCATTGCCTTTCTTTGGGATTGGAATGAAAACTGACCTTTTCCAGTCCTGTGGCCATGTGCTGAGTTTTCCAAATTTGCTAGCATATTGAGTGCAGCACTTTCAGAGCATCATCTTTCGGGATTTGAAAGAGCTCAACTGGAATTCCATCACCTCCACTAGCTTTGTTCACAGTGATGCTTTCTAAGGCCCACTTGACTTCACATTCCAGGATGTCTGGCTCTAGGTCAGTGATCACACCATCGTGATTATCTGGGTCGTGAAGATCTTTTTTGTACAGTTCCTCTGTGTATTCTTGACACCTCTTCTTAATATCTTCTGCTTCTGTTAGGTCCATACCATTTCTGTCTTTTATTGAGCCCATCTTTGCATGAAATGTTCCCTTGGTATCTCTAATTTTCTTGAAAAGATCTCTCATTTTTCCCATTCTATTGTTTCCTCTGTTTCTTTGCATTGATCGCTGAAGAAGGCTTTCTTATCTCTTCTTGCTATTCTTTGGAACTCTACATTCAGATTCTTATATCTTTCATTTGCTCCTTTTCTTTTCCCTTCTCTTCTTTTCACAGCTATTTGTAAGGCCTCCCCAGACAGCCATTTTGCTCTTTTGCATCTTTTCTACAGGGATGGTCTTGATTCCTGTCTCCTGTACAATGTCATGAACCTCATTCCATAGTTCATCCGGAACTCTATCAGATCTAGGCCCTTAAATCTATTTCTCACTTCCACTGTATAATCATAAGGGATTTAATTTAGGTCATACCTGTATGGTCTAGTGGTTTTCCCTACTTTCTTCAATTTAAGTCTGAATTTGGCAATAAGGAGTTCATGATCTGAGCCACAGAGAAATCATTAAATATACCTTATTCAAAACAAGTAGAAACATAAACATTATATACAGAGAAGCAAAAATGAATGATAGCAGACTACTTACCACAAAGTTTGGAAAAGGAAAATGTAATTACACATTAATTTACTGAAAAAATTCCAGTTTAGAATTCTATACCAAGTAAAACTATAACTCAAAATGATTAAACTTAAAAACTCTTGCACAGCAAAGGAAACCATAAACAGAACAATAATAAATCTACATAATGAGAGGAAATATTTGCAAATGATGTGAGAAGGGATTAATCTTGTAATATACAAACAACTCATACAGCTCAATATCAAAAAGTCAACCAAATAAAAAAATAGGCAAAAACTGTAAGTAGGCATTTGTCCGAAGACTTACAGATGGATGGCCAATAGGCATGTGAAAAGATTCTCAACATCATAGAGAAATGCAAACCAAAACCAAAATGAAATATCACCTCACATCATTCAGGATGGCCATCATAAAAACAATTTACAAACAATAAATGCTGGAGAGGGTGTGGAGCAAAAGGAAGCCCCCTTATACTGCTGGCGGGAATGTAAATTGGTGCAGCTAATGTGGAGAACGTATGGAGATTCCTTACATTATACACAGAATTACCATGTGACTCTATAGTTACACTCCCGAGCATATATCCAGAGAAAACCATAGTTCAAAAGGATATGTGCACCTCAGCGTTCATAGTAACACTTATTCACAATAGGCAAGACATGGAAGCAACAATGTGGGGTGTGTGTGTGTGTGCGCGCGCACATGTATACACACAATGGAATATTACTCAGCCATAAAATGAATTAATGCCATCTGAAATAATGCAATATAGATGGACATAGGGATCATCATACTAAGTGAAGTAAGCTAGGCAGAAAACCAAATTATCATGTGATATCACTTACATGTGGACTCTACCAAAATGATACAAAGGAACCTTTTATAACACAGAAATAGACTTACAGAACATAAACTTATATTTTACTATTAATATATGGGGAAGGAGGAGGGAGGGATAAATTAAGAGCTGGGGAATAAAATATACACACTATTACTATTATATTTCAAATACATAACCAACAAGGACCTAATGTAGAGCACAGGGAACAATACCTGATACTTTTAGTAACTTGTAATGGAAGAGAACGTAAAAAATCAAAAGCATATGTATTTATGTATTTATATATGTATAACTGAATCACTTCGCTGTACATCTCAAACTAACAACATTGTAAATCAACTATTTCATTTTAAGAAAAATCTTAGGAAATCCAGAAACCATGTCCTGGTTTATAATTTGGATTTAATTTGCCTAATGACTAATCATGTTGAGCATCTTTTCCTGTGTCTTTTTGCCATCCATTTTTTTGGTGAAATGTCTTTCACATACTTATCTACCTTAATATTAGTTGTTTTTTTTTTATTGCTGTGTTTTGAGCATTCTTTTTTTCTGGAATCAATTTATCAGATAAATAACCTTGCAAAAATTTTCTGACAGTGGTTTGCCATTACATTTTATTTAACTATATATTGTGAAAATAAAAATATTTGAAATTTTGATAAAGCTCATGCTACCAATTTGTTTCTTGGATTATTTTTAAGTATCATACTTAAGTCTTTGCCAGCCCAGTTTCAAGGTTTTAACTTCAAAAGCTTTTATAGTTCTAGGTTTTACCTTTAAGTATATGATCCATTTTGATTTAATTTCTATATATTGTACAAGATAGGAAACAAAATCACATTTTCTTCACCAGGACATACAACTTGTTAACAATATTTGTGGAAACCCTATTCTTTCATCACTGAGTTGCCTCTGAATTTTCATGAAAAATCAGTTATTCATGTGTGTGAATCCACTTCTAGATTTCCTATTCTGTTTCATTGATCTCCTTGTTTATACTGAGACCAGTAACAAACTTTTACTGTGATTTTTTTCATTCTTATAATCAGATAATGCTTTCTAGTATTTGTTCTTTCAGAGTTGTTTTGCCTGTTTTAATTACTTGGATTTTCATATGAATTACAGAATCGGAGTTATTGAACCTATTGGCACAAAATCGTTCATGATACTCCTTTGAAATTCTGTTAACGTTTGTAGAGTATGACATATTTGTAGTTATATTCTTTTAAATCTCACACAGTTAAATTGAGTTTAATTCTTCTCTTTTTCCTGGTTAAACTGACTAGACTCTTATCAGATTAAGTTATTTGAATTAGTTTTGGGGTACACTGATTTTTTCCCCTGTATTTTTCTTCTATCTGTTCAGATTATCATTTTCTCCGCTCATTTGGGTTTAATTTGCTCTTTTTCTAGTTGCTAAAAATAGAACATGAGGTCATGAATTTGAGTTTTGTTTTCTTCAAATACAATTCTATGGTCTAAATTTTTGCCTGAAATTTGGTCAGTTGTATGTTAAAGTGTATATACTAGCCAGACATTTATGTTGTGCTTCTATTTACATTGAGATCAGAATATTTCTAACTTCCTTTTTAATTTTTTTGCAATGACACAAGTATTTTAGAAGTGTTATTTCATTTTCAGCTACTTAAGGATTTGTCAGAAAATCTTTGTTAATGATCTATAATCATGTTGTGGTCAGAACATTCTTTGTAAAAATGCTCTTAAATTTTAGACTTTTGTTCTGTGGTCTTGGGTTTGATTGTATGTACACTTAAGAAGACTGTATACTCTGCTGAGAATTATTCTAAAATTGACAATTGAGTTGATTTAGTTGGTAGCATTGTTGAAGTCTTTCATACACTTGTATTTTCTGCCTATGTTGAGAAAGTAGTATTTATCTTCAAATATGGCCTTGAAAGTATCTGTTTCTTCTTGCAGCTCTACCAGATTTTCCTCTGTATTTTGAAGATGTGTACACAAAGTTGAAGAGTTTTGTCTTTATGAATTGCTTCTTTATGAAAAACCTTACTTCTTGATTGTATTCTTCTCTAATTCACTTTGCTCATTAATATAGTGATAGCTTTATTTTGATCAGTTTAGAATGGGCTATCACTTTTATCCTTTTACTTTTTACCTACTTAGGTATTAACATTCGAAGTGCATTTCTTTTAAGAAGCATAAAATTGGAACTTGATTTGTATCTAAGCTGACAATCTCTGCCTTTTAACTGTGGTATTGTCACTTACATTTAATGTGATTATTATGGTTTGGATTAAGTCCATCTTGAAGTTAACAGAGAAATTTAACCAGTCATCTTCAACTTCAGCATGAGTGGAGGCATATTTATATCCCCCAATTTTGTTAAAAACTGAAAATGAGAATTTGACAGTCTGTCACAAAACTAGGCATAAAAATAAACATCTACCTACCTTTTTATACTTGCCTTTCTAAAATGCTAACTTTTAAATAATGGTAATATTTAACAAAAGAGACTATAAATTCTGTGTCCTGCTGCAGGGATGAGGCCTATTTTAAGCAAGAAATACTATAATGTCTTGAAAGTTTTCCAACTAAGTATAATAGGCAGTCGTATATGCTGTGCATAAAGCTGAAAGTGAAAGTGTTAATCACTCAGTTGTCCAGTTCTGCGACCTCATGGACTGTAGCCTGCCAGACTCTTCTATCCCTGGGATTTCCCAGGCAAGAATCCTGGAGTGGGTTGCCATTTCCTTCTCCAGGGGGTCTTCCCGACCCAGGGGTTGAACCCATGACTCCTGCATTGCAGGCAGATTCTTTACCATCTGAGCCACAATAGGCAGTTCTATATGCTGTGCTTAAAGCTAGTTTCAGGCTTCCCAGGTGGCTCAGTGGTAAAGAATCTGCCTGCCAAGCAGGAGACATGGGTTTGATCCCTGGTTTGGGAGGATCCCCTGGAGAAGGAAGTGGCAACCCACTCCAGTATTCTTGCCTTGGAAATCCCATGGAGAGAGGAGCCTGATGGGCTACAGTCCATGGGGTTATAGAGAGTAGAACACAACTAAGCAACTAACACAAGGCTAGTCTAATAAATATTAAATTGCACTGCTGGTATATTTTTGGATAACTAGTCCAATACTCCTTGGCCCACACCCTAATACTGGTTTTCTAGATTTCTAAAATTACACTAAGGCTTCCTGTATGTGCTACAGTTGGAGGCTGAAAGTGAAATAGGAGTGGTCAGATAATCACCTGTAGATGCAGGGATAGTTTGGTTCCATTGATTATATTCTCAGTGTTGTCCAATCCCACAGGCTTTATAATGGTGGCCTGAACTCTGGAATTAAGGAATATGATTTTCTCACTCAATGCCACTGACCCCATACGTAAGGAATGTCTTTACATATCTGTTAAAATAAAGTAACAGATTTGATAAAGATGGAGGTTAAACTGTGATAAAAATCTAAAAATAACTTATGAATCCAGTGAGAAATTCAATATTTTGCCTTTCTGTTCTCCATGATATGTATTTTATAACTAAGTGATGAATACATATTGTACATATGGTATCTTAAAAAACTGAACTATTTACAGAGTTACCAATACCCATACTATATTAAATTTAACAGTTGTGGTTTTAATATATTTCACTCACTTACTAATTAGAGGGGATGCATTTTACAATTCAGTTTAGAAGTCAGATTTAATAGTTGTCTGTGTGGTGAAGATAAGCTCCTGACAAGATATCTTTTGGCTCAACTCATAGTTTTAATAATTTTTGAGTAGTTATATATACATCCATAAATAATGATTGATTTTTAAAAACAAAATACTGGGTTGTTATTTAGTCACTAAGTCATGTCTGACTCTTGCCACCCCATGGACAGTAGCTCACCAGGCTCCTCTGTCCATGGGTTTTCCCAGGCAAGAATACTGGAGTGGGTTTCCATTTCCCTCTCCAAAATATTGAGTGACTTGGTTATATCTGGAGACCTATTTAATTATTAACAAAATTAGGTCATAGAACATTTTCAGGAAAAACTATGATGCAATCTGTAAAATCCTTGTTACTGAGCCATATAGTTATGTTTCTGACAAAAAGATATACCTTTCTCATAATTGTGTCAGCAGACAGCACTGTGGAGTATGTAGCTAGGAAGATAACAGCCCTTATTTGCTTGAGATGCCCTAGTGACAGTCCGAGGGCAGTCATTATAAACATGACTCCAGATAGCATTTCAGATTCAATTTTCACCAGAGAATGAGTGAGCCAAGGCGAGTTTACAGAGCCCATCGTGACCACATCCTATTCCAATAATTAATCCTTAAACTCAGCACTTCTATGTAACAGCAGCTTTTCATTTTTTTTAAGCGATAAAATGCTGAAAAAGAATACACTAGGGCTGGAATGCATTCTCTGACAATAGCGGAGAGTTCCTGGTGTGTGTCACAATTTCATGTCGTAGGAAGCCTTTATCCACAATTGAACGCTAGTCTGCTGGGGGAAAGGAGGGGAGGGGCACTTGAGGAAGAAGAGCAGATAGGCAGTGCTCACCTGGGATTGCATTGTGTATAACTAGAAATTTAGGAGTGATCCTGACCTGAGAGTTAGACGTGAAAGCTGGAGAGTTTCTGATACAAACAGCATTGAAAATGGCAGGTTGTCCTAAGCAATCTCAGAAAAGGTTATAAGCACTTGTATTTATGTATATTAGTATTTATGCATTTTAGACAACGTACTAGATAAGAGGATAATGGTGTTGAAGTTAATGTCACTACCAATATCTCAATTGTTTGGAAAAGTTTTCAAGTTCAGAATTCCATCTGCACAATATTTCATTTCTTCTAGTACTTCTTGTGGAAAGTGTGTGTGTGTGTGTGTGTGTGTGTGTGTGTGTGTGTAGCCACCTTTGGAAAGTATAGACAAGTGTATAACACATACCATCTGTATGCTCTACTCCAGTGTAATGTTGACATGTCTCCACTGAGAGGTGTGAGCTGTGTTCCCTCCCCTCAAACCTGGGTGGGCGTCTGGGGCTAATTTGGCCAATGTAATGTAGCGGTGATGCTGCATGACTCCTGAGGCCGGACCAGAAGCGGCAATGCGGCTTCTCCCGATTCTCCTTTTCCTGGAACTCTTGCCCCTGGAATCGGAGGGCCCCTTGTGAGTTATTCTGGCTGATAGTCCCAGCTAGTCCCCAAGCGGGACATCAGTATCTATGATCAAACATGAGCAAATGAGCTCCCAGATATTTCCAGGCCTGGATTTTGAGTCTTCCAGCTTTGTTCCAGACACTGTAGAATAGGAACTAAAACCATCTGCATATGTCCACTAAATTAAATACCAGTGGAGACTGCTAATAATTATTTGTAGCCTCTAAATTTGGGGTGACTTGTTGCACAGCATTTGGTGACCAATGCATCTCTGTAGCTCTGGTGCTGAGTTTTAAAATTGTGCCTGTGCTTCTAATGGCATCCCAGACTCTTTCCTCAGCCCACATACTTCATCCTTCACTACTTTTTTCTATAGTGGCAAGGCTTCCCTGGTGGCTCAGAAGTTTAAGCATCTGCCTGCAATGCGGGGGACCCGGGTTCAATCCCTGGGTCAGGAAGATACCCTAGGGAAGGAAATGCCAACCCACTCCACTATTCTTGCCTGGGAAATCCCATGGACAGAGGAGCCTGGTGGCCTACAGTCCACGGGGTTGCAAAGAGTTGGACACGACTGAGCAACTTCACTTTCACTTTAATGTCAGCACCAGCCACAGCGTCAGGAGGGAGAATGAGTTTGGACAAGGACAAAATGTCATGGGATGAATGATTATTCCTGGAGCAGTTAACTACAAATAGGGCGAATTTAGTGGTGAAGGAGAAATATTAGATCCAACAGCACTTTGGGCCCCATATTTAATTTCATTACAAAATTATCTTGTTTTTTGCTTAGACTGTCCATGATTAAAATAAACTTTATTTTCTCCCAGTTTTACTGAGAAATAGTTGATACACATCACTGTATTAAGTTCAAAGAATGTAGCATGATGGTTTGATTAATGATTTAATATATATGATTACATATATATTATGAAATATATATGGTTGAACCTATTATATTAGTCATCCATCTTCTCACACAGATAAATAAAACAGGAAAAAAAGAATAGAGGAAAAAATTTTGTGATGAGAACTCTTACAATTTACTCAAAACAACTGCTACGTGTCATAGAGCTGTAGTGTTAGCCATAGTCATCAGATTGTACATTACATCCCTAATATTTTTTATATAACTGGACGTGTGTACCTTTTGTTCACCTTCTTACAACAAATGGCAGCTGAGAAATAGAATAAAGACATTTCCATGTTTTTTTGACTGTTCAAATTGAATGGCGATTAGCTCCATTTATTGAGCTGAAATATGAACAGGAATTTAGATAAGATGAGATTGAGTTCAGATGCCTCTGTGAAACCATCAGAAGCAAATACCAAGTAGAGACTGAAATCAAAGGATCCGGAGCTTAGAGATGAGATGCAATGTAGATAAGTTAATTGTTTAGTCCTCTGCTTAGATGTGGGAATGCAAACTATAGATGTGAATAAGATCAAATCACGAGAGATGTGAGAGGGAAATTGCTCAAAAAAGGTACCGCTGACATTTTGGGTAGGACAGTGTCTTCTTATCACGTGGCCATCGTGGGAACTCGAGGATGTTCAGCAGCAGCTCTGCCCTCTACCCCTTGATGCCAGTAGCTCCCGTAGTTGTAACAGCAGAAATGTCTCCAGTTTTTGCCAAAGGTCCCTTAGGGCAAGATCACCTCCAGTTGGGAACCACTGGATTAAAATAACAAGAGAAGAAAACTCCTTTTAATATTTTCATATTTATTGTAATTCTCTGTTGTTAAAATGGAGACCAGGCTTGAAGATGCCTCAAGCAGACAAAACGGCCAAGACAAGCGTAATTTAATCAAACTCATTTCATAAACATAAGCCAGGATTAATGTTGGTTATTTTTTGTAAATGCCTCTGATAATCATGAATAAAACTTCTCATCTGCCTACAGTGGTCCAAGGTAGCAGAGTTTTGGTTAAAATTGACTGGAAAGTCCACTGTAATAACCAGCCATTGTAAAGTTTAAACGCCTTCCTAGTTTCACTTTCTATGTCATCCTGTGATGGCATGCCTCTGAGGAATACCACTTTCAGGTTAGATGTCTCTCTGTTCACTGTTTCTCACTCTAAATATATCAAGTGAATTTTTTTGTTCACAGTAATGACTTTTAAAGAGTTTCTGTAAAAGTTCATTTTTTCCCAATATCTTTTCAGAAATATATTTCCCAGAGTATATTTGTCTCTCTAAATCACCTTTAATTTAGTAGAACTTTTGTACAAACTCATCTTCATATTTTATGGCAAAACAACTATGCTATTTCATCTTGATATCTAAATTCTCATATTTCTAAAAGAGTAATGTGATATTCTTCAGAATAATTAGAGTACTCTTGGAAAATGTCCATTGGACATAAAACATAAGTATTTCAGGGATGTTTTCTGGTTTAAATGCTCTGATGAAAATCAAACATGGAAATCCCTTAAATACTTGAACTGTAATTAAATACCTGGCATACTTACTATGTTGTTAGATTTGTAAATGATTTAATAATTTCAAACAATTAAAAATTGATTCTTGTAGTATAGAGCCCTCAATTATAATAGTAAGTGTGTAAAATATACTAATCAATTCATGATAAAATTAGTGCTGCAGAAGAGAAAGGTAAAATGTCACACTGATTTATAAAACTCAGTGACAAACAATTTGACAGTGTTTGGTTTTTGGTTAAGAATCCTAATACTTTCAGATTATTTCAAGATTTCTTATCAATTTGTATGTGGCATATTATTAATGTAAATCTTCCTAACCACCAAATAGACTTCTTTAATACTTATACGATTTTGTCTTAATCTTTATCTTAGGTCAGTTTTGGTACTTATCTCTTCACCTCTAATAATGGGTTTAGTCTGAGGTTTGGTCCTGGACCCTCTTTGATTTTAAGTCTAACAAGATGCACCTCATTCAGTTGCACACTTTAAACACCATAATCAACGTTACCAGGTTTGTATTTGGAGTCCTTATGTCTCCCCTAGCTCCGTATTTATATTTTTAACCCTACCAGTCACAGAGAAAACCTTATATGTTAGTAAAAGAGTGCTTCATCACCTCCCTGAAAACCACCATCAGCAGTAAGTCCTAACACTTCAGTGCCTCTGGAAAGATCCCCAACATACCCTTTCTGTGGATGCTGACTTCCCCACTACATGTTTTTGCTTTAAGAAGATCAAGACTCACGTTGTTATGCTGTTTTTTTTCCCAGTTTATTCCAGTCATCACAAGAAGTCCAGGACATCTTCATTATCATTCAGTCTCAGGAATTGATTAGCTCTAAACACTTTGCTCAGAGAAGGCGATGGCAACCCACTCCAGTACTCTTGCCTGGAAAATCCCATGGACGGAGGAGCCTGGTAGGCTGCAGTCCATGGGGTCGCTAAGAGTCGGACATGACTGAGCGACTTCACTTTCACTTTTCACTTTCATGCATTGGAGAAGGAAATGGCAACCCACTCCAGTGTTCTTGCCTGGAGAATCCCAGGGATGGGGGAGCCTGGTGGGCTGCCATCTGTGGGGTTGTACAGAGTCAGACACAATGGAAGCGACTTAGCAGCAGTAGCAGCAAACACTTTGCTAACCATTCCTTCCATTTGTCCTAACTCCTACTATATTTCTCTCTGCCTTTTTACCTTGGTCAGTGTTTTGAAAAATCTCTATAACCTCAAGCCCTTTTTCTAAAGCTTGGCTCTTTTCTGACTACACAGTTGACCTTTCAACCTGTCAAATGGTGAGGTTTTCTCTTCCTCAGCCCTAATCAAATAGGCTGAGAGATGGAGTAAGTTTCTTCTACTGTACACTGCTGCTTCCAGAACTTTCCCCAGCACTTAATCACCTCTCACTTTTCATTTTGGTTATTTCTTTGACCTATAAGCCACTGACTTCCCAGCTCCTTAACAATCTGAGCTCTAAAGTTCTCCATTCGGTTTCAGCTACTCACTCATATGGTCTTCTCACAATATCATTATTATTAATAACTGAAAAATCAATACTTAACTTCAAGCATTCCACTTTTAATTACTTTTTAGAGTTTATAATAGTTTGAGGTTTATAAAAGAAATTACAGTACAGAGCTGTTATATATTCTAAACTGTTCCAGTGTAATTAATATCTCTTATTTCAATTGTATATTTATTATTATGTGTAAGCTAGTATATATAAAATGAAGTCGCTCAGTCGTGCCTGACTCTTTGAGACCCCATGGTCTGTAGCCCACCAGGCTCCTCTGTCAATGGAATTTTCCAGGCAGGAATACTGGAGTGGGTTGCCTGTTCCTTCTCCAGGGGATCTTCCAAACCCAGGGATTGAACCTGGATCTCCCACATTGTAGGCAAAGGCTTTACAGTCTGAGCCACCAGGGAAGTTATAAATATAGATAAATCCTTATTAAATATAGTTTCTATATTACTCATTGTTCTTCCAGTTAAGTTCATTTCAGTCACTAATTCACATCTGACTTTTTGCGACCCCATTGACTGCAGCACACCAGGCCTCCCTGTCCATCAGCAACATCTAGAGTTTACTCAAACTCATGTCCATTGAGTCGGTGGCCATCCAACCATCTCATCCTTTGTAGTCCCCTTACTCCTTCTGCCTTCAGTCTTTCCCAGCATCAGGGTCTTTTCAAATGAGTCAGCTCTTTGCATCAGATGGCCAAAGTATTGGAGTTTCACATTCAACATCAGTCCTTCCAATGAATATTCCTTTAGGATGGACTGTTTGCATCTTCTTACAGTCCAAGGGACTCTGAAGAGTCTTCTCCAACACCACAGTTCAAAAGCATCAATTCTTTGGTGCTCAGCTTTCTTTATACTCTATCTCTCACATCCATACATGACTATTGGAAAAACAATAGCCTTGACTAGACAGACCTTTGTTGGAAAGGATTGTCTCTGCTTTTTAATATGCTGTCTAGGTTGGTCATAACTATTCTTCCAAGGAGTGAGCGTCTTTTAATTTCATGGCTGCAATCACCACCTGAAGTGATTTTGGAGCCCCAAAATAAAGTCTCCCAGTTTCCACTGTTTCCCATCTATTTGTCATGAAGTTATGGGACCAGATGCTATGATCTTTGTTTTCTGAATATTGAGCTTTAAGCCAACTTTTTCACTCTCCTTTTTCATCTTCATCAAGATGTTCTTTAGTTCTTCTTTGCT
Organism: Bison bison bison; assembly: GCF_000754665.1. NCBI lineage: Eukaryota > Metazoa > Chordata > Mammalia > Artiodactyla > Bovidae > Bison > Bison bison. The sequence goes on along the minus strand of NW_011495067.1, from coordinate 2,387,232 downwards.
TTCTGCCATAAGGGTGGTGTCATCTGTATATCTGAAGTTATTGATATTTCTCCCAGCAATCTTGATTCCAGCTTATGCTTCCTCCAGCCCAGCGTTTCTCATGATGTACTCTGCATAAAAGTTAAATAAGCAGGGTGACAATATACAGCCTTGACATACTCCTTTCCCTATTTGGAACCAGTCTGTTATTCCATGTCCAGTTCTAACTGCTGCTTCCTGACCTGCATACAGATTTCTCAAGAGACAGGTCAGGTGGTCTAGTATTCCCTTCTCTTTAAGAATTTTTCAGTTTGTTGAAATCAACACAATCAAGGCTTTTCTATAGTCAATAAAGCAGAAATAGATGTTTTTCTGGAACTCTCTTCCTTTTTTGATAATCCAACGGATGTTAGCAGTTTGATCTCTGGTCCGTCTGCCTTTTCTAAATCCAGCTTGAACATCTGGAAGTTCATGGTTCATGTACTGTTGAAGCCTGGCTTGGAGAATTTTTAATATTACTTTACTAGCGTGTGAGATGAGTGCTATTCTGTGGTAGTTTGAGCATTCTTTGGCATTGCCTTTCTTTGGGATTGGAATGAAAAGTGACCTTTTCCAGTCCTGTGGCCACTGCTGAGTTTTCCAAATTGCTGGCATATTGAGTGCAGCACTTTCACAGTATCCTCTTTTAGGATTTGAAATAGTTTAACTGGAAATCCATCATTCCACTAGCTTTCTTTGTAGTGATTCTTCCTAAGGCCCTCTTGACTTCACATTCCAGGATGTCTGGCTCTAGGTAAGTGATGATACCATCATGATTATCTGGGTCTGAAGAAGATCTTCATGTATAGAAAAAGATCTTTTGTATAGTTCTTCTGTGTATTCTTGCCACCTCTTCTTAATGTCTTCTGCTTCTCTTAGGTCCCTACTATTTCTGTCCTTTATTGTGCCCATCTTTGCATGAAGTGTTCCCTTGGTATCTCTAATTTTCTTGAAGAGATCTCTAGTCTTTCCCGTTCAATTGTTTTCCTCTATTTCTTTGCATTGATCACCAAGGAAGGCTTTCTTATCTCTCCTTGCTATTCTTTGGAACTCTGCATTCAAATGGGTATATCTTTCCTTTTCTCCTTTGTTTTTCACTTCTCTTTTTTTCCCAGCTATTTGTAAGACCTCCTCAGACAGCCATTTTGCTTTTTTGCATTTCTTTTTCTTGGTGATGGTCTTGATCCCTGTCTCCTGTACAATGTCAGGAACCTCTGTCCATAGTTCATCAGGCATTCTGTCTATCAGATCTAATCCCTTGAATCTATTTCTCACTTCCACTGTATAATTGTAAGGGATTTGCTTTAGGTCATACTTGAATGGTCTAGTGGTTTTCCCTAGTTTCTTTAGTTTAAGTCTGAATTTGGCAATAAGGAGTTCAATATCTGAGCCACAGTCAGTTCCCTGTTTTGTTATGCTGACTGTGTAGAGTTTCTCCATCTTTGGCTGCAAAGAATATAATCAGTCTGATTTCGGTATTGACCATCTGGTGATGCCCATGTGTAGAGTCTTCTCTTGTGTTGTTGGAAGAGGGTGTTTGCTATAACCAGTGTGTTCTCTTGGAAAAAGTCTATTAGCCTTTGCCCTGCTCCTGTACTCCAAGGCCAAATTCGCCCATTACTCCAGGTGTTTCTTGACTTCCTACTTTTGCATTTCAGTCCCCTATAATGAAAAGGTCATCTTTTTGGGGTTAGTTCTAGAAGGTTCTGTAGTTCTTAATAGAAGCATTCAACTTCCTCAGCATTACTGGCTGGGGCATAGACTTGGATTACCATGATATTGAATAGTTTGCCTTGGAAACAAACAGAGATAATTCTTTCACTTTTTAGATTGCATTCAAATACTGCATTTCAGACTCTTCCGTTGACTATGATGGCTACTCCATTCCTTCTAAGGGATTCCTGCCCACAGTAGTGTGATATAATGGTCATCTGAGTTAAATTCACTGATTACAGTCCATTTTAGTTTGCTGATTCCTAAAATGTTGATGTCAGTCTTGCCATCTCCTGTTTGACCACTTCCAGTTTGCCTTGATTCATAGACCTAACATTCCAGGTTCCTGTGCAGTATTGTTCTTTACAGCATTGGATTTTATTTCCAATCACCAGTCACAACCACAGCTGGGTGTTGTTTTCGCTTTGACTCCGTCTCTTAATTCTTTCTGGAATCATTTCTCCACTCTTCTCCAGTAGCATAATGGGCACCTACTGACCTGGGGAGGTCATCTTTCAGTGTCATACCTTTTTGCCTTTTCATACTGTCCGTGCAGTTCTCAAGAGAAGAATACTGAATGGTTTGCCATTCCCTTCTCCAGTGGACCACATTTTGTCAGGACTCTCCACCATGACCCGTCCATTTTGGGTGGCCCTACAACGGCATGGCTCATAGTTTTATTGAGTTAGAGAAGGCTGTGGTCCATGTAATCAGATTGGTTAGTTTTCTGTGATTGTGGTTTTCAATCTGTCTACCCTCTGATGGAGAAGGATAAGAGGCTTATGGAAGCTTCCTGATGGGAGAGACTGACTGGGAAATGGGATCTTGTTCTGATGGGCGGAGCCATGCTCAGTAAACCTTTAATCCAGTTTTCTGTTGATGGGTGGAGCTGTGTTCCCTTCCTGTTATTTATCTGGGGCCCAACTATGTTGGAGGTAATGAAGATAATGGTCACCTCCTTCAAAAGGCCCCATGCATGCACTGCTGCCCTCAGTGCCCCCAACCCTGAAGCAGGCCACCACCAACCCATGCTCCCACCAGAGACTCCTGGACACTCCCAGGCAAGTCTGGGTCAGTCTCTTGTGGGGTCACTGCTCCTTTCTCCTTGGTCCTGGTGCACAGAACGTTCTGTTTGTGTCCTCCAGGAGTCTATTTCCCAGTCCTATGTAAGTTCTGACAGCTCTATGGTGGGACTAATGGTGACCTCCTCCAAGAGGGCTTATGTCATACCCAAGTCTGCTGCACCCAGAGCTCCTGTCCCTGTGGCAGTCCACTGCTGACCCGTACCTCCACAAGAGATGCTCTGACACAGTTCTGTCTCAGTTCTGTCATTTTTCTTTAGTTTTGATGTAATACTTGAACCCCTCAGACAGTAAAGCGTCTGCCTGCAATGCGGGAGACCCAGGTTCGATCCCTGGGTCAGGAAGATCCCCTGGAGAAGGAAATGGCAACCCACTCCAGTAGTCTTGCCTGGAGAATTCCATGGACTGAGGAGCCTGGTGGGCTACAGTCCATGGAGTCGCAAAGAGTCAGACATGACTGAGTGGCTTCACTTTCACTTTTCAGGCTATGACATTGTATTTCGTAGTCATATCTCCTTAACTATTCTCCTTTTGGATTACCACTTTCTAGCTTAGCAATATCATTATCTTACATTTACAGAAATTTACAACTTTAACAAAATCTAAACTGCTGTGATCATATCAGTATTTCTCTGTCCCACCTTATCTTTATTTCTTAGGTAGATTAAATTTCATGGCAAGTAACTATAATTATATTCCTTGTTACACCTTCAATTCCCTTGCCACTTTTATCCTTTGACTACACCATCACTCAATCATATTTTCTTCCCTTACCAACCTACTGAAACTGGACTTTGCCAACATTATCAGTATGGGAAGTCACTGGAAAATTACATCTGTGATGTTAAATCCAGTGGTGAGTTTCTTATCCCTATTCTTACTTGGTGTACAAAAGCATTTGATCTGGTTAATTACCATGTTCCCTTTACAACATTCTCTTCAGTTAGTGTCTGTGGCACCTTAATGTCTTTATTTTGGTCCTAGATGACTTGCTCAGTTTGAAATTAGTTGGCATTTTTCTTTTCATATCTTATTTTGCCTTGAAATGCCCCAGGGTTGTCTTTCAGCTTTATTCATTGATAAGCATATGCTATCTTATGCTTTCAAATGGCATTTAAAGACAAATAACTCTGAAATGTATATTTACATCTAGATATCTCCCCTGGACTCCAAACTATTAGGCAAAATAGCCCCCTTAATATCCTGCATGGATATATAACCAGCAGCTCAAACTGGCTATGTACAAAAGCAAATTTCTGAAACCATTCTGTCCCACAAAAATAAATATATAAATATACACACATGACTTCTCTGGTGAGTTAGACAGTAAAGAATCTACCTACAGTGCAGAAGACCTAAATTCAACCCCTGGGTTAGAAAGATCCCTGGGAGAAGGGAGTGGCAACCCACTGCAGTATTCTGGTCTAGAGAATTCCATGGACAGAGGAGCCTGACAGGCTGTAGTCCGTAGTGTCGCAAAGAGTCAGACAAGACTGAGTGACGAACACTTTCACTTTTTCACTTTTCATACACACACACACACACACACACACAAAGTAAAACTCCTCCTGCAGTCAATCATCTTTACCTTCATTATTGTCAACCTCACACTTTAGATTAGTCCAGAAATTTGCTGCTGTTTTTGATGATTCTAATACTCCAAATAAATCAACAGACCGACAAATCATGAAAACTTAACCTTCAAAATAAACCCCAAATCTAAACACTTCTCATCAGACCGGCACTAAAATCCCAATTCATTACCACCTTCATCCCTTGCCTGGATTGTTGCAGGATGATTCTGCACTTGACCCCTCCAGTACTCCCTGGCAAAATGGAAGCAAATTTTAATTGGTAAGTCATATCCTGTTTATTAATATCCGAAGCCCTTAAGTGTTCTCCATTTCTCATTAGGGGAAATCTGAAATTCTAGCAAGGCCCCATATATAACTTTAAGTACTCACGGTCCATTTCTTCCCTGTCTTCATCCCTTCTATAACTTTTCTTCTTTTTGACTAATTGGATCTAGCCACATTGAATTTTGTGTTCTTCTTGCTTTTGTCAAAAACTTGTATAATAGATTGAAAGCCAGTGGATCACCAAAGTAATAATACGTAAAAATTTGTTATGCATACACCAGGAAGACAGAATACTGTGAGCGTTCAAACCCAAACATAAGATGAGTCTCAAGGGCACATTTTTATCAAGCAGCTTATAAAAGAGAAAGCATTGACTGCTTATTTTTCAGTGATTGGTTCTAGTATTAGAATCTTTTTAAATGATAGGAAATTGGTCAGTAGTTACCTCATATCTACTTTAGGGAACAGTTTGTTTTGCTGATGATTTCCAGAGGTGTAATAGGAAATGACTCAGGTTAAGTTAGCCTTGCCGATAAACTAAGGTAAGGTGTGTGTATGTGTATGACAAAACTGGTCTTGTGTGCTCAGGGAGTTTTCAAAGCTTGTCTCCTTTTTTGTTTTTGGACCGCTCCAAGTCTTGGTTGTGCATATGGGATCTAGTTACCTCTGAACTAGATCCCATATCCCTTTGACAATGGACCACATCTGCCTCTTGCATTGTTGGTGAGGAGTCTTGACCACTGGACCACCAGGGAAGTCCCTCCGTTTGATTTTGATTCTAACCCTTATGTCAGGGCCTGGGTACTTGATGTTTCTTATGCCTGGAAACTTGTTCTCAGGGTATTTTCATGGCATGGTTCCACTAATGTGGTTTAAAATGGCTGTATTTTTGCTGCATTATAATCCATCTCAGTATCTTTATGAACTTTTCAGTGATCTTTCCCAAGTCCAGAAGTGAATCAATCCTCTTGAGCAAGAAACATAGGAAATCAAATGCTAGCTCTACATTCTCCCCCCAAATCCAAAATAGAGGCAGGATAACTGCAGGAATACTTCGATTTAGTAATGCAAAAAAGGACTGGCACCCAGAAGCCATTAGTTCACAGTAATTCACAGTTCAGTTCAGTTCAGTTGCTCAGTCATGTCCGACTCTTTGCAACCCCATGGACTGCAGCATGCCAGGCCTCCCTGTCCATCACCAACTCCCGGAGTTTACTCTAACTCATGTCCATTGAGTCAGTGATACCATCCAACCATCTTATCCTCTATTGTCCCCTTTTCCTCCCACCTTCAATCTTTACCAGCATCAGGGTCTTTTCCAATGAGTCAGTTCTTCACATCAGGTGGCCAAAGTATTGGAGTTTCAACTTCAACATCAGTAGTTCACAGTAATTTGGAAATCAGTGGGTCAGTTTTGTGATGTTCTCTTAGACTGAGCCCAGAGTCTTTGAGATCTCTCTGAAACAGTGGAAGTGTTAGTCACTTAGTCATGTCTGACTCTTCGCGATCCCATGGACTATAGCCTGCCAGGCTCTTCTGTCCATGCAATTCTCCAGGCAAAAATACTGGAGTAGGTAGCCATTCTTTTCTCCAGGGGATCTTCCCAACCCAGGAATCGAATCTTAGTCTCCTGCCTTGCAGGCAGATTCTTTACCATCTCTCTATCTTTTATTAAATCTATATTTTGCTCCCTGAATGCATTTCTGTTCATTTATTTGGCACTTTACCTATCTTTTGGGTGTCCTTTGCTTTTTCATCATCCTCCTTGGCCACCTCTGGAGAGAGTAGTAGAAATCTTTTAATATCTTGAGTAGTCTCAATGTCTTTTAATTCAGGATGATAATGCTCTGGCCTATATAACTTAATAAAAGCTTTGAGATATCCTATTTATTTGATTCTGTTTCATCTTATGTGCCAAAAGTTATGCCCACAATTTGTTATTCTGTCTAGATTTAAGGAAAAATTTGATAATATAAAAGCCTTCATGGGACAATGTCTATAGTCTTCTTGAACCCATTAGGTCCAATTGAAAGAGTATCTATCAGTCTTAATTTCAAGACCTTAATGTGATTTCTGTCTTAAGGCTGTGGTGTAAGGGCAGACATCTGAACTGTCTCTTTTCCCTGAGTACACATTGATTTAATGAGTACACATTGTTTCTCTTGAGAGTAAATTCATTTTCTAAATCAAAGTCCTAGAATTTCTGGGGTCTCCCTATTCAGTTACATTTTCGTGAAGTACCAGACGATTCTTCTGAGTCCATTTCTTTCTTTGTTACCTTTGTTAAGTGCAGCTGCCAAGCAGACTTGGGCCACAAGTCTCATCACTGCTAGGCTACCACAGGCAAGAATTACACAACATTTTCACCACACTGTGTTGCTATCTTATATCTTCTTATCACTTCTCAGTGCACTTTCCCACAGCCAATGGCACATATTTCATGGTAGAACAGCCCATACCATGGTTCTAGTACCAATGTCTCTGTTAATCTTTTTTTTTTTTTTAAATAAAGACATTGTATGTTATAGTTCTGAACCTAACAGAATATTGTAGGTGAGCTAAAATGAACTTAAGCCCCTCTGATTTATAAAGCAGATGCTTGTTTTATGAGTATGTGATCTGAGAGTGGAGAGTCTGGGTGATATTGATGACACTGAGTTAAGCTAAATCCAGGCTTCAAGTCAGGTCCATTCCAATTCTGTCTGTTATTAAGACACCAGAAGCTACCTGAGGCATGTTCTTCTCATGGCAGATACCAAGACAAACTAGACCATGTAACCACAGTTGTATCTCAGTGCAATTACATATAACCACATAATACAGTAAGAAAGCAAATTGCATGGCAGTGCCAACAGCACCATGACAGGAAAATTTAATTTCTCCACACTGGAAGGCAATTCAGCATTGAAAGGAACAAGTATGAATGTATGATTCTATTACAGAGGAGTAAAATGTTGAGTCTACCAAAACATCATTTCAGTGAAGTCACCCTGACTACCATATTTAAATATAACCCTCTCACAAATTTTCCTAGCTCCTCAAAGAATGTATCAATATATCTCTTTACTTAGATGTCTACTATGCCTCTCAACTCAACATAAGTAAACATGGTTGACCATTTCTTCCTCCCACACAAACTACCCCCGGCTCACCCATATCTATAATTGGAGTCAGCAACTTGATTAAAACAACAATGAAGGAAAACCCTGAACTGTGTATATCATTTATTTAAACATTTGCCTTTCCTCTAATATGTAATCCACCAAATCCTGTCTACTGTACACTGAAAATCTCTTCCATATTATTCCCTTTTTCATCTTCCTAGATATCAGTCTGAAAGTCACCATGATTCATGTCTGGACTCTAAGAGTGTGTTTTGGAAACAGGGTGTCCTTGAATTATTTTCTGGATCCAACCTAACTTTCACAAGTCAGATCTCAGTTTACCTGTTGTTCCTAGGAATCTAATACGAATTTTCTTGGATTCGCTTTGAGCTCATCTCTTGTCTTTGGTTTTCAACTGTGTGATTTTTTTTTTTTTTCCTTATTCTGCCTGGGATGCTTGCAGATCTTTGAATTTAGGGGTTTGTTTCTTCTATTGGTTTCAGAAATGTTTTGTCCACTATCTCCTCATATATCAGTTCTTTTTCCATTCCTGTGGGGCCTCCATTTACACGCATGATAGATGTCTTCATGGTGTCCCATGTGGTTCTAATTTTTTCTCAGTCTCTGTTTTATAATTTTGTGATGCTTAAGTTTAGATATTTTCTAATGACTTTCTTTCCAGTTCAGTAATCTGTCTTGCATTTCTTATGTGTTATTAATCTCAATGAAAGTATGCATAATTTCAGATGGTATATTTTGCCATTTTAGAATTGTCATGTTAGTCTCTATTCTAGATTACTATTCTCTGGTGAGTGAGTGGTGCATATGATAAAATGGACATATTGTAGCTATTGATACAGTAAATTTGAACCAAAGTTATTTACTGTGGTTTCCCAAGTAGCATAGTGATAAAGAATCCACCTACCAATGCAGGAAACACAAGTAGATGCACGTTCGAATCCTGGGGTGGAAAGACACCCTGGAGTAGGAAATGGCAATCCACTCCAGTATTCTTGCTTGGAAAATTCCATGGACAGAGGAGCCTGGTGGGCTACAGTCCGTGGGTTCACAAAAAGTCAGGCTTGACTGAGCACATGCACACACACACACATAATAAATACATGTACCCTGGATGTTGTTGCTCTTCAGTCTCCAAATCATGTCTGACTCTTAGCAACCCCATGGATTGCAGCATGTCAGGCTTCCTTGTCCCTCCTCATCTCCTGGGATTTGCCCAAGTTCATGTTCATTGAATCGGTGATGCCATCCAAACATCTCATCCTCTGTCTTCTTCTGCCTTCAGTCTTTCTCAGAGTGAGTGAGTGAGTGAAATCACTCAGTTGTGTCCGACTCTTTGTGACCCCGTGGACTGTAGCCCCCCAGGCTCCTCCATCCATGGGATTCTCCAGGCCAGAATACTGGAGTGGGTTGTCATTTCCTTCTCCATCAGTCTTTCTCAGCTCTGGGTATTTTCGAATGGGTCAGTTGTTTGCATCAGGTGACCAAAGTATTGGAGCTTCTGATTCAGCATTAGTCCTTCCAATGAGTATTCAGGGTTGATTTCCTTTAAGACTGGACTGGTTTGAACTGTTTGCTATCCAAAAGACTCTTAAGAGTCTTCTCTAGCACCACAGTTTGAAAGCATCAATTCTTTAGATATAAACAAGCTTAGATAAAAACATATTCAATTGAATCATGTTATTTCAATGTGTAACATATATTTGGATACAATGATGAAACTTATGTCCTTGAATTTATAGGACAGAGAATATTCATATGTGTGAAAACTTGGGAACAATATTTAAAAAGCATAAGAAAGTGCACAAGCTTTTGAGGATACAGTGAAAACTAGAGGCATAAGAGGATGAAATGTGTGAGTTACAGGTAAAATCAGATTCCTGCCAGAGGCCTGAGAGATTTCATAAAATTCAAATATGCAAAGAAAACAGTCATTGCAGATGTGGTGACATGGCCACTCTTAATAAACTAAGTGAAATTTAAAAGATATAAAGATCCTAAGGAAACTAGCTTGAGTATAATTCATGTAACATTGTATTTAATGGTTAATAAACATTTTTGTAAAATTTTATTATATCTTTCTTGATGCTGAAATAACCACTTAAACTACTATTTCATGCTTTAGAGTATTTAAAAATGTACATTAGATATTTTAGCATCTTATTTTTATAAATGCTAACTGCAAAAATGCCTGCTTTCATAAAGTCTAAGCAGTGAGTAATATATACACATCTGATTTGAAATTGAAATGGATAACCTAGTCCATTCACTTATTAGTTATAGGAAAATGCTTTAAGTGTTTAAAGATCCAAGTTTGCTTTGGGAAAAGAGTAATAATATAAAAAAAACAGTGTGTGAGCATAATTCTAAAATTGTATTTTATTAGTTGTGATGCCGTAATATTCCCCAAATAAGGAAAAATTGTGGCTGGTTTGGGCTTCCCTGGTGGCTCAGATGGTAAAGAATCTGCCTGCAATGCGGGATACCTGGATTCGCTCCCTGGGTTGGGAAGATCCCCTGGAGGAAGGCATGGCAACCCACTCCAGTATGCCTGCCTGGAGAATCCCATGGACAGAGGAGCCTGGCACGCTACAGTCTGTGGGGTCACAAAGAGTTGGACATGACTGAACGGCTTTCTCTACCACTACCTAGTTTAAACATACATACATTTCCCACCTTTTCTGTTAGTTTCTATCCCACTTTAGTAAAGACACAAAATGTTAAAATACATGGAAAAATATCAGTTAGAGGCTACATTCAACCAGGGACAGTGTTTAAATAGAAAAATGAAAGCCATCTGTTTGCCAGCTATCTATGTATTTACATCTCTTAATCCATCTGTGCTCCATAAAATCTGGGTCAGAAATGTTTCTTGTTTTAAAAAACTTAAAATAAATATGATACAATGTTTGCTTAAATATGGAAATCTTTGTCATACTGAACCATGAAATAATTCCAGGAACTGACTAAATTAGCACTAGATTTCACCCTTTTTTTCCTGCAAAATTAAAACTTACTGAGAAAGTGAATAGTATGACATAGCACCTGCAAATTATTTTCATTTAAATTCCAATCCTGCAAATAATTAGACACACATACTGAATCTGGAAACGTAATTTATGGCATAATGTGTTTTCTAGGGTCAAATCTTTCACCAGATATTTTAGGAATATGTTGTATAAATATATTTGTTCAGTATATACTAAAGCAAGTTATTTAAAGCTATACATATTCTGAAATTATTTTGTCATTACTTGAAATGCAGATTTATAAAGTTTGTCAAAGCTCATTTAAAATATGTATAGTTTCCATTATTAAATAAAATAGTATTAGATTAATCTTAAATATTAAGCAAATATTAGCAAATATTAAATGATAATGTGTTGGTCCAAAGCATAATTTTTGTAAGAATTAATAAATTGGTACAAGGATTTTAGAAACAGTTTTGAGATTTCCATATTATATCTTGTTTCATGACTTACAAATTATTAGATATGTATTTTCTTTCCCAGATAGTTTTAACTAGAATATAATTTTAAAAGCTTAATATATAATATTTTTCATTTAAAAGGTTGAATGGGAACAATAATAGTAACAATTTAGCAGGGATAAATTAAAGTCTGAATTTCAATTTCCTCACTTGCAAATGGGTGGGAAAATATTTACCTGGAAGGAATGCTTAAAATCAACACACAGTAGGCATTACATATCTATACAATTATTATAATTATTTTCCTTTCACATTTAGCCTGGGTATTAACTAGATAGGCATTAACCTTTACTATCCCATTAGTTCTATAGCAAGAGTATTAAGCTACTCATCACAGGATCACAATGACATATAATCACCAAATCATACACACACATATATCTCTAAAGGGATGCAAAATCTGTGATGTATTTAACCTCAGAGAGCTAAGAAAATGGACCATGAACTAATTTGGGATTTTCCCACATTCATTTGATGAAGAGCATTATGGTTACATTTGATCATTATATTCATGACAAATTTGCAAATTAAACCAATAACTCTGGGGTCTATGTCCTAAATGCTACCTTATTTTGGAAGGAACCCGTGTAGAATTCAAGTGTGGTGTGAACAGATTAGACTAAGGTTTCTAGGTATTCTGGCGAGCTGATAAAATTAATATGTATGAAATTTTGAAGAGGGACTATAACTTTAAAAAAATAGAACAACTTTTTAGAACAGTTTAAACTTTACAGCAAATTGAGAAGATATATTTTTTATATACTGCATGCCTCACACAAGCAGTCTTTCCCATTATTAACATCCCCAGCCAGAATGCCATATTTGTCATAACTGAAGAAAGTATGTTTATGTATAAGCTAAGCTAAGTCGCTTCAGTCGTGTCCGACTCTGTGGGACCCCAGAGACGGCAGCCCACTAGGCTCCCCCGTCCCTGGGATTCTCCAAGCAAGAACACTGGAGCGGGTTGCCATTGCCTTCTCCAATACATGAAAGTGAAAAGTGAAAGTGAAGTTGCTCAGTCGTGTCCGACTCAGCGATCCCATGGACTGCAGCCTACCAGGCTCCTCCATCCATGGGATTTTCCAGGCAGGAGTACTGGAGTGGCGTGCCACTGCCTTCTCCGATGTTTATGTATAGTAAGCATCAAAACCAGAGGTGACATTCCAGTTTATTGTTGTACATTCTGTGGGTTTGGACAAATGTATAACAGGATGTATCATATGGTAACATGTATTTTACCATCTTGAGATCCTCTTTGCTCTCCCTATTCATCCCTCCCTGGGCTCACAACCCACATCTTATTAGTGTTTCCATTTGTTGCTCGGTTGCTAAGTCGTGTCCCACTCTTTGCAACCCCATGGAATGCAACATGCCAGGCTTCCCTGTTCTCCACTGTATCCTGGAGTTTGCTCAAACTCATGTCCATTGAGTCAGTGATTCCATTCCACCATCTCTTCTCTTGTTGTCCCCTTCTCCTCCCACCTTCAATCTGTCCCAGCATCAGGGTCTTTTCCAATGATGTGGCTCTTTGCATCAGGTGGTACAAGTATTGGAGCTTCAGCATCAGTCCTTCGATGAATATTCAGGGTTGATTTCCTTTAGGATTGACTGGCTTGATCTCCTTTCTGTCCACAGGACTCTCAAGAGCCTTCTCCAGCACCACAATTCAAAGGCATCAATTCTTCGGCACTCAAGACATTTTTATGGTCCGACTCTCATAACCATACTGACAAGTAGAGAGACGATAGCTTTGGCTAGATGGACCTTTGCCACCAAAGTAATGTCTCTGCTTTTAAGTGCACTAAGTTTGTCTAGAATATTCAATATCTCAGTAGTTTCACCTTTTCTAAAATGTCATGTAATTGGAAGTAGTTTTTAGTCTGTTTAGATTAGCTTCTTTCAGTTAATAAGTTGAATTCAATTTTCCTCCAGGCCTTTTCATGGTTTAATAGCTCATTTCTTTTCAGTGATGAATAATATTCTGTTGTTTGGATGTACATTGTTTTTTACCGTGAAACACACTTACCTGTGAGTTTTCAATAGATCTCATTTATGAGTTTGAGGAAGATATCCCTTTCCTTATTTGGCTGAGGTTCTGATCATGAAAATATATTAGATTTTTCTCTAATGTTTTTTTCTGTATTTGAGATGATGATGTGGTTTTATCCTTTACTCTATTGGAGGTATTACATTTATTATCATAGAATGTTAAGATAATCTTGCATTTATGGTCTAGATCCAACTTGATTATAGTGGACATGGCATTATGTGTTTTGAGTGTTTTTACATCTTGTTGAAAGATGTACTGGTATGTATGTAATGATATATATGTAATTTTCCTGTGATGCCTTGCTAGGCTTTTGGTATCAGGGTATTGTGGGCCTCAGAATAAACTAAAACCTGCTCCTCTTCTGTTTTTATAGCAGCTTATGAAGTGTTGGTATTAATTTTTTATAGCATTTGGTAGAATTACTTAAGTAACTGGTAGAAAAGCCAGTGAAGACTTGGCTTTTCTCTACTGGAAGTTTTAAAATTACTAATCCAGTATACAGTACTTACTTTTTGTACATTTTTTTATTTGCTGTTTCTTCTTGACTCAGTTTTCATAGTGTGTCCTTCTTGGAATTTGTATAGTTTATTAATACATTTATTTTTGTTGGCTTAAAATTGTTGATGACATTCTCTTAAAATCACTTACTTTTGATTATCAGTGATGTATGCATTTTCAAGAGCTTCCATTAATTTTTGAAAACTGACCTTGTAATTCAAAGGGTATATAAGTACTAGAAGTGATGAAAAAGATTGCTGAAATCAACATATATAAAAAGTGACAGTTGTATGCACAGTGGCAAGTCCTTAGAAAATTTAGTAAAATATAATTTATGAATAAATATGTTAAAGTATCTAGGATTAGATCTACAAAGTATATATTAAAACAGTTTAGACAATTAAAAACTACATTGATAAACATTAACTATCACCTGCATATTGTGGAAATATCACTTTTACTTCATGGAAGATTCAATATCAGTTCAGTTCAGTCGCTCAGTCGTGTCCAATTCTTTGTGACCACATGGACTTGCAGCACGACAGGCCTCCTTGTCCATCACCAACTCCCAGAGTTTACTCAAACTCATGTCCATTGAGTCACTTATGCCATCCAGTCATCTCATCCTCTGTCATCCGCTTCTACTTGCGCCTTCGATCTTTCCCAGCATCAGGGCCTTTTCCAATGAGTGAGTTCTTTGATTCAGGTGGTCAAAGTATTGGGCTTTCAGCTTCAAAATCAGTCCTTCCAACAAACATTCAGTACTGCTTTCCTTTAGGATGGATTGGTTGAATCTCTGTGAAGTCTAAGGGACTCTCAAGAGTCTTCTCCAACACCACAGTTCAAAAGCATCAATTCTTCGGTGCTCAGCTTTCTTTATAGTCGAACTCTCACATCCATACATGACTACTAGAAAAACCATAGCTTTGACTAGACAGACGTTTGCTGGGAAAGTAATGTCTCTGCTTTTTAATATGCTGTCTAGGTTGGTCATAACTTTCCAAGGAGCAAGCGTCTTTTAATTTCATGGCTGAAGTCATCACCTGCAGTGATTTCTGTCACTGTTTCCACTTTTCCTCATCTATGTGCCATGAAGTGATGGGGCAAGATGCCATGATCTTAGTTTTCTGAATGTTGAGCTTTAAGCCAACTTTTTCACTCTTCTCTTTCACTTTTATCAAGAGGCTCTTTAGTTCTTCTTCGCTTTCTGCCATAAGGGTGGAGTCATCTGCATATCTGAGGTTATTGATATTTCTCCTGGCAATCTTGATTCCAGCTTGTGCTTCATCTAGCCCAGCATTTCCCATGATATACTCTGCATATAATTTTAATAAGCAGGGTGACAATACACAGCTTTGATGTACTCCTTTTCCTATTTGGAACCAGGCTGTTGTTCCATGTCCAGTTCTAACTATGTTAGATGCAAGTTGCTTCCTGACTTGTATACTTGTTTCTCAAGAGGTAGGTCAGGTGGTTTGGTAGTCCCATCTCTTTAAAAACTTGCCACAGTTTGTTGTGATCCACACAGTCAAAGGCTTTGGCATAGTCAATAAAGCAGAAATAGATGTTTTTCTGGAACTTTCTTGCTTTTTCGATGATCCAGCAGATGTAGGCAATTTGATCTCTGGTTCCTCTGCCTTTTCTAAATCCAGCTTGAACAGCTGGAAGTTCATGGTTCATGTACTGTTGAAGCGTGGCTTGGAGAATTTTGATATTACTTAACTAGTATATGAGACAAGTGCAATTGTGTGATAGTTTGAACATTGCTTTCTTTGGGATTGGAGTGAAAAGTGAACTTTTCCAGTCCTGTGGCCACTGCTGAGTTTTCCAAATTTGATGGTGTATTGAGTGCAGCACTTTCACAGCATCATCTTTTAGGATTTGAAATAACTCAACTGGAATTCCATCACCTCCACTAGCTTTATTCCTAGTGATGCTTCCTAAGGACCAATTGACTTTGCATTCCAGGATGTAATTTGCCACCTCTTCTTAATATCTTCTGCTTCTGTTAGGTCCATACCATTTCTGTTCTTTATTGTCTTTATTTTTCATCTCTGCATGAAATGTTCCCTTGGTATCTCTAAATTTCTTGAAGAGATCTCTAGTCTTGCTCATTCTGAAAATCTGATAAATTCAATATAGAAAACATTCAATTTTTCTGCAATGTGTTTAAATATTCAGTGTAACCACCACAGCTGTTTTTGCCATTGTTTTCTTGTTTGATTTAGTTTTTTAGACCCTGATGCTGGGAAAGATTGAAGGCAGGAGGAGAAGGGGATGACAGAAGATGAGATGGTTGGATTGCATCACTGACTCAATGGACATGAGTTTGAGCAAGCTCTGAGAATTAGTGATGGACAGGGAAGCTTGGCGCACTGTAATCCAGGGGGTCACAGAGAGTCAGACATGGCTGAGCAACTGAACTGAACATATATCTAAAACTAAATTTTTATTGTCCCAAGAATGCCTAAAGCACTGTTCCTTATCAGGTATCCAGATATTGAGAAACAGAGAAAATCAATCTATGGAATGAAATAAAAAGCTAAATCACACATCTGAATACTGTCTGACAGTGGTAGAGTTTGCAGAATTGCATTTATAATTTTAAACAGTATTTAATACAGTATTTCAGAATGCCATTGTGAGCGTGAAGTAGGAAATACTGTTTAAATAACATGCAAATAATTTAAATCATAAGGGCAGCGTCTGAAAAGTTCTATAGTTACATTGAGAGATTCTTCAAAATAAATGCTACCAGAACAAAAAGGCTAAAAAAATAGTATCTTCAACATAGGAAATCTCTATGTGTAATTTTAAAGAAATCCTCACAAATGATGACAGTAATATAATGAGAAAAGACTGGAATTTTACAGATTGGAAGTACAAAAGATCAATAAGCAAATGATTAGTAAATAAAAACCTTATTTACATTCTATTGATTATCAGAAATTAAAGTCTAATGTTAACTATTTGAAGGTGGACCTTGATGGGAGTACACATTGCCTATAATCAAGTCAAAATTGCTACAAAACTTTTAAAAACAACATAAAACACTGGTTAAGGAAATTCAATATGTGTGCATTTTATGATGTAGCAATTCTGCTTTGGGGCATACGCAGTGAGATTATATGTTTACACAATGAACAATAAAACAGCATGTTAACAAGGAAAAAAGATAAAATAACTATCAATCATAACATTAGAATGGATAAATGACTTGTACTATATATGTACAAAGGAATATTATTTGAAGGTAAATATTAATTTGCAACAAATATCAGCCCATCTGAGACTGGGAAAGTGTGAATAGAATTTAGTCAAAAAAAGAAAAAGTGAAAAAGAGGACATAGGCTCTACAGTCCTGTCCCTAAAGAGAGTAGGAATTCCCTTATGGCCAATTTTGTTTTAGAGTGAGTTTCATTTAGGAAAATTACTTACTTAGATATAACTTTATCACTGTTATTTGAAGAGCTTTCTCAAACTGTATTAAGTTCTTCCCAAGTCCATGAAACACTTCATGAGTGAGACCAGATGTGGGTATAGCTACTCGTAGTTTTCTCTACCACACTTTCTTTTCTTCTACTATATACATTTGGTATCAGTATAACTTAGTTGCTTGCACTACATGTATTTATAACCTAATTTAGTGTGAGAATACTGGAACCAAATTTAATTCTCCAATAGGAATGACACATAGTATGTGGTCTTTCAATCAGTACTAGACCTCCTAGCTGTAGTACACATAAGCAAAATATGATGCTCTAATATGCATAAATTTCAAAAGTGAATCAAACTGAATTATCTAAGAATTTATTTATATTAGACAACTGTTAAATAAAAACATGAAATTCTTTATTCAGTAAATCTCATTGTCTATGAAGAATCACTTTTCGGGTGCTATGGATGTAATGGTGAAGAGCACTAATGTCGTAGCTTCCTGATGCTTACAATATTTGAAAAGATGCCCAACTGACCCAAGGACAGACACCATATTGTTGTTGTTCAATCGCTAAGTCATATCTGACTCTTTGCAACCTCATGGACTGAAGCATTCCAGGTTTCCCTGTTCTTCACTGTCTCCTGGAGTTTGTCAAACTCATGTCTGTGGAGTTGGTGATGCCATCCAACCATCTCATCCTGTGGTGCCTCTTTCTCCTCCTGCTCTCAGTCTTTCCCAGAATCTTTTCCAATGAGTCAGCTTTTCACAACATGGACAGAGACTATTGTCCAGAGACACCAACATCACATTCCAGTCTGTGGTCCATAAGCAGCTATTGTCACAAAGTCATAGGTAGATCTACTGAAAAATCAGTTTATATAGCATGCGGTTTCTAAATGATAACTATATTCTGATTAATTCACTAAAATAGTTATATCAAATTTTACACAAAACTAATAATAAATATGATTATATTAAAGTTAAGAGGAAATAGTGTACTAAAAGTCTCTACTTTAGCTAAGAGAGGAGCACCTATTTAGCTGTTTTCCTACCATGTATCACAACTAGTAAAATTCAATCAGTTACTTAAAATATCAGTTGCTGGGGTCTGGGGGTAGATGCTCGAGAATTTCCATGGGGACTCCTGAGGCTCGATCCCGCTTTTGCGTATGCTGAGCCTCCTTCCTCATGACCTTTGCCACGGGCGGAGTTCCTCACGCTGGCTCCCGACAATCAATGCAGAATAAAAGTACTTTTAATAAAATAACAGAATACGGGAAATTCTTTTCTGACATTTTTGAAGACAGATTTCAAGAACATCTTCATAAGATGCTTTGCTTTAACTTTGATAAAGACAGGGAATTACCATGGAAATGAACTTAAAGAGCCTAGGAATCCTCAGGCTTGAATTTGCCTCCAGAATCCACTGAGGATGTGGAATACATGAGTCAAGTCAGATCACAGGATCCTGAGCTTCTCTGAAGAGTGGACAGCTTCAGATTTTTTCCTGCTTCACTCATTGTAAGGTGATAATTGTGCAAACTGGACCATCACTCTTGCACTCATATACTTGAAGTCCTGTTCAGTTGCAGGCATGGACCAGTGAAGAGAGCATTCAATATCATAAACAATGGTGTTATCAAATCCAGAAATTTTATGTATTCACTTACTTACGTGTATTATATGTAGTAAGAATTTTTTTCAAGACAACAAATTTGGATGGTATAACTTATTACCTTTCTCCCACGCCCCAACTGCATAAAGATGTTAGATCTCCTTTACAGAAACTTAAAATCAATGGGAGGAGACATAAAGCATCACAGTATTTTGTTCTACATTTATACTTATGAAATATATTCTAATACAACAAATATTAAAATTCATTGATATTAAAGATATTTCTAAAGCATGCCAAAGGAATATCTGGAAAATTGACTCACTATTATCATTTTAAACATAACTAAATTCTTTAAGGAAGGCACATATTTTTAAAGTGAAAGCAGTTGCTAATGTAACAAACTTACTTTTAGGCAGGCTGCAGATATTAATTATTTGAGTATATTTCATGAAGAAACTTGGGCTTCCCTGATAGATTAGTTGGTAAAGAATCTGCTTGCAATGCAGGAGACCCTGGTTCAATTCCTGGGTCAGGAAGATCTGCTGAAGAAGGGATATGCTACCCACTCCAGTATTCTTGGGCTTCCCTTGTGGCTCAGCTGGTAAAGAATCTGCCTGCAATGTGGGAGACCTGGGTTCCATCCCTGGGTTGGGAAGATCCCCTGGAGAAGGGAAAGGCTTACCCACTCCAGTATTCTGGCCTGGAGAAACCATGGACTGTATGGTCCATGGGGTTGGACACGGCTAAGCAACTTACACTTTCTTCTCTTTCCCTTGAAGGAACTTACTTGTTAAATCACATCCTTAACTATCACTATGGCATTGAAATTTGATATAAAATATAATATTAATCAATTATATAGACATTGTGCCGTTAAAGAGATGTTTATTACTATAAGTAATTTTTAAAATAGCTAACCTGTAATATAAAAAGTAGTGATTTTATTAAACATTCACATAGATTATTTTCTTCCATCAAATATTTATATCTGACAGTGCAGGAAGAAATAATGAGTACATGCAGCACCTTCATCTCTATGCAGATGAAGAAGAAGAAGCTCTCATCCTTGATTTAACATTCTCAGAAAATCAACCAACTTGAAGAGTAATTTGAAAAATATTTGTGTCAGCACTTTTAGTGTCTCCATGTATTTCAGTACAGCAGTGTACAATTTAATGAGACTCCCTTCAAAATAAATCATAGCACTGGTATACACTTGGAAAGTATAGCTCATCATTGAAAAGTTCCAAGAGGGAAAGTCATTTCTGACAAACAGTATATATAGAGCTTCACAAGGGAATGGAATGAAAACATGGGCAGCTTGTCTGAATGTCCCCTAATGTACTTTCAATGATCCATATTATCAAGGTAATGTAGGGTGCGTTAAAAACAAGATTAAGACCAAAAATCTATCGCCACAGACACAGACACATACAGAGACACAGAGGACCCTTTGATCCTCTCCTCGTTCAGGGATATTGCTGTAAACAATCATCAGTGTTTCCAAGGATATTTATGTACATGTAGATTTGTTTTGCCTGAACATAATTTTATATTTATGAAGCAAGCCAATTCTCTGTAAATAAATATGAATGGAAAACAAATACCGCGAGCATCAAGTGTAGGAGAATTTTTGGTTTGAGCACCTAAATTCCTTCTTAGCTTTGTTTGTCTTTTGGGTACTATTGCTTTCTTTATAAATTATAATCCTTGCATCACTTGGTGAAATTTGTTGAATTCTTTAGACATATCCAGACATTCAAACTTCTGTAAGTTTGATTTTGACTGTTCTAATATTGCGAAGAGTTGACTCATTGGAAAAGACTCTGATGCTGGGAGGGATTGGGGACAGGAGGAGAAGGGGACGACAGAGGATGAGATGGCTGGATGGCATCACTGACTCAATGGACATGAGTCTGAATGAACTCCGAGAGTTGGTGATGGACAGGGAGGCCTGGTGTGCTGCGATTCATGGGGTCACAAAGAGTCGGACATGACCGAGCGACTGAACTGAACTGAATATTGCTATGAGTTAACAGAGATTTTCATGATTCCACTTAAATGATCTAAAATGTATTTTAAATTGGTAATCAATACATGTATCAAGTTGAGCCTCAGTTATTAACACAGTTTGACAAAGTCAGTTACTAAAGTCTTAGGTTTCCTTAGGCTCAGACACTAAGGGAACACATTTAATCTTTAACATTTCGATTAGTAGCACTTGATTTCCTTGTTTCACACAAAGAAGGCAAAACAAAGTGCACGAAGTTTACAGGGGTCTTCTTAATTGTTTCTCTGCTGCTGCTGCTAAGTCGCTTCAGTCGTGTCCGACTCTGTGCGACCCCATAGACGGCGGCCCACCAGGCTCCCCAGTCCCTGGGATTCTCCAGGCAAGAACACTGGAGTGGGTTGCCAATTGTTTCTCTAACTTTTCCCAATCCTTGTGTTCCCAGTGTTGAGAGTAGTTCAGTTATACATGCAGTTCTAAAATTTACTGCATTGAAGATTTCAGACGATATATTGAAAATTTTATAATTTCTCTTAAAATGGACCTCAAATTTGCATGGAAATATTCTGCCATACATACTAAAATATATATGCATATATCATAATAAAGGAAGAGAGGGTATCCTAGATACTTGATACATAAGAAATAGGAGATACAAATAGAACGTTCATATACTGTAGCAGCATGCACAATAAAACAGTAAGGTGTTACCTACTGACTCCATGCTTGGATGACCTGAATATTAACTGAGAATTTTTAGTGTTCAGCTTAAATATTATATTTTAATGAGACTTAAGAACTGATTTGCATAATCCTTAAGCAAAACACGTTGGCTATTCAAAAGAGTCATCAGTATTCTTTCTTAATGTTCATATTACTGTAAATTCAAAAAGGACTGTTTATGACAACCAGACAAGAAAATAGAAATAGAGTTGGGCATGCCTGTGCTAAGTGGCTTCAGTCGTGTTCAATTTTTTGCAACCCTGTGGACTGTAGTGCACCAAGCTCCTCTGTCCATGGGATTCTCCAGGCAAGAATACTGGAGTGGTTGATCACTGTATGATTACAAAATGTCCCTCATAATTGTAGCAATATTTTATTCCAAACTTAACATTTTATTGCCTTGTAGGTGTCTTCTATAATTTATTTTCTATCATTCTTTAATGCCTATAAATATAAAAGGAATATCAAGGTAGTCTAAAATGTAAGTAAATCTTTTGGCAACTGACCTCTTTTCTAGTGAAAATTAAATTGAAGTAGGCTTTGTAATTCTTAACTATGAATCAGAGTTAGATGAAAATAAGTTGTACTTCAAAATTTCTTAACTTTAAAACTTAGGCTAATGTACATTCAGTGTTAACTTTTCCATGATTCTGTTTTATTTATTTTGATTTATTTTATAAGTTAATTGGTGAAAAAGGTTTGTTAAATATAATGAATATATTAAATATTTTGGCAGTCCAAATTAGAAAAGGTGTTATCACACTTTATTTCCGTCATTTTATACTTCAGTACTATATAGTCAAACATCAATTTGCATTTTCTTTTTAATTCAGTGTTGCACTTGCCAATTATAATTATTGATTCCAATTCCACAGAGTCTTTACATAGGATTAAGCAAAATATTTACATTAATCCCATAGAAAACCAAAATATTAAAGAAAATACACCAGTATGTCTGTTTAAACCTGCTTTTACCTATATGTATATAACCTGAGGTTTTATGAAACTGGTTAGGTATGAACATGGAGAAGGCAATGGCACCCTACTCCAATACTATTGCCCGGAAAATCCCATGGATGGAGGAGCCTGGTAGGCTGCAGTCCATGGGGTCGCTAAGAGTCAGACACGACTGAGCGGCTTCACTTTCACTTTCCATTTTCATGCATTGGAGAAGGAAATGGCAACCCACTCCAGTGTTCTTGCCTGGAGAATCCCATGGACAGAGAAGCCTGGTAGGCTGCAGTCCATGGGGTCGCACAGAGTCGGACACGACGGAAGCGACTTAGCAGCAGCAGCAGCAGGTATGAACAAGATAACATTTACTTATTTGGAGTATAACTGCTTTACACTGTTGTGTCACTTTCTGCTGCATGTTACATCCACCCCCCTTGCACCCCGTACTCAGATCTGCCTCCATCTCACCCATCTCGGTCATCACAGAGCGCCACGCTGAGCTCCCTGTGCTAGACAGCAGGTTCTCACCAGCAATGTGTTTTACACATGGTAGTGTTTATAAGTCAGTTCTAATCTCCCAATTCCTCCCACCCTCTTCCTACCCCTGCTGTGTCTACAAGTCCGTTTTCTATGTCCGTGTTCCTATTCTTGCCTTGTAAACAGGCACATCTGTACCATCTTTCTAGATTTATGTATATGCATTAATATACAATATTTGTTTTTCCCTTTCTGACTTCACTCTGGATGACAGACTCTAGAAGCATCCAAATCTGAAAATTACCAAATTTTGTTCTTTTTTTATGGCTGATTAATATTCCATTGTATCCGTTCAGTTCAGTCACTCAGTTGTGTTCGACTCTTTGTGACCCCATGGACTGAAGGACACCAGGCCTCTGTGTCCATCACCAACTCCTGGAGTTTACTCAACTCATGTCCACTGAATTGGTGATGCCATCCAACCATCTCATCCTCTGTCATCCCCTTCTCCTCCCACCCTCAATCTTTCCCAGCATCAGGGTCTTTTCAAATTGGCCAAAATATTGGAGTTTCAGCTTCAACATCAGTCCTTCCAATGAATATTCAGGACTGATTTCTTTTAGGATTGACTGATTGAATCTCCTTGCAGTCCAAGGGATCCTAAAGAGTCTTCTCCAACACCACAGCTCAAAAGTGCTAAGCTTTCTTTATAGTCCAACTCTCATATCCATACATGACTACTGAAAAACAATAGCTTGACTGGATGGACTTTTGTTGGCAAAGTAATGTCTCTGCTTTTTAATATGCTATATAGGTTGGTCATAACTTTCCTTCCAAGGAATAAGCATCTTTTAATTTCATGACTGCAGTCACCATCTGCAGTGATTTTGGACCCCAAAAAAATAAAGTCTGCCACAGTTTCCACTGCTTCCCCATCTATTTGCCATGAAGTGATGGACGAGATGCCATTTTCTGAATATTGAGCTTAAAGCCAACTTTTTCACTCTCCTCTTTCACTTTCATCAAGAAGCTCTTTAGTTCTTCTCTTTCTTCCAAAGGGTGGTGTCATATGTATATCTGAGGCTATTGATATTTCTCCAATCAAACTTGATTCCAGCTTGTGCTTTATCCAGGTTAGCATTTCTCATGATGTACTCTGCATAGAAGTTAAATAAGCAACCTTGACAATATACAACCTTGACGTACTCCTTTCTGTATTTGGAACCAGTCTGCTGTTCCATGTCCAGTTCTAACTGTTGATTCTTGACCTGCATACAGCTTTCTCAAGAGACAGGTCAGGTGGTCTGGTATTCCCATCTCTTTCAGAATTTCCCACAGTTTATTGTGATCCACACAGTCAAGGCATTGGCATAGTCAATAGAGCAGAAATAGATGTTTGTCTGGAACTCTCTTGCTTTTTTGATGATCCAGTGGATGTTGGCAATTTGATCTCTGGTTCCTCTGCCTTTTCTAAAACCAGCTTGAACATCTAGAAGTTCACGGTTCATGTATTGTTGAAGCCTGACTTGAAGAATTTTGAGTATTACTTTACTAGTGTGGGAGATTAGTGCAATTGTGCAGTAGTTTGAACATTCTTTTGCATTGCCTTTCTTTGGGATTGGAATAAAAAGTGACCTTTTCCAGTCCTATGGCACTGCTGAGTTTTCCAAATTTGCTGGCATATTGAGTGCAGCACTTTCACAGCATCATCTTTTAGGATTTGAAATAGCTCAACTGGAATTCCATCACTTCCACTAGCTTTGTTCATAATGATGCTTCCTAAGGTCCATTTGACTTCACATTCCAGGATGTCTGGCTCTAGGTGAGTGATCACACCATCATGATTATTTGGGTCATAAAGATCTTTTTTGTATAGTTCTTCAGTGTATTCTTGCCACTTCTTCTTAATATCTTCTGCTTATCTTAGGGCCCTACCATTTCTGTCCTTTATTGTGTCCATCTTTGCATTAAATGTTCCCTTGGTATCTCTAATTTTCTTGAAGAGATCTCTAGTCTTTCCCATTTGTGTGGTTTTCCTCTATTTCTTTGCATTGATCGCTGAGGAAGACTTTCTTACCTCTCCTTGCTGTTCTTTGGAACTTTGCATTCAGATGCTTATATCTTTCCTTTTCTTCTTTGCTTTTCACTTCTCTTCCTTTAACAGCTATTTGTAAGGCCTCCTCAGACAGCCACCACACTTTTTTGCATTTCTTTTTCTTAGGGATCGGTTTGATCCTTGTCTCCTGTACAGTGTCACAAACATCCGTCCATAGTTCCTCAGGCACTGTATCTATCAGATCTAGTGCCTTAAATCTATTTCTCACTTCCACTTTATAATCGTAAGGGATTTGATTTAGGTCATACCTGAATGGTCTCGAAAATGGCAGAATGATCTCTGTTTGTTTCCAAGACAAACCATTCAATATCACAGTAATCCAAGTCTAGGCTCCAACCAGTAACACTGAAGAAGCTGAAGTTGAATGGTTCTATGAAGACCTATAAGACCTTTAAGAACTAATACCCAAAAAGATGTCCTTTTCATTATAGGGGACTGGAATGCAAAAGTAGGAAGTCAAGAAACACCTGGAGTAACAGGCAAATTTAGCCTTGGAAAATGGAATGAAGCAGGGCAAAGGCTAATAGAATTTTGCCAAGAGAACCCTCTGGTCATAGCAAACACCTTCTTCCATCAACACAAGAGAAGACTATACACATGGACATCACCAGATGGTCAACACCGAAATCAGATTGATTATATTCTTTGCAGCCAAAGATGGAGAAGCTCTATACAGTCAGCAAAA
Organism: Bison bison bison; assembly: GCF_000754665.1. NCBI lineage: Eukaryota > Metazoa > Chordata > Mammalia > Artiodactyla > Bovidae > Bison > Bison bison. Next base: position 2,361,380 of record NW_011495067.1, on the reverse strand, counting down.
ACAAAACCAGGAGCTGAATGTGCCTCAGATCATGAGCTCCTTATTGCCAAATTCAGACTTAAATTGAAGAAAGTAGGGAAAACCACTAGACCATTCAGATATGACCTAAATCAAATCCCTTGTGATAATACAGTGGAAGTGACAAATAGATTCAACGGACTAGATCTGATAGATAGAGTGTCTGATGAACTATGGATGGAGGTTCATGACATTGTACAGGAGACAAGGATCAAGACCATCCCTATGGAAAAGAAATGCAAAAAAAGCAAAATGGCTGTCTGGGGAGGCCTTACAAATAGCTGTGAAAAGAAGAAAAGCAAAAAGCAAAGGAGAAAAGGAAAGATATAACCATCTGAATGCAGAGTTCCAAAGAATAGCAAGAAGAAAGCCTTCCTCAGTGATCAATGCAAATAAATAGAGGAAAACAACAGAATGGGGAAGACTAGAGATCTCTTCAAGCAAATTAGAGATAGCAAGGGAACATTTCATGCAAAGATTGGCTCAATAAAGGACAGAAATGGTAGGGACCTAACAGAAGCAGAAGATATTAAGAAAAGGTGGCAAGAATACACAGAAGAACTGTACAAAAAAGATCTTCATGACCCAGATAATCACAATGGTGTGATCACTCACCTAAAGCCAGACACCCTGGAATGTGAAATCAAGTGGGCCTTAGAAAGCATCACTAAGAACAAAGCTAGTGGAGGTGATGGAATTCCAGTTAAGCTATTTCAAAGTCTGATAGATGATGCTGTTAAAGTGCTGCACTCAATATGCCAGCAAATTTGAAAAACTCAGCAGTGGCCACAGGACTGGAAAAGTTTTCACTTCAATCCCAAAGAAAGGCAGTGCCAAATAATGCTCAAAGTACCGCACAATTGCACTCATCTCACGTGCTAGTAAAGTAATGCTCAAAATTCTCTGATCCAGGCTTCGAGATGTTCAAGCTGGTTTTAGAAAAGGCAGAGGAACCAGGGATCAAATTGCCAACATCTGCTGGATCATCGAAAAAGCAAGAGAGTTCCAGAAAAACATCTATTTCTGCTTTATTGACTATGCCGAAGCCTTTGACTGTGTGGATCACAATAAACTGTGGAAAATTCTGAAAGAGATGGGAATACCAGACCACCTGAACTGCTTCTTGAGAAACCAATATGCAGGTTAGGAAGCAACAGTTAGAACTGGACATGGAACAACAGACTGGTTCCAAATAGGAAAAGGAGTACGTCAAGGCTGTGTATTGTCACCCTGCTTATTTAACTTCTATGCAGAGTACATCATGAGAAACACTGGGCTGAATGAAGCACAAGCTGGAATCAAGATTGCCAGGAGAAATATCAATAACCTCAGATATG
>NW_011495067.1:2341077-2359925 GCF_000754665.1 Bison bison bison | reverse complement strand
AAGCTGGAATCAAGATTGCTGGGAGAAATATCAATAACCTCAGATATGCAGATAACACCACTCTTATGGCAGAAAGTGAAGAGAAACTAAAAAGCCTCTTGATGAAAGTGAAAGAAGAGAGTGAAAAAGTTGGCTTAAAGCTCAACATTCAGAAAATGAAGATCATGGCATCTGGTCCCATCACTTCATGGGAAATAAATGAGGAAACAGTGTCAGACTTTATATTTTGGGCTCCAAAATCACTACAGATGGTGCCTGCAGCCATGAAATTAAAAGACACTTACTCCTTGGAAGAAAAGTTATGACCAACGTAGATAGCATATTCAAAAGCAGAGTCATTACTTTGCCAACAAAGGTCCGTCTAGTCAAGGCTATGGTTTTTCCTGTGGTCATGTATGTATGTGAGAGTTGGACTGTGAAGAAGGCTGAGCGCTGAAGAATTGATGCTTTTGAACTGTGGTATTGGAGAAGACTCTTGAGAGTCCCTTGGACTGCAAGGAGATCTAACCAGTCCATTCTGAAGGAGATCAGCTGTGGGATTTCTTTGGAAGGAATGATGCTGAAGCTGAAACTCCAGTCCTTTGGCCACCTCATGCGAAGAGTTGACTTCTTGGAAAAGACCCTGATGCTGGGAGGGATTGGGGGCAAGAGGAAAAGGGGATGACAAGGGATGAGATGGCTGGATGGCATCACCGACTTGATAGACGTGAGTTTGAGTGAACTCTGGGAGTTGGTGATGGACAGTGAGGCCTAACGTGATGTGATTCATGGGGTCTCACAAGGAGTCGGACACAACTGAGTTACTGCACTGAATTGAACTGAACTGAATGGTCTGGTGGTTTTCCGTACTTTCTTCATGTTAAGCCAGAATTTGGCAATAAGGAGTTCATGATCTGAGCCACAGAGAGCTTCTGGTCTTGTTTTGCTGACTGTATAGAGCTTCTCTATCTTTGGCTGCAATTCCATTTTATAAACGTACCATATCTTTATCTGTTCATCCGTTGATGGACATTTAGATTGCTTCCATATCCTGGCTATACTAAGTAGGGCTGCAGTGAACATTGGAAAAGACTAATGCTGGGAAAGATTGAAGGCGGGAGAAGAAGGGACAACAGAGGATGAGATGGTTGGATGGCATCAGCAACGTGAAGGACATGAGTTTGGGCAAGCTCTGGAAATTGGTGATGGACAGGGAAGCCTGGCATGCTGCAGTCCATGGGACTGCAGAGAGTCGGACATGACTGAGTGAACTGAACTTAACATTCAAGTACACGTGTCTTTTTACATTATTATTTTCTTAGGTATCTGCCCAGTAGTGGGTTGCTGGATTATAAGGTAGTTGGAGAAGGAAATGGCAATCCACTGCAGTATTCTTGCCTGGAGAATTCCATGGACAAGCCTAATTGACTACAGTCTGTGGGGTCACAAGGAATCGGACATGACTAATTGACTAACTTTCTTTTCAAGGTAGTTGCATTTTTAGTTATTTTAAAGAACCACCATAGTAGTCTGCATAGTGGCTATATCAGTTTACTACCTACTACTACTTACTACTAACAGTTCAGTTCAGTTCAGTCACTCAGTCATGTCCGACTCTTTGCGACCTCATCAACCGCAGCACACCAGTCCTCCCTGTCCATCACCAACTCCCAGAGTCCACCCAAACCCATGTCCATTGAGTTGGTGATGCCATCCAACCATCTCATTCTCTGTCATCCCCTTCTTCTTGCGCCTTCAATCTTTCCCAGCATCAGGGTCTTTTCCAATGAGTCAGCTCTTAGCAGGTGGTCAATGTATTGGAGTTTCAGCCTCAGCATCAGTCCTTCGAATGAATATTCAGGACCAATTTCTTTAGGATGGACTGGTTGGATCTCCTTGCAGTCCAAGGGACTCTCAAGAGTCTTCTCCAACACTACAATCCAAAAGCATCAATTCTTTGGTGCTCAGCTTTCTTTATAGTCCAACTCTCACATCCATACATGACTACTGGAAAAACCATAGCCTTGACTAGACAGACCTTTGTTGGCAAAGTAACGTCTCTGGTTTTTAATATTCTGTCTAGGTTGATCATAGCTTTTCTTCCAAAGAGCAAGTGTCTTTTAATTTCATGGCTGAAGTCACCATCTGCAATGATTTTGGAGCCCAGAAAACAGTATTAAAAAGTTCTCTTTTCTCCCCACCCTCTCCAACATTTTTTTTTTTTTGTAGATTTTTTTGATGATGGGTATTCTAATCAGTATGAGGTGATATCTCATTGTAGTTTTGATTTAAACTTCTCTCATAATTAGTGATGTTAAGCATCTTTTCATGTGACTCAGCCATCTATATGGCTTCTTTGTAGAAATGTCTATTGAGTTCTGTAGCCAATTTTTTCATTGGATTGTTCATTGTTTTGTTACTGAGTTGCATGAGCTGTTTGTATATTTTGGAGATTAATCCTTTGTCAGTTGCTTCATTGCAAATATTTTCTTCCATTTGAGGGTAGTTTTTTCCTCTTGTTTATTGTTTCCTTGGTTGTATGATTTTAAGTTATTTAGGTCCAATTTGTTTATTTTTATTTTTGTGACTCTAGGAGTTGGGTCAAAAAAGATGTTGCTGTAATTTATGTCAAAGAATGTTTTTGATATGTTTTCCTAAAAGAGTTTTATAGTGTTTGGTCTTACATTTAGGTCTTTAACCTATTTTGAATCTCTCTTCAAAATATGGTTTTTCTGAGTTTTCTAATGCCATTCTTCTATATGTAGATGTCCAGTTTTCCCAGCACCAATTATTGAAGACTGTCTACTCTCCACTGTGTAGTCTTTCATCCTTTGTCATAGGTTAGGTGACCATAGTTGCATGGGTTTGTTTCTGGGCTTTCCATCCTGTTACATTGGCCTGTATTTCTGTTTTTGTGTCAGGACCATACTGTCTTGATTACTGTAGTTTTGTATTATCTTCTGAAATCAGAAAGCCTGATTCCTTCAGCTTTGTTCCTCTTTGTCAAGATTGCCTTGCCTATATGGGGTCTTGTGTCTTTCCATAAAAATCATGAAATGTTTTTTCTAATTCTGCGAAAAAATCATTGATAGTTTGATATGGATTGCATTGAATCCAGAGGTTGCTTTTGATAGTATAGTCATTTTCACAATATTGATTCTTCCAGTCTAAGTACATGGTATAGCTCTCCATTTGTTTGTGTCATCTTTGATTTTTTTCATCATTATTTAATAGTTTTCCGAATACCGGTGTTTTGTCTCCTTAGGTTTATTTCTGGATATTCTTTTTGTTGTATGGTTAATAGGACTGTTTCCTATATTTGTCTTTCTGATCTCTTGTTATTAGCATATAGGAATGCTTCTGCATATTAATTTTGTATCCTGCAAAATTACCAAATTCATTTATTAGTTCTAGTGGTTTTTCAGTGGCATCTTTTGTCTTTTTCTTGTATAGTATCATGTCATCTACAAACACTGACAGCTTTACTTCTTTTCCAAGTTAGGTTCCTTTTATTTACTTTTCTTTGATCGCTGTGGCTAGTACTTCCAAAACTATGCTGAATAACAGTGGTGAGAGTGGATATCCTTGTTTTGTTCCTGATCTTAGAGGAAATTCTTTCTTCTTTTTTTTTTTTTTTACCACTGAGAATGTTGTTTGCTGTGAATTTGTCACATTTGGCCTTTATTATGTTGACATAGTTTCCCTCTATGCCCACTTTCTGGAGAGTTTTGTTTTACTTTTATCATAAATAAGTGTTGAATTTTGTCATATCTTTTTCTACCTCTATTGAGATGATCATATGTTTTTTTTTTAATTTGTTAATATGGTATATCATATTGACTTGTGTATATAAGAATTCTTGCATTGCTGGGATAAATCTCACTTGATTGTGGTGTATGATTCCTTTAATTATTTTTGGATTCTGTTTGCTAATATTTTGTGGGGAATTTTTGTGTATATGTTCATCAGTTATATCGATCTATAATTTTCATTTTTTAATATATCTTTATCTGGTTTTGATATCAAGGTGATGGTGGCCTTGTACAATGATTTAGGGAGTGTTCTTCCCTCTGCAACTTTTTGCAAGAGTTTGAGAAGAATGGGTGTTGGCTCTTAATATTTGATAGAATTTGTCTGTGAAGCCATCTGATCCTGGACTTTTGTTTATTGGAAAATTTTAAATTACAGTTTCAATTTCATTACTTATGATTACTCTGTTTTTATTTCTTCCTGGTTCGGTCTTGAAAAAAGAGTTGTCCCGCTTCTTCAAGGTTGTCCATTTTATTGACATATAGTTGCTTGTAGTAATCTCTTAGGATTGTTTGTATTTCTGTGGTGTCAGTTGTAATTTCTCCCTTTTCATTTCTAATTTTATTTTTTTTTCTTGATAACAGGGTTTAGAGACACATCTTGATACAATGTGTGTTAGAAACTGTGGACCCAACCCTCATGTATCTTTTATGGAAAGTACAGGTTAAATTTTTTAAGTTTTGAAGATTAATTAGACAGTGTAACTCAGTCTTCATCACTTGATGGTTGGGCAGCACTGAGCAATTAAAGTTATTTTGAGTGTCAGATTTTCCTAATGTGAAACGGAAGTAGTAATGCTTCCAAAGTAAAATGGACAATATGGCCATTTAGTAAAATTAATAAATCATAGCACCTTGCCCATAAACACCCTTTGATGTTACAAGAACACTGGCAAACCAACCTGTGTAACACAAATGGGTTCCAAAGTCCCTGGCTTTAATCATCCAGAGACAATACAATTATTTGTACAAAATAAATGTCAATTATGGTATCTTCAAGCAGAAACACACATAAGATAAAGTGTTTATAGATGAGTTGATGAAAACGTTGTGGCCAGAGATTCACGGGCACCTGATCTTTATTTCTCCTAAGGGCAATGACTTTGTTTTTGCTGATTTGGTGTTCTCAGCAACTCTACAGAAAGTAACTCTAATGAAAAAGGAGAATCTACCCATTCATGTATATATAGTCACATATACAGGATGGTATTAAAGGGAAAGTGAACAACCCTAAATTAATCCCTGTCCCAGAAGCTAAGAATGTGAATTACTGAAATGAATAGCTTTTAATTCAGATGCATGTGAAATTATTTTCAATTATTTGTGTTAAGTTGAAGGAGGGTGAAATCAACTTTGCAGTTCATTAAAAATTTAAAATAAACCTTTATAAAAATTATTTGAACTTGTAAGTTGGATGTTCAACCTCATAACATTTACATAAACAAAATGTATAGTTGAGATTTCTAATTTTTTCTAATTTATGTAGGCACAAGAGCAAGACAGTTCGAACTGATAAAGAGAAATGTATTTCTCTCCACATACTGAGCTAGTTCCTCTGTCTCTATTCCACAATTCCCTTGTTTTTCTCCATTGCTTAGCTAAGAACTTTAAAACTTAAATGCCATAAATTATAATTATAAAATTTATAATTTAATAGGAAATACATGTCCATTTCTAACTTCTGTTTTACTCTTTCTTGCTCTAGTAGTATTTTGAAACCATCATGGCTCTGTATGTTGCACTTACATATGATAGGGTGGAACTTCTTACGTTTGTTTTCTTTTATGAAGTTGCTTTAGTCATTGGAAACGTTTTTCTATGCAAAAGCTTAGAATAAATTATTCAAATAACTCTGAAAATCAAGCTCAGAATTTAATAGGAATTTAAATAAATACTTGAGTGTGTGCGTGTGTGCTCAGTCGCTCAGTCAGGTCCAACTCTTTGCGACCTTATAGACTATAGCCTGCCAGGCTCCTTTGTCCATGGAATTCTCCAGGCAAGAACACTGGAGTGGGTTGCCATTTCTCCTCCAGAGGATGTTCCTGACCTGGGGATCAAACCCATGTCTCCTGTATCTCCTGCACTGGCAGGTGGATTCTTTACCACTGCAGCACTTGGGAAGCCCAAAAAAATACTGATGAACAGCGAAACTGTTTATTCAAAACTTATTTAATATCACCAACTCAATGGACATGAGTTTGTGCAAACTCTAAGAGCTAGTGAAGGACAGGGAAGCCTGATGCAGTCCATGGGGTTGCAAAGAGTTGGACATGACTCAGTGACTGAATATTTAATATTTTAAGTCATTTAAAAATTATTTTCTCTATTAAATTATTACATGTTTTGTATGGTTGGTTTCTAGACTCTTTTGAGTGGTTGATAAGAATAAGAATGATTTTTAAAACATTTTCTAATATAGTTTCTTAATGAGGTTCTGTGGTATAAAGGAATAAAATGTAAATTATCAATGAGTAGATAACTCTGCAGTCTACTGTAATGCCTAATCTACTTGGCCAGAATCAGTGGCTTTTGTTTTAAATTGAAAATCAAATTTACAAAACACAATTGGCCAGTAGCTAGTTTACTCTAAGAAGGAAATGAGGCAGGCAATGTACCATGCATAGTCAGGTTCTGGAAGGCCGGGGATTTCCGGACACATTAATCAGCATCCCTACTCTACATATAAGAAATAAGGCTCTGTGGGCTCAAACAGTCTTAATTAAAGCAAACCATCCAACCCAGGAAACCTTCTCCTGGATCTCATTAATTTCAGGGTATGCATAAGTTAAGGATTACTCAATCAATAAATCTCAACAGTGAGTTACAACTGTTCAGTTTGTTAATAGTAAATTTAGCCAGGATCGCATGCAAGTATAGACTGACTAAGTTAATATGGTGAGGAGTATTTGACTAGGGGCCGAGTTTTCAGGCATTCTTAGGGCTTGTGTGTGTTACAGGCCAGCTCACCTTGCAACCTATCAATGTCCAGCTCTATTTGGCCTGTATTTAGTCCACTGTGTTCAGTGAAATCATTAAAATCCATAACAGTCACTTGGTCTTGACATATTACCATTTATAGATATCACCAGTATTGATTTCCTGATAGATAAGAATATTTGTGACTATGCTCATGAATATTGATTTTATAGTTTTTTTTTTTGTAAAATCTTTGATTTTGATATCAGAGTAAATCTCATAAAATAAATACAAAGTACCTTCTCCTCTTCTATTTTCTTTTAAGAGTCACGAAAGATGGATACAGGTCTTCCTTAAATCCTTAATTGAAATTTATCACTGACAACAATCGGCTCTATAATTTTCTTTGAGGAAAGGTTTTGATAATTTCTTTAGTAGATACATGGCTAACTGTAACTGTATCCAAATACTCTAAGATGTTCATTGAATGTAGCATCACTGGTCCTGGGTCTGAGTTTCATATTCTCTGCTCCTGTGAGGATCAGTTTTGTTCTGAAACATAAATCTACTAGCCTCTGGGTTTCTCTGTCCAACTCAGTTGGAATCGCATTCCAATTTCTGTCACTTCTTGTCTAGTACAGGTTCTGAGTGACTCTGATGTTTTCTGTATTATCACTTGTAGATTTATCTATTCTTGTGGGCTTAGTTTGTAGTAAAGCTGTCATTTAGTCCTTAAGTTGAGTCCAACTCTTTTGGAGCCCCATGGCCTATAGCCCGCCAGGCTCCTCTGTCCATGGAATTATCTAGGCAAGAATACTAGTGTGGGTTGCCATTTCCTACTCCAGGGGATCTTCCCGACCCAGGGATTGAACCCATATCTTCTGCATTGGTAGGTGGATTCTTTACCACTGAGCCACCAGGGAAGCCCAGGTTTAAGTTACTGGCATCAAAAGGTAATAATAATCATCCTCTTCCAGGTGTGAAATCGTGCCTTTAGGAGCAATAAGAGTCTGTGTTTCTTCCTACTCTAGAGAATATTGTTTGAGCCTTTCTCTGCTGTTTGCATCTTTCTGTGTTGTTTTGTGCTTAGTCACTCAATCGTGTTCAACTCTGTGCAGCCCTAAGCAAGAATACTAGAGTGGGTTGCCAATGCCTACTCCAATGGATCTTCCTGACTCAGGGATCAAACCCAAGATTCTTGCATCTCCTGCCATTGGCAAATGGGTTTTTCACCCCTAGTGCCACATGGGAAACCCTTTACTCTTTTTTTTGTTTTGTTTTTTGTTTTGAAAGAACTCCCTTTACTCTTAATAGTTCAGTTCAGTCACTCATTTGTGTCCGACTGTCTGTGACCCCATGGACTTCAGCATACCAGGATTCTTTGTCCTGGTATGGACAAAGCTTGCTCAAACTCATGTCTATCAAGTTAGTGACGGCATACAACCATTTCATCCTCTGTCATCCACTTTTCCTCCTGCCTTAAGTCTTTCCCAGCATCAGATGGCCAAATTATTGGAGCTTCAGCATCAGACCTTCCAATGAATATTCATGACTGATTTCCTTTAGGACTGACTGGTTTGATTTCCTTGCAGTCCAAGGGACTCTCAAGAATCTTCCCCAAAACCACAGTTCAAAATCAATTCTTCAGTGCTCAGCTTTCCTTATAGTTCAACTCTCACATCCACAGATCACAACTGGAAAAAAACAGAGCTTTGACTAAATGGACATTTGTCAGCAAAGTAATGTCTCTGCTTTTTAATATGCTGTCTAGATGTTCAGTCCGGATTTACAATAGGCAGATGAAGCATAGATCAAATTGCCAACATCTGCTGGCCAAAATCACCACAGATTGTGTTTTCAGCCATGAAATTAAAAGGCACTTGCTCCTTGGAAGAAAGGAGAAGGCAATGGCACCCCACTCCAGTACTCTTGCCTGGAAAATCCCATGGATGGAGGAGCCTAGTAGGTTGTAGTCCATGGAGTCGCTAAGAGTCGGACACGACTGAGCAACTTCACTTTCACCTTTCACTTTCATGCATTGGAGAAGGAAATGGCAACCCACTCCAGTGTTCTTGCCTGGAGAATCCCAGGGATGGGGGAACCTGGCAGGCTGCCGTCTATGGGGTCGCACAGAGTCGGACACGACTGAAGTGACTTAGCAGCAGCAGCAGCAGCCTTGGAAGAAAAGCTATAATGAACCTAGACAGCATATTAAAAAGCAGAGACATTACTTTGGCAACAAAAGGTCTGTCTAGTCAAAACTATGGTTTTTCCAGTAGCTGTGTATGGATGTGAGAGTTGGACTATAACGAAAGCTGAGCGCTGAAGAACTCATGCTTTTGAACTGAGAAGACTCTAGAGAGTCCCTTGAACTGCAAGGAGATCAAACCAGTCAATCCTAAAGGAAATCAGTCCTGAATATTCATTGGAAGGACTGATGCTGAAGCTGAAACTCCAAAGTTTGGCCACCTGATGTGAAGTATTGACTCGTTGGAAAAGACCCTGATGCTGGGAAATATTGAAGGCGGGAGGAGAAGGGGACAACAGAGGATGAGATGGTTGGATGGCATCACCGACTCAATGGACATGAGTTTGAGCAAGCTCTTGGTGTTGGTGATCGACAGGGAAGCTTGGAGTGTTGCAGTCCATGGGTCACAAAGAGTTGGAAACAACTGAGTGAGAATTAAACTGAACTGAGGTTGGCCATAGCTTTTCTTCCAAGGAGCAAGTGTCTTTTAATTTCATGGCTGCAGTCACCATCTGCAGTGATTTTGGAGTTCAGGAAAATAAAATATGTCTCTGTTTCCATTGTTTCCCCCACCTATTGCCTTCAAGTGATGGGACCAGATGCCATTATCTTAGTTTTTTGACTGTTGAATTTTATACCAGCTTTTTCACTCTCCTCTTTCACTCTTCTGAGGATCTCTGGAGACCTATTGAAAACTTAGTCTCAATAAAACTTAAAAGAACTCTAAATGTTGGCCTGATCACCTAACCTAGTGAGTTGTAGTCTGTATTATAAACAGCAAGTAACAAATTTCAGAGTTCCTGTAACCGGGGAGAAACAGCCTCACTTGCTCCTAATAAGACCTCTGGAATTTCTCTTTTGCTGTTTATGATATAGACTATAACTCACTGGGTTAGGTGATCAGACCAACATCTAAATATTTTTTAAGTTTTGTGGAGACAAAGTCTTCAGTAGGTCTCTAGGGATTCTCAGAATTTAAGACATAATCCAGTCTATCCCTAAAGTACCTCTTGAGTGATTTTGGCAGGGCAACAAGAGAAACATTAATTATTGTCCTCCTGTCTTTCACAGCAATGTTTAAAATATTTTATTATAGAGGCCCTTAATAAAGTGTTCCACAGTTTATGTAATATGCTAGGGCAGTATTAAGATAGGTATTGTGGCTGGCTTTAGTATTCCAACTATAATAGCACAATTTTGTCCATTCATGAGCTGCTTATGATTTCAGTAGGATGACATAGATTGTAAATAGTTCATTAAGTTTAAAGTTTTTCATGTTGGGCTCTACCAGACTTCAGTCAATCATAAATTTGGTGTAATTTATCTACCTGTTTTTCAGATTTGACATGGAGCATGGTATATCCTTCAGCACTGATCAATATTATTATTAGTTTGAGTTGGATTGCCTATCACACCAATTACATTTGGGACAAATTGTGTGCAGACTGAGATTATCTTTTGCAGTATTGTGTTTCCCACAGGTTCAGGGTGGAAATTATAATATTTCACAACCCGATATCATACAGGAGAATGTCTCTTAATAAGCCAATAAAGAGATAACATACTCCAAACTAAGGATAGATTAAGCACACTATTGTTCCAGGCAAAGAGAAGATGAAAAGTATAAAACGTCTAAATTTAGCTCAAGTGTACCTTTCTGTGGGTTGATTCACAGAGGAGTCAGCTTAGCCAACCAGTAGCTGACATCCAACTGCCAGTGAAGACAGAAAGGCCCCACTGCCGGAGCACGATGCTGGTGGAACCAAGGCGGCAGTGCTCACAGGCGGGATGATCTTGGTTCTGGAACCACTAGGGTTTTCACCACAGCTGGCAGAGTAGCCTTGCCTATACCAAATACTCTCATTAAGTCTTCACAAAATCTTGGTATTTAGGGTTTAAATGTTGATAGTCATTCCTCCCATATGTTCATTGCAGTAAGCAGTGAACACAACAGTTTTGCTGACATCATCCTGACAGCCTCCCCAATGTAAAGAAACTCTCCCTTAGCTCAAACAACTTTACTTAAGCCATCAACAACTGGATTTGAAATTGTAACACACCAGTCCACAACAGATATGAATATTTGATTTTTAGTTTTAGGCCTTCTAGTAGGTATGCTGTAGCATCTTGTAGTTTTAATATGCATGTGCCTAAATGACATTATCCTGAGCAGTTTTTCATGTGTATTTCCTATTATTTGAATGTCTGTTATTTATTTCTAGTGAGTTATTTCTCTTATTACTCTAAAATATATTTTATTTATGTATGGGGGTGTGTGTGTGTATATATATATATGTGTGTGTGTGTGTATATATATATAGAGAGAGATATAATTCCTATATCAGGTATAAGTTTTGCAGATGTTTTCTACTGGTCTGTAGCTTTACTTTCCATTTTATTCAGACTGTCTTTTGAATAGGAGAAAAATATCTTAAATTATTAATTTCTTTCATAGTTTATGCTTTTCTGTATCCTACATAAGAAATCTTTTACCTATTCCAAGGTAAATAATTTTGCTACATTTTCTTCTAGAAGATTTTAAAGGTTAAGGTCTGATATTTAAGTTGTTCTATTTTAATGTAATTTTGGCACTTTTGCATATAGTGTTAGGTAAAGATATACATATATACAAAATATATACATAGTATATTGGTTATCAACTTGTCCCAACACAATTTGTAGAATGTATTCATCTTAACTCATTGAAATGCCTTGACATTTGTTAAAAATAAATGACCATTTATCATATTTTTGCAATTTGAAAAATAAGAAAGAGAAAAAAGGGTAAAAGAAAAAATAGTGACCATATGTATGTAGGTCTACTTCTTGACTCTAATTAATTTATAGTCTAATGACTTTGTTTCATATATATATATTTTAAAATTATTTTTGATGTTTTTTTTGAGTTTACATTAGACATCTTCAAAATTTCAACATTTAAACTTAGTAGTATTCTACTTTCCACTTCCCCTTGGTTCTAAAATCCCATTTCCTTTTTTGTTCTCATTTTATGTTTTATACTTTGCATCTTCTTTACTTTGTTCTATTTTCCTGTCTTTCCTTCTACATATTTTCAGTGCTGTTCTTAAATCGTCACTTGCCTTCAGGAAATCAATAGAAAAATGTACTGTGTATTTTCCCACTTGTTTGCTGTTTCTGATACTGAGTTTTTATCTGGTGTTGTTCTCTTTCTCCCTAAAGAATGTTTTTTAGCCCTTTTTCCAGTGCAGTTATTTAGCCACCATCTTCAGCTTTTATTTGACTGTAACAGTATTTTCTCTTCACTGTACAAAAGATTTCCTAGACTTTGTGTTGAAGCGTTTCTTTTGGCACTTTAGTGATTTTGTGTATTCCCTGTGGCTTTAGTGGTGTCTGAGAAGTTAGCTGTCATTAAGCTCAGTGTTGCTTTTTGTGTAAATTTGTTCTCTGGCTGTTTTGAATTTTTGCCTGTAATTTTCAGCAGTTTTACTATGATGTGATTTTCTTGATACTTATCCTGGTTAATGTCTACTGAAATGTGTAGATCTCCAAGTGTAAGTCAGTCAAATTTGTAATCAAATTGGAAAAAAAGTAATCATTGTCATCTAAATATCTCCTTCTGTCCCAATCTGTCTTCTTTCTGTGACTCCAACTCCAGATATGTTAGACGCTTGTTGGTAATCTTTTTTTTTCAGTCTTTCTTACCGATACTACTAAGTCACTTCAGTCGTGTCTGACTCTGTGCGACCCCATAGATGGCAGCCTACCAGGCTCCCCAGTCCCTGGGATTCTCCAGGCAAGAACACTGGAGTGGGTTGCCATTTCCTTCTCCAATGCATGAAAGTGAAAAGGGAAAGTGAAGTCGCCCAGTCGTGTCCGACTCTTAGCGACCCCATGGACTGCAGCCTACCAGGCTCCTCCATACATGGGATTTTCCAGGCAAGACTACTGGAGTGGAACCAATACCTTGAGACAAAACCATTTCCACTGATAGAGCTTCAAGTTCACTGATCATGTCTTCTCTCCTCTCCAATCTGCTACTGACAACAAACAGTGAATTTCTCATTTCAATTATTGTACTTCTCTTTTTAAATCTGTGTTATTTTTAATTGTTTCCATTTATTTCAGTTGCCAAGTATTTACCAACTAATGTCATATTACTTAACCCATCAAAACATTTATAATAGCTGCTTCAGTCTTCAAAATGCATACATCCTTCAACTCAATATATAAATCATCTTCATACATTCTGCTATAGTCTTCTATTTTTTTCTTGACCAATTAGTATATTTTTGCTTGGTATAGAAATGCTGTTTGAAATATTTTTCTCTCAGAATTATAAAAATATCTCCTCACTTTCGGCAACTTGCATAATCTCTGAAAATAAATGTTTAAATTTTTATGTTCCCCATATGCAGTTATTTTATTTTGTCATCAAGATTCTATTTACATTTGTTTTTGAGCAAATTGACCTTAAATTTTTTCTTAATTTTTCTTTTACTTTGTGTTTATCATGTTGCAGTTACCTAAACTTTGATATGTGTTTGTGTTTCTTTATTTTGAAATTTTGGGACCATCATCTCTTTAAATAACTCCTTGGCCACTCAGTCTTTTATTCCTCTATAAATACAGTACTAAATGTTAAGTTTTTGATTCTAGCCCACAGGTCTTAGATGTTCTGTTATATTTGATTTTTTATTTGCATTTTATTTTGAAAGTTCTGTTGACCCATTTTCCAGTTCAATAGAATCACCCCTTACCCTTAACTAGTTATTAGACTGTTAAAGAAACTTTTTCATTTCTGATATAATATACTGCCAAGAAATACAATTAAGACCAAGTGAGACTGAGATATATATTTTTTACAGCCAGAAATGGGTATGCCTACTGCTTTGTCGGGCCGTTATAATGGAGAGTTAAGTTACTAGGGTGAACCATTGAGATAGATTTGTGCTTTGTTGTCGGTATCACTGACTTCCCGTGCCCCAGACTTCACATTCATTCAGCAACAGGCTATCATTGCGCGTGCTTCCTGTTGGTCCTGAGATCCTGACAACCTAGTGTTTCCATCCATCTTCCCCTCATGTTTCACCTGGTTCCTGTGCTTTTGAATCACAGAGAGGTCTATCCCTTAGCTCTTGCGTCTTCTCCAGAGGCAGTTGCTGCTACTGCATGCTTGGCAGTGTCCATGCCCTTGCTTTGTGTTCCGTGTAGGGGGCGTGGGGCTCTCCTGCTCCATCCAGTCTTTGGCTGGCAGCTGTGTTTGGCCTCACGGAATGTTCCTTCTTATTCCTGCCTCCGCTTCACCCACAGCAACTGAACTCCACCTTATGTCTATTGTGGTCTCGTGTAGGAGAAGGTCGTCTTTGCCTAGTGGTGGAGGAACACCATCTTGTTCTGGTGAGGCATTCAGGGACTATTTTTCTTTGCTTTCTTGCAAGGGCACAAGGTTTTGCATCTGTTTTTCCCCAGAAGCCAAGGATCTTTGCCTTGCCCTTGAGGGCATAATCCATCTCCCCTGGTGGCTCAGATGGTAAAAGTGTCCGCCTACAATGCAGGAGACCCGGGTTCAATCCCTGGGTCAGGAATATTCCCTGGAGAAGGAAATGGCAACCCACTCCAGTATTCTTGCCTGGAAAATTCCATGGATGCAGAAGCCTTGTAGGCTACAATCCATGGGGTCCTGACTGAGCAACTTCACTTTGAGGGCATAAAGGTGGTTTTCC
This sequence comes from Bison bison bison, assembly GCF_000754665.1. NCBI lineage: Eukaryota > Metazoa > Chordata > Mammalia > Artiodactyla > Bovidae > Bison > Bison bison. The sequence continues at coordinate 2,345,268 of NW_011495067.1, read as the reverse complement.
CCAGCTCTTCCCAAGATGCAGATGGGTTCATCTCTAAACATATCCTCACAGGCCTGTGTCTGAGAAGAGCATCAGCTGCTGCTCCATCATGAGGGTAAGAAAAACTCTACCCTGCTTTCCCATTCTCCACTGGCAACAGATCATCCCTTGTGGTTGTCTGGGAGCATAGAGAGACTCTTTCGTCTGCTCCTTTGCTCATAGCCTCCTATTAAATATCTGGAAGAGGCCCATGTAGAAGAGTTTGTGAATGAATGCATGCTTTCTGTGTATATGTCCCTTTATGTGTAGGGCTCGCGGCTGTGGGAACTGGTGTCCAGCCCTTCCCTACAGTTCCCCTTTACAATATTGTTAGTTTTTATTATTTCTCTTTTCGTCCTGCCTACAGTCCCTGTGTCTCTGGTCCCCAGAAGAGCTTGTCACTCCTCCATATGCCGTTCCCTTTAAGAGCCTTGCAACTTCAGTTCTTTGACTAGTTCCCCAAAATTGTGTCTGCATTTTATCTGGCTGTTGCTCACTTGAAGTTTGAGGGTGATGTTCTCTGTTTTCCCAGCGGAAGCAGCAGTCCTTTCTTGTGTGCGTGCATGCTCAGTTGTGTCTGACTCTTTGTGACCCCATGGACTGTAGCCCACCCGGATCCTCTGTTCATGGAATTCTCCAGCAAGAATACTGGAGTGGGTTGTGTCTTCCTACTCCAATTCTTGTGTACTTTAATGACATTTTAAATACGACAGAACAGTGCTATGCACAGCCAAAATCACACTTAAATACACACTTCTGGTTACTCTTTTCCTGTTTTTTTTTTTTTTCTGCCTGATTTTACCCATCAGCTAGGTTTCTGGCTGATGAATTACCTGTATTTGACTTTGGTAAAAATGCTTTTGAGTTTTTGTTTGTTTGTTTGTTTTTTTCATTTTAAGCAGTTCTTCCATAATGTTCTTAAGGACTAATTTTCTTTGTAGCATTTCTTTAATCTATGTTTTTTTTAATTTCCCTAATTTGGGAATATTCTTGAGTGCTCAGTTGCTTCAGTCATATCCGACTCTTTGAGACCCCATGGACTGAAGCCCACCAGGCTCCTCTGTTCATGGAATTCTCTGGGCAAGAATACTGGAGTGGGTTGTCATTTCCTCCTCCAGGGGATCTTTCCGGCCCAGGTATTGAACCCACTTCTGCATTGCAGGCAGATTCTTTACCACTGAGCCCTGGTAGCCCTTGTCTTATTAACATATACAGTTCTAACTATAGGTTTTAACACTAGGTTCCTATGGAGTTCTTTGATTTTAGTGTGGTTTTTTTTTTATTTTTTGCATGCTCGAGTGTTTTCTAGCCTTATTGAGGTATTACTGACAAATAAAGGTTATGTATATTAAGACTGTTTAGCATGATTTTTAAAATTTATCTAAAATGTATTATATTGAAATATAGTTGATTTACAGTGTTGTGTTAATTTCTTTTTAAAATTTTTTCAATTGGAGGATAATTGCTTTACAATATTGTGTTGCTTTCTGCCATATATCAACACGAATCAGCCATAGGTATGTCCCTTCCCTCTCAACATGATTTTTTAAGGTGTACAACTCAAGGTTTATAATGATTTAATATACATTGTGAAATGATTACCACAAGTTTAGTAACATACCACCTCACAGAGTTAGTATTTGTGTGTGTGTGTGTGCTATGAACACCTCAGATCCACTTTCTTATTAACAAGTTTCAAGTACACAAAACAGTACATAATATTAACTATAATCGCCATGTTGTATGTTTGTTTTTAACTAAAATCACTATGCTAGATCCTCAGAACTTACTCATCTTATGAGTGAAATTCTGTGCCTTTGACCAACACTCCTCCTTCCCTTCAATCCATCCACAGCCCCTGGCAACCACTATCCTTCTCTGGTTCTATGAGTTTGGCTTTCTTGGATCTTCATATATAAGTGAGATATATAGTGTTTGTTTTTCTATGTCTGGCTTCTTTTACTTACTATAATGCCATCCAGTTTCATCCATGTTGTTGAGTATGGCAGGACTTCTGCTTTATAGCTGAATAATATTTCATTTTACATATCTATTATATAATATTCCATAATACATACAATACATATTACAGTTTCATAATCTATTCATCCATAGATTTATTAAGACCTCTTTTGGGTTTTTCCATTCATTATACACTACTTGTTCATCCTGCCTGAGTGTTTTCTATGGATATATCCTCAATTCCTTAATCCTCTTTTTCTCTACGCAACATGCTGCTTAACTGGCTTATTGAATTCTTAAACTTAATTTATGAAGTTTTCACTATTAGAATTAACATTTGAATCTTTTTCTTAGACTTCAGTTCTCTGCGGAAATAACTTTATCTCTGTGAGTATTTAAGTATTTTTATTTTAACGTCTTACATGAATGATATCATCGTCAGCATCCTCTGTAGTTGTCTTTCTGTTATCTAATTTTCTTCTGGCTTTCTGTCCCATCTCCTTGTTTCCTCTCATGCTGATACTTTTGAGTGACTGAATTATAGACACTTATATAAAAAAAAAAAAAGAATGAGGCTATATGTAACTTTAAGTCATGCCACGAGTATTTACCTTTGCTTTGTGGTGAAAAGAGGTAGACTATCATCCTTGGATTAATATAATCCAGTAAAGTATTTAAAATAACATGACTTTGGGCTTCAGCATATGTGAAGGCTAATATAGTTCTAGTTTTAATTTCCTCTTAAAACCCTGCTTATAATCATTCAGCCCTTCAGGGAACCAAATCAAACAATTGGAGAGTTAATAAGTCACCACTTCCTTGGTAGACCCTGGACTCCAAATTCTGCCTCTCTATCTCCAAGTGGCTGATGAAATCCATGCACAGCTCCTCATTCTTTCAGCTACTTTTTCCAAAATAGTCTTAGGTAAAACATTGCCCTAAATGATGGGTTACAAAATATTCAAGTTGCCTTTTTTGTATTATAATCTTGAATTTCTCTACTGATATATACAGAAAAATCACTCTCAGTAAGAGTGGTGCACATTAGCCAGCATGTCATTACTGTGAATGAACACATATTCCATCTTTTTTTTTAAGTTAATACACACACACAGATACACACATATAAATAATTTTGATATGGTAGGTATTGTTGAAGTTATTAGAATAATCTATAAATCCCACTCAATGCAAAGAAATAGAGCAAAACAATAGAATGGGAAAGACTAGAGATCTTTTCAAGAAAGTTAGAGATACCAAAGGAACATTTCATGCAAAGATGGGCTCAATAAAGGACAGAAATGGTACGGACTTAACAGAAGCAGAAGATATTAAGAAGAGGTGGAAAGAGTACACAGAAGAACTCTACAAAAAAGATCTTCACCACCAAGATAATCACAATGGTGTGATTACTCACCTACAGCCAGACATCCAGGAATGTAAAGTCAAGTGGGCCTTAGGAAGCATCACTACAAACAAAGCTAGTGGAGGTGATGGAATTCCAGTGGAGCTACTTCAAATCCTGAAAGATGATGCTGTGAAAGGGCTGCACTCAATATGCCAGCAAATTTGGAAAACTCAGCAGTGGCCACAGGACTGGAAAAGGTCAGTTTTCATTCCAATCCCCAAGAAAGGCAATGCCAAAGAATGCTCAAACTACCACATAATTGCACTTATCTCACACACTAGTAAAATAATGCTTCAAATTCTCCAAGCCAGGCTTCAGCAATATGTGAACCATGAACTTCCAGATGTTCAAGCTGGTTTTAGAAAAGGCAGAGGAACCAGACATCAAATTGCCAACATCCACTGAATCATCAAAAAAGCAAGAGAGTTCCAGAAAAACATCTATTTCTGCTTTATTGACTATGCCAAAGCCTTTGACTGTGTGGATCACAATAAACTGTGAAAATTCTGAAACAGATGGGAATACCACACCATCTGACCTGTCTCTTGTGAAACCTATATGCAGGCCAGGAAGCAACAGTTAGAACTGGACATGGAACAACAGACTGGTTCCAAATAGGAACAGGAGTATGTCAAGGCTGTATATTGTCACCCTGCTTATTTAACTTTTTTTTAAAATTTTATTTAACTTTAAAATATTATATTGGTTTTGCCATATATCAATGAATCTGCCACAGGTATACATGTGTTCCCCATCCTGAACCCTCCTCCCTCTTCCCTCCCCATACCATCCCTCTGGGTCGT
>NW_011495067.1:2324539-2340792 GCF_000754665.1 Bison bison bison | reverse complement strand
TGGGTTTGATCCCTGGGTTGGGAACATCCCCTGGAGAAAGGGATGGCAACCCACTCTAGTATTCTTGCCTGGACAATCTCATGGACAGTGGAGCCTGATCGGCTACAGTCCATTAAGTTGCAAAGAGTCAGACATGACTGAGTGACTAACACTTTCACTTTCATAAATTGTAAGGTTATTGACAATTCAAAAAATAATATAAATTATTCCTTGAATCACAGACTTTTGTTACAGGGGAATCTACCATATAGTGCTTTGACTTTATTTTATAAATAAAAAGGATTCTATTTGAGTGACATTTCCTAATACTATAATAGTAATTACAGAGGAATCCTACCTAATTTCCAAACAAAACTTTATCCTCATTGAGAACTCATTCCAGTGTCTTATGTCCAAACTCTCAGTTCATTCTAATACACATCTATCATCATTGCCAAGAAATATGGTGAGAGATTGAGGATCCTGAGGGGCAAGGAGAAGTGGGGAGGCATACCTGTGTTTCAGAAACATTTGGAAATTTTGAGCTTAAAAGAATAGTGCAAGAAAAGTGTTTTCAATACATCTTCCATGATTATACCATCAATCTGGTTTAAGATTCTGTAAGTAGATTCTTTATACAACACATTAACTCAGAGAAAGCTTCACAGTTAAGAAACAAGCATTTGAAAAAAAAATCAATTACCTTTGACTGAAATGGTTCTACTTTATTGGCACCTTTTACAATTTGAATTTGTAAAGTCTCTCACATTTCTGTATTAACAGAGAAACATGAAAAATGATACCAGACTCAGAAGTAATTGTCTTCTGTTCTGGAAAAGTGTAAACTAGCTGTAATTCAGGATTTAATACTTCATTTACATCTCTGTGCCTGTGCTATTCATTGTTCTAGGTGTACATTAAAGTCATCTGTATTTCATTTTGTTTTCTTCCATTTGTTTGAGCGTACAGTCTTAAACTAGATTAGATCAATAGATTTCTAAAGGAAGTAAAACATGATAGTTAAATGAAAGAATGAAAGCTTTAGTCTTCAAAGATAATTCTGTAATGAAAAGTTAATTATTAGTGAAAACAATGATAATTTCATTTAAAAACTATTTAGCTATAGAAGTAATATTGGATTTAGTAGCATAAAATTGTGACCAAATTTCTGGCAAAATCAGCAAGTTGAAACTTCAGTATTAATATATGCTGTCTTTTTTCTGTTGCAAATCATAATTAAACATCAAACAATCTATCAAAACCAATGTAAAATTTAACCTTTTCCATTGTAAGCATCTGCTGCTCTTTAAAAAAAAAAACTTCATTCATGAGTGCAATCATGCATATTTACTAATATTTAAGAAATATACATAAAAATAACATTAATTATATATTTCTGATAACTATCAGTCCATATAATATTTTCAGTGTTCATCTAGTATTAATTAAAATCTCTTAATGGATTAAATGGCCATAGGTATTATCTTTTACATATATATTATGAAATAATTTATTCCTGGAAAATTTTATTTGCTACTATCATGTATTTTAGCCAGTCACTCATAGTCATGTATTGTCCTTTGGTATATTGTACTAAGCATTATATTATAGCTGATGTTACCGTCATCACCATATGATACTGTTAAGACATTTTTTAAAATTTACTTTTAATTGGAGGATAACTGCTTTACAGTGTTGCATTGTTTCTGCCATACAACAATGTGAATCATAAGTATAAATATGTCCGCTCCCTCCCACCGAAGCCCACCCCTCAGGTTATCGCAGAGTACCGGGTTGAGGTCTCTGTGTTACTCAGCAAGTTCCCACTAGCTGTCTGTTTTACACATTGTGAAGTGGATGTTTCAGTGCCACTCTCTGTTTGCCCCACCCTCTCCTTTGCCAGCTTTGTGCACAAGTCTCTTCTCTGTGTCTGCATCTCCATTGCTGCGCTGAAGATAGGTTTATCAGCACTGTCTTTTGAGATTCCATATATACCTGCATGAATACACAATATTTTTCTCTTTCTGACTTATTTCCCACTAAGACATAATTAATCTTCTAGTTGAAAAAAAAGTGCCCTAAGAATTCTGCAGAGTCACATTTGTAACTACATGCTTTTCACTTGGAACCATGTCCGTCATTGGCGGTGCTCCTTCCATGACTTGAAAGCAGTAGCATCTTTAGGGTACCATTTACCATAAAGGTCTCCTATTTCACAGGCATGAGGAAAATCTATTCCCTGTTAAAATCTCACCTTGAACTGAAAATGTTTGATCATATGCTGTTTCCCTATTATATTTTGGTAAAATAGTCAACTCTTTGCGACCCCTTGTACTGCAGCACACCAGGCTTCCCTGTCCTTCACTATCTCCTATATTTTGATCAAATTCACATCCACTGAGTTGGTGATGCTATCCAAACATCTCATCCTCTGCCACTTTCTTCTCATTTGCCTTCATTCTTTCCCAGCATCAGGGTCTTGTCCAATGAGTTGGCTCTTTGCATCAGGTAGCTGAAATATTGGAGCTTAAGCTTCATCATCAGTCATGAATGAGTATTCAGGATTGATTTCATTTATGAGTGACTGGTTTGATTTCCTTGCAGTCCAGAAAACTCTCAACTCTTCTCTAGCACCACAGTTCAAAAGCATCAATGCTTTGGCACCCAGCCTTCTTTATGGTCCAACTCTCACATCCGTACATGACTAGTGGAAAAACCATAGCTTTGACTATATGGATCTTTGTTGGCAAAATAATGTCTTTGCTTTTTAATATGCTGTCTAGGTTTGTCATAGCTCTTCTTCCAAGGAGCAAGCTTCTTTTAATTTCGTGGCTGCAGTCAGCATCCACAGTGATTTTGGAGTCCAAGAAAAGAAAATCTGTCACTGCTTCCACTTTTTTCATTCTATTTGTCATGAAGTGATGGGACCAGATGCCATGATTTTAGTTTTTCAAATGTTGACTTTCAAGCCAACTTTTCCACTTTGCTCTTTGACCCTCATCAAGAGACTCTTTAGTTCCTCTTCACTTTCTGCCATGAGGGGGATGTCATCTGCATATCTGAGGTTATTGATATTTCTCCCAGCAATCTTGATTCCAGCTTGTGCTTCACCAGCCCAGCATTTTGCATGATGTACTCTGTATAGAAGTTAAATAAGCAGGGTGAAGATATACGGCCTTGTCATTTTGAACTAGTCAGTCGCTCTATGTTAGGTTTTCATTGTTCGTTCTTGACCCAATACAGGTTTCTCACGAGACAGGTAAGGTGGTTCGGAATTTCCATCTAAGAATTTTCCACAGTTTGTTGTGATCCACACGGTTAGAAGTTTTTGCTTAGTTAATGAATCAGAAGTAGATGTTTTTCTGGAATTCTGTTGCTTTCTCTATGATGAATGAATGTTACCAATTTGATCTCTGGTTCCTCTATCTGTACATCTGAACTTTTTTGGTTCATATACTGCTGAAGACTTACTTGGAGGATTTTGAGCATTACCTTGCTAGCATGTGAAATGAGTGCAGTTGTGCAAAAGTTTGAACATTTTTTGGCACTGCCCTTCTTTGGGATTGGAGTAAAAACTGACATTTTCCATTCCTGTGACCACTGTTGAGGTTTCCAAATTTGCTAGCATTGAGTACAGCACTTTAATAGTATCATCTTTTAGGATTTGAAATAGCTCAACTGCAATCCCATCACCTCCACTAGCTTTGTTTGTAGTAATGCTTCCTAAGGCCCACTTGACTTCACCCTTGGCTCTAGGTGAGTGACTCCAACTTCTCTGAGTCAATAAGATCTTTTCTGTATAGTTCTGTGCATTCTTGCCAACTTTTCTTAATCTCTTCTGCCTCTGTTAGGACCTTGCCATTTATGTCCTTTATTGTGCCCATCCTTGCATGAAGTGTTCCCTGGATATGTCCAGTTTTCTTGAGATCTCTCATCTACCCCATTCTATTGTCATTCTCTATTTCTTTTCTTTATTCATTGAAGAAGGCCTCTCTCCTTGCTATCCTCTGCATTCTGTTGGGTATATCTTTCCCTTTCTCATTTGCCTTTGACTTTTCTTCTTTTCTCAGCTATTTATAAGGACTCCTCAGACAACCACTTTGCCTTGCTGCATTTCTTTTTCTTTGGAATGGTTTTGGTCACTGCTTTCTGTGCAATGTTAGAATCTTCTGTCCATAGTTCTTCAGGCACTCTGTCAGATCTAATCCCTTGAATCTATTTGTCACCTCCTCTGTATAATCAAAAGGGATTTGATTTAGGTCATACCTGAATGGTCTAGTGGTTTTCCCTACTTTCTTTAAGCCTGAATTTTACACTAAGGAACTGATGATCTGAATCACAGTCAGCTCACAGTCTTGTTTTTGCTGACTGTATGCAGCTTCTCCATCTTCAGCTGCAAAGAAATAATCAATCTGATTTTGATATTAACCATTTGGTGATGTCCGTGTGTAGAGCCTTCTCTTGTTTTGTTGGAAAAAGGTGTCTGCTATGACCAGTGTGTTCTCTTGACAAAACTGTTAGCCTTTGCCCTGCTTCATTTTGTACTCTATGGCCAAACTTGCCTGCTACCCCAGGTATCTCCTGACTTCCTACTTGTGCATTCTAATTCCCTGTGATGAAAAGTAAATCTTTTTTAGTGTTATTTCTAGAAGGGCTTGTAATTCTTCATAGAACTGGTCAACTTCAGCTTCTTCAGCATCAGTGGTTGGGGCATATACTTGGATTACTGTGATGATTACCTTGCCAACTAACCGAGATCATTCTGTCATTTTTGAGATTGCACTCAAGTACTGCATTTCACACTCTTGTTGATTATGAAGGATACTCCATTTCTTCCAAAAAATTCTTGCCCACGGTAGTAGACATGGTGGTTATCCAAATTAAATTCACCCATTCTAGTTCATATTAGTTCACCGATTGCTAAGATGTCATTATTCACTCTTGCCATCTCATGCCTTACTGTGTCTAATTTACCTTGATTCATGGACCTAACATTCCAGGTTCCTATGCAATATTGTTCTTTACAGCTTTAGACTTCACTTTTATCACCAGATTACAACCACAACAGAGCATCATCTCTGCTTCAGCTCAGCCACTTCATTGTTTCTCCAGCTATTAGTAATTGCCCTCTGCTCTTCCCTAGTAGCATCTTGGACCCCTTCCGACCTGTGGTGGCTCATCTCCTGATGTTGTATCTTTTTTGCCTTTTCACACTGTTCATGGGATTCTCAAGGCAAGAATATGAGAGTGGTTTGCCATTCCCTTCTTCAATGGAACACGTTCTGTCAGAACTCTCCACTGTGGCCCATCCATCTTGGGTTGCCCTGCACAGCAATGCTCATAGCTTCATTGAATTATGCAAGTTCCTGGCCAAACAAGGCTTTGATCCATGAAGGTAGGTACTTGCCATATACATGTGTTTTTATTTTTGTGATTCTATATTTTTTTTTTTGTATAACACAGGCTGTGAAATAACAGGTGAGTTAAGTCATAATGGTAAAATTTGCTTCTAAGCAAATAGTTAAATTTTTCCAATATTCCCTGTGTGTACTCAGTCACTTTCAGCTTTTTACCACCCACAGACTGTAACCCACCAGGCTCTTCTGTTCATGGGATTTCCCTGGGCAAGAATACAGGAATGGGTTGCCATTTCCTCCTTCATGGGATCTTCCCTACCCAGGGATTGAACCCATGTTTCCTGCAGCTCCTGCTTGGCAGGTGGATTCTTTACCACTGAGCCAACTGGGAAACTCCAGCATTACCTGTGACCTTCTGAATAAACTTAGTGTCCAATCGGTCTCTCTGTGAAGTCAATTTTGAAAATGATGGACTTTTTAAAATGTTTAGATTTAGCACCACAATTTAAAACTCACTATAGATTTTGATCTATTTAGATTTACTAAAAAATTGTTAGTTGTGACTTGTTTCTTGTGACTCTGAAGCAAAGTTAAGTATTTTGCTGTATCAATAAATTAGTTCAGAATTGTCATTGTGAATGTTAAATATTTCAATATTTCATGTGACGCCTATAAATCATATAGTTATGCAAGCTAGTTTTTCACATAAAATCTAAGTGACTCAAATGATGTAACTGCAATTTAAATTTAGGTGACTAGGAAATGAATGGCCTAAAAGGTCATATAATTCTCATTGTTGGTGTTGTTTAATCTCTAAGTCATGTCTGACTGTTTCGTGATCCCATGGACTGTAGCCTGCCAGGCTCATCTGTCCATGAGATTTCCCAGGCAAGAATACTGGAGTGGGTTGCTATTTCTTTCTCCAGGGTATCTTCCCAACCCAGGGATCAAACCCATGTCCCCTGAACTGTCAGGTGGATTCTTTACCACTGAGCCACCAGGGAAGTTCATGTTTTTCTTACATGTATTTTAAAGAATAAACAAAGATAAGTCAGGTAATATATTGAGAAGTTCCAGCTACTTAGAATTAGAATTGTGAAAATAATCATCTTATTTGTTATAAGGAGTAAGATATTACATATAAGACTATTTAATGTTATATATGGTATAAAATGTTTTCATGGTATCAAAATACAAATATTGATTAGACTACTGATGAGTTTCACCTTTCTAAATGAGTATTCACAAATGCATGCACAATTTATATAATTTAATGTGATTTATGGAGTTCAGAGTTTGCACTTCCTGCACTTTGGGTATTACAAAAGTAGTGTTATAGATAATTGTTCATAGCTGTGCTAATATTGTAAAAGTTTTATGAATATATCTTCTAGAAACTTCAGCTTCTGGCCTAACACTGTTAAAATTTAAACTTGAATTTTTTTTTTTTGTGATATAGTGATATAAGAACTGTGTTCTCTCAGGGCATTTTGCAGTGTCATTTATATATGAGAATATTGGCTTTCTTGGAAGATAAGAAGTATATGATTTATTTAACTTGGGTGGTGTCTGTGCTTCTCATGAACACATTTTATGAAAAATAAGTAGATGGTTGGTGCCTAATTTATTAATAAATAGAACGCAATGGGCTACAAATATGCCACCCATCTTATATTATCTTAATGCATTGGGTGTACATGTTATTCTGAAACAGATTTAATGCTTTCTGATCTAAGTAACTTATTCAAATTTAAAACCAATTAATCTTTATAAATAAAATAAAATATATAATATTTATAAACAATCACTTGTATTTTGATACAGGATTTGTGACAAGTACAGTAAGATGAAATTCAATGTTTTAAATTGTCCCAAACAGCATGAAATTATAGTTGATGTTATTTCAACCACATACATTGATTTCTATAACCCATTATATACTTTTAACTATTATTCTTTTTTCAATATCATCATCAGACTTTAAAAATCGGTCATTCCTTAATATCATCAATATCTCATTGGTACTGACTTGTTTAACAGTCTAAACATCATAATTTTCCCCCTTCTCTTTATGCAGTCAAATCAGGATCTTTTCTTAAGTTGAAGTATAATTTCTTTACTAACCCTGAACTCCCAGCCCATCCTCCTCCCACCCCTCTCCTTGGTAACCACAAGTCCATTCTCGTGAGTCTGTTTCTGATTCATGGATAGGTTCATTTGTTCCCTATTTTTAGATTTCACCTTTAAGTAATATCGTGTGGTATTTGTCTTTCTCTTTCTAACTTACTTCACTTAGTATGATAATCACTAGTTGCTTCCATGTTGCTGCAGATGGCGATATTTTGTTTTTTTTTTTATGGCTGAGTAGCATTCCATTGAATATTTATATCACATCTTCTTTATCCATTCATCTGTTGATGAACATTTAGATTGCTTCTATGTCTTGGATATTGTGAATATTGGTGCTGTGAACATAGAAGTGCATGTATCTTTTTGAATTATAGTTTTGTCTGGGTGTATTCCCAGGAGTGGGATTGCTGAATCATATGGTAGTTCTATTTTTAGTTTTCTGAGGCACCTCCATATTTTCTAAAGTGACTGCACCAACTTACATTCCCACCAACAGTCTAGAATAGTTTCCTTTTCTGGATATCCTTTCTAGCATTTATTTGTAGAGGTTTTTATGATGGCCATCCTGATCAATGTGAGATGGCACCTCAGTGTAGTTTTAATTTGCATTTCTCTAATGATTGCCTGTATTGAACATCTTTTCATGTGCCTAATGGTCATCTGTGTGTCATCTTTGATAAATGTCTAGATCTCTGCCCATTTTTTGATTAGGTTGTTAGTTTTTTGGGGTTGAATTACACGAGCTATTTGTATATTTTGCTGTTTAATACTTGTCTGTTGTGTCATTTGCAGATATTGTCTCCTATTCCATGGGTTGTCTTTTCATTTTTCTTATGATTTCTTTTGCTGTGCAAAAGCTTTTTAAGGTTGATTTTTTTTCAGCCACTCAGTCATGTCCGACTCTTTGAAACCCCATTTGTTTTGTTTTTATCTCTATTGCCTTAGGAGACTGACCTAAGAAAACATTGGCACATTTTATGTCAGAATGTCTTGCCTATGTTCTCTTCTAGGATTTCCATACTGTTTTGTCTTGTATTTGTGTCTTTAAGCCACTTTGCGTTCTAACGTTGAGTTATGTGCAGCTCTCCCGCTTTCCTAGCACTGCTTGCTGAATAGACTGTTTTTCTCCATTCGTCCCACCCTTGCCTCCTTTGAGAAACATTAACTGACCATAGGTGTATGGGTTTATTTCTGGGCTCTCTACCCTGTTCCATTATTCCATATGTCTGTTTTTATACCAGTACCACAGTGTTTTAATTATTGTAGCTTTCTACGATTGTCTGAACTCTGAGAGAGTTATGCCTCCTGCTTCCCGGCCCACCGCCCCAGGTTTGCTTTGGCAATACTGGGTCTTTATGGTTCCATATAAAAATGCCGTGGGTAACTTGATAGGGATTGTATTAAATCTGTAGATTGCTTTGGGTAGTATTGCCATCTTAACAGTATTCATTCTTTCAGTTCAAAAGCATGGAATATCTTTCCGCTTCTTTAAATTATTATGCTTTTTAATTTTTAAGGCTTTTTATTTCTTTCATTGACATAAAGAATTCCATATGTAAAATTCTGAGGCACAGATATCCTCAACTAATGTCATCTTTAAAACTTAATTACAAAACAATATTACATGCTTACTATCCTTTGAATGGAATGCGTATTTTGTATTGGTTGTTATTTCCTAGATTTGCTTTATTAAAACTGAAGTTAAAAATCTGTTCTCTCAAAGGATTCGTATTAGCTGATTAGCTAATAAACACTGGTTGAATAAGAAATTAAGAAACATTAAAAATTCCTGGTACTGGATAAAACTTGGTCAGGGAGTGTGGGATATCAAGGTTGATAAGACAGAAATTATTTGCTCTGAATACAAACAATTAGGGTTGTGTTATCTAAATTTTAAAACAAATATTAAAATCTAAAGCCTGTGTTAAAATCACTAGAGGTGTTCTTTTTACTAACAGCGTTTGTTGGCAGTTCTAAACAATGTCAGTATTAAAATTCCCTTCCTAAAAATATTAGTTTGTAGTTTTAGGTTCTAAATAATTGTGGCAGTTACCTTTGAATTTTAATTGTATACAATAAATACATTTTTGAATATACATATACATTACCTCATGCAAAGAGTTGACTCATTGGAAAAGACTCTGATGCTGGGAGGGATTGGGGGCAGAAGGAAAAGGGGATGACAGAGGATGAGATGGCTGGATGGCATCACCGACTCGATGGATGTGAGTTTGGGTGAACTCCGGGAGTTGGTGATGGACAGGGAGGCCTGGCGTGCTGCGATTCATGGGGTCGCAAAGAGTCGGACACGACTGAGCGACTGAACTGAACTGAACTGATACATTCAAATCAGAACCTATTTTAATTTTAGGTGCCTCCTTTAGTAAATATTGATTGTATTCTCCAAAGAATTTAATTAAGAGAACCCCATTCTATAACCCCATATATCAACATATTGAATCTTGGTTTGTAATAGCTCAAAACCATTACTTTTGCTCTGAACAAAATTTGTGTCTCCAACCCTGTGTTACTAGATAGACTTTCCTAACTACAAAAAACTGATTCAAAGTAAATGTTGAGAGTTTACTCTGGGTACTTAGTTACTTAGTCATATCTGGCTCTTTGTGATCCTCTGGATTGTAGCCTACCAGGCTCCTCTCTCCATGGAATCCAGGCAAAAATACTGCAGAGGGTTTCCATTTCTTCCTCCAGGGAATCTTCCTGACCTAGGGATTGAACCTATGTCTCCTGCACTACAGCACACGGCACTGCAAGTGCTTCTCTACCCGCTGAGCCATCAGGGAAGCCTCAAGTCTACTATAAAGATGAAAATAAGATTTGTTTCAATTCTGTAAATTTTTTTTTTTGAACACCAGGAGAAACAAGTCCAGTTTAGCAAAGTTGTACTATACAAAACAGCACACAAAACTCATTTTCATTTCTTGTTACAATGGAATTGAGTAATTGTTTATGGAGAGTAAAGTAAGTCCTATGTGTTCAATAACATTGAAGACATGAAATAATTTTAGAGAAATTGAAATATGTCTCAGATTTACATGCTGAAAAGTATAACATCCATGAAAGAAGATAAAAACTATCTAAATAAATGGATAAATATACTTGAATTGAACCATTTAATACTCTCAGGATGTCAGCTCTCCCAGAATTCATTTAAAAATTCATTATAAGCCCAGTAAAATTCCAGCAGAACTTTCATAGATTGTGTCAACTAGTTTAAAATGTACACAAAAGAACAAAGGACCAAAGTTTTGAAGTAAAACTGTTAAAAGGCTCACAGTAATTGAGTTTGAAATTTACCCTGCAGCTATGATAATCAACAGAGTGGGATATTATCATAATAAATATATTGTAAGTTACAGAGAAATAGAGGTGTATATTTCATTTGAAACAAAAAATTTTGACTCTTCAATAAGCTCATATTGAAATAACATAATAAATCTTCAACTCACATCTGATATTGGAGCATATTGCTATATACATGAGACATATAATTGCAAATGCATATCTCTAAAGGACTTATATTCAGAGTTTATGAAGGACTTTTATACTCAGTAATAAGAATAAATTGGCAACTAAAAAATGCAAAATATTTGAACAAATACTTTACCAAAGATGAGATAAAACTGGGAAATAAATAAATATTTGTTACCATTTTTCATTAGAAAAATCTATACTAAAAAGAGATACCACTACACATTTACTAGGATGGCTAAAGACCAAAAAAAGAAAAATGAAGTGTTTGGAAGGATAAAGGATGAGGGTTTGACGTTCATACTTATAATTAGAACACAGACTAATACAGTGACTTTGGAAGATCTTTGGCAATTTCTTATAAAGCTAAACATACACAAGTCACCATTCTCATTCAAAGGTAGAACACATGTGGTCACTTAGAGACCTATACACAAATGTTCTTAACAGCCTTCTTTATACTTATGTAAAACTGGAATCACCTGAAAAGACACCCAATAGGGAATGGGGATAGAGATGTTAGTTTATTCATAATGTATTACTGTCACCATAAAAAGAATAACAAGGGTGGATTTAAAAACATAAAACTAAGCCAGCCATAAAAATCTGCATGTTTGTAATTGCAGCTATATTTTACAAGAATGTGTATTTACACAGAACCAGGTTGTTGCAAGGTACTGGGAGCAGAGAGAAAGGAATATCTAAAGGGGACTGAGGGAGACTTTTCTAGCGATAGAAACATTGCATATTTCAATCATGGTAAAGTTTCCATTGATCTACATGGTTCTCAAAGTAATTGAATTATACAGCTAAGCAGAAAGATTTCTACTACAAGTGAATCATATTCAGCAAATCTGAATTTGAAAAAATACATAAACAATGTTAGGAGGGTTAAAGTGGTTTTAGCTGCTGGGAAAGAGCATTGTTTCTCCTGGAAGAGAGGATATTCAAATATTATCCTTTGATAACTAAATATTTGTATTATCTCATGTAGGACTTGGAAGTGACAGTGCTTTTTTAAAAAATGTCAAACCAGAGAAAAAATAAGATAGTAAAAAGATATAACTGATGGAACCAATAGAAAGCAAAGTATGAGATCTTATATTAAAACCAAAAATATGTCAGAAACTGCATTTAAAAACACATATAGCTGAATTACTCCAACTAGAGAAAGCAAGATGTCTTTCAGAGTAATTTTTAATATTTAGAATTTTTACACACAAGAACTCTTGAGCATAAAGTATTACTATTTTGAAATTAAATGTTATTAGAAGGAAGAGAAGGAGAAGAAATAGAGAGGTGGCTTCCATTTCAGATTGCAAGAAATTTGAATGTCACCACTTCATTTATGTCTTATTTTAGATATAAGTAAGACTCAAAGAAGTGACCAAAGCAGGCAGTTTTCATACCTTTAGACAATTATCTGTGAGGGTTTTGGAAAAACAACAAAAATTCTAGGCTTGGAGTAACAAGTTAATGAAGTAATAGGATTTGTTTCTATAGCTTTCTCAGTTTTGAATTCCTTCTCTCTGGTGATAAGGATGCCTTCCACCTTTCTAATACAGGGAAGGTACCTTCACAACAAAGATTTACTTCCTGCTTTCAGGGAGACAAAGGAGGGTCAGGGTATCGGCACTGGCTGCTTGCTGCTGCTGCAGCTAAGTCGCTTCAGTCATGTCCGACTCTGTGTGACCCCATAGACGGCAGCCCACCAGGCTCCCCCGTCCCTTGGATTCTCCAGGCAAGAACACTGGAGTGGGTTGCCATTTCCTTCTCCAATGCATGAAAGTGAAAAGTGAAAGTGAAGTTGCTCAGTCGTGTCCGACTCTTGGCAACCCCATGGACTGCAGCCCACCAGGCTCCTCCGTCCATGGGATTTTCCAGGCAACAATACTGGAGTGGGGTGCCATTGGCTGCTTAAGTAACCTTAAATCGAAAAAATGAGCATGCCATAGTGGCACATTTTGATCCCCCTCACTGTATTTCAAATGACTATCATATGATCAAAGAGAAAACCAAATACAAGCAATTTTGGAAACATGACTATGTATTCTTAGGCTGTATATTTGGATTTTAGCAGTGTGGTATGTGTACATAATACACACATTGGTATAATGGCATCTATTCTGAAAATATGTTGTTATTAGGTTGAAAAATATATGAATATATTGAAGATTGATCTTGGGAGACAAAGTTTACACAGTAAAAGAAGGGAGATACTAATATGAAGTGAGGAAGGCAAGAAGGGATCCTATAATGTTGGATTGAAATTGGAGCTATCACTATGACATTATGAGTTTATATTTTAAATTTTAGACATTGAAATTATATAAATGTCATATATAGTTTAATTTTAAATGCAACATTCATCTATTTGTATTTGGTATGTTTGCAGGTGCGTGGTGCGATGCTTTTACCTAGTTCTTTCCTCTAAAGTGGCCCAGAGGCAGTTACTCCAGTACTGAAGGACAATACACTTTAGCTCAGAAATCTTGGTTGCTAAATACAATTTCCCAATAAGAGCTAGACTCTGGGGAAATAACTGATTCCAGTGCTGAAACAGGATAAGTACAAGATGTGTATGGACATGCCAGAAAGGAAGAAAGTCCTTAAAAAAAAAATGGGTTATGTCAAAAGTAAGAAAAAGCCATTTTGAATAGCTGTACCTGTCCAAATGTATAATGCAAACATCAAAATAAAGATGACAGTAATGAACAGTAGTCCATTGAATAATGTAAAAATCTGTTTGCATGTAAAAAAGCAATGAAAGGAGGAAAAGAAATGTCTTCCTTACAGCAGAATGCCAACTAATAAACATAGAAATAATAATAAAGTTACAAAACTGTCACTGCAAAACTTTCAAAAGTTGATTCAAAAAATAAAATTAAATTAAAAAAAATATCATTCAGGATTGCTAAGTCTATTGAGTGAAAGGTTAGAAAAACAGAATATTTCCATAACATCCAATTATTTCCCTAACAACTTATCAATTACACAACAAGTAGCTTTACAGTAGAAAAACCTTGGTGGAACATACTCAAATTACTAGTGTTCACTCCTAATAGGGCACATGGACACAATGTTCTGTGATGCACTGTAGACATTGTATTACTGCTCTGTATTCCTATTTGCCAAATTATGGAGCTTTGCCACTGGAAAATATTTCTCAGTATGATGTTCCTGGCTTATTAAAGTCTGAAATTATTATTGCTGGCTTATTAAAGTCCAAGGGTCAAAAATCAGGCAATTAAATGATGTTTTCTTTGCATTGCTTATGGTAAAAGAAGTTATTCTCGATATTACTGCAGAAAGAAGTTCATCTTATCTACTATCATTGTTGCTGTTCAGTCGCACAGTCATGTCTGACTCTTTGTGACCCCAGGGACTGCAGCACGCCAGGCTTCCCTATCCTTCACCATCTCTTGGAATTTGTTCAAACTCTTGTCCATCAAGTTGGTGATGCCATCCAGCCATCACATCCTCTGTCGTCCCCTTCTCTTCCTGCCTTCTATCTTCTATCAGGGTCTTTTCCAGTGAGTTAGCTCTTCACATGAGGAGGCCACAGTATTGGAGCTTCAGCTTCAGCATCAGTCCTTCCATTGAGTATTAAGGGTTGATTTCCTTTAGGATTGACTGGTTTGACTTCCATGCTGTCCAGGGACTCTTGAAGAGTCTTCTCCAACACCACAGTTCAAAAGCATCAATTCTTCTGTGCTCAGCCTTTTTAATTATCCAACTCTTTCATCCATACATAACTACTGAAAAAAACACATAGCTTTGACTGTATGGACCTGTATCGGCAAAGTCATGTCTCTACTTTTTAATATGCTGTCTAGGTTTGTCATAGGTTTCCTTCCAAGGAGCAAGCATCTTTTAATTGGCTGCCCACAGTGATTTTGGACACCAAGAAAATAAAGTCTGTCTCTGCTTCCATTGTTTCTCCATCTATTTGCCATGAAGTGATGGAACCAGATGCCATGATCCTAGTTTTTCTGAATGTTGAATTTTTTTTAATTTAATTTTATTTTTTAACTTTACAATATTGTATTGGTTTTGCCATATATCAAAATGGATCCGCCACAGGTATACATTTGTTCCCCATTCTGAACCCTCCTCCCTCCCCATACCATCCCACTGGGTCATCCCAGTGCACCAGCCCCAAGCATCCAGTATCGTGCATCAAACCTGGACTGGCGACTCGTTTTATATATGATATTATACATGTTTCAATGCCATTCTCCCAAATCATCCCACCTTCTCCCTCTCCCACAGAGTCCAAAAGACTGTTCTATACATCTTTGTCTCTTTTGCTGTCTCGTACACAGGGTTATTGTTACCATCTTTCTAAATTCCATATATATGTGTTAGTATACTGTATTGGTGTTTTTCCTTCTGGCTTACTTCACTCTGTATAATAGGCTCCAGTTTCATCCACCTCATTAGAACTGATTCAAATGTATTCTTTTTAATGGCTGAGTAATACTCTGTTGTGTATATGTACCACAGCTTTTTTATCTATTCATCTGCTGATGGACATCTAGGTTGCTTCCATGTCCTGGCTATTATAAACAGTGCTGCGATGAACATTGGGGTACACGTGTCTCTTTCCCTTCTGGTTTCCTCAGTGTGTATGCCCAGCAGTGGGATTGCTGGATCATAAGGCAGTTCTATTTCCAGTTTTTTAAGGAATCTCCACACTGTTCTCCATAGTGGCTGTACTAGTTTGCATTCCCACCAACAGTGTAAGAGGGTTCCCTTTTCTCCACACCCTCTCTAGCATTTATTGCTTGTAGACTTTTGGATCGCAGCCATTCTGACTGGCGTGAAATGGTACCTCATAGTGGTTTTGATTTGCATTTCTCTGATAATGAGTGATATTAAGCATCTTTTCATGTGTTTGTTAGCCATCTGTATGTCTTCTTTGGAGAAATGTCTGTTTAGTTCTTTGGCCCATTTTTTGATTGGGTCATTTATTTTTCTGGAATTGAGCTGTAGGAGTTGCTTGTATATTTTTGAAATTAGTTGTTTGTCAGTTGCTTCATTTGCTATTATTTTCTCCCATTCTGAAGGCTGTCTTTTCACCTTGCTTATAATTTCCTTTGTTGTTCAGAAGCTTTTAAGTTTAATTAGGTCCCATTTGTTTATTTTTGCTTTTATTTCCAATATTCTGGGAGGTAGGTCATAGAGGATCCTGCTGTGATGTATGTCGGAGAGTGTTTTGCCTACGTTCTCCTCTAGGAGTTTTATAGTATCTGGTCTTACGTTTAGATCTTTAATCCATTTTGAGTTTATTTT
>NW_011495067.1:2324059-2324439 GCF_000754665.1 Bison bison bison | reverse complement strand
CTTATATGCAGAGTACATCATGAGAAACGCTGGACTGGAAGAAACACAAGCTGAAATCAAGATTGCCGGGAGAAATATCAATAACTTCAGATATGCAGATGACACCACCCTTATGGCAGAAAGTGAAGAGGAACTAAAAAGTCTCTTGATGAACGTGAAAGAGGAGAGTGAAAAAGTTGGCTTAAAACTCAACATTCAGGAAACGAAGATCATGGCATCCGGTCCCACCACCTCATGGGAAATAGACGGGGAAACAGTGGAAACAGTGTCAGACTGTATTTTGGGGGGCTCCAAAATCACTGCAGATGGTGACTGCAGCCATGAAATTAAAAGACACTTCCTCCTTGGAAGGAAAGTTATGACCAACCTAGATAGCATAT
>NW_011495067.1:2322922-2323959 GCF_000754665.1 Bison bison bison | reverse complement strand
TCCTCTAGGAGTTTTATAGTATCTGGTCTTACGTTTAGATCTTTAATCCATTTTGAGTTTATTTTTGTGTATGGTGTTAGAAAGTGTTCTATCAACTAAACAGAAAATTAACAAGGAAACACAAACTTTAAATGATACAATAGACCAGTTAGACCTAATTGATATCTATAGGACATTTCATCCCAAAACAATGAATTTCACCTTTTTCTCAAGCACACACAGAACCTTCTCCAGGATAGATCACATCCTGGGCCATAAATCTAGGCTTGGTAAATTCAAAAAAATTGAAGTCATTCCAAGCATCTTTTCTGACCACAATGCAGTAAGATTAGATCTCAATTACAGGAGAAAAACTATTAAAAATTTCAACATATGGAGGCTGAACAACACGCTGCTGAATAACCAACAAATCACAGAAGAAATCAAAAAAGAAATCAAAATTTGCATAGAAACAAATGAAATGAAAACACAACAACCCAAAACCTGTGGGACACTGTAAAAGCAGTCCTAAGGGGAAAGTTCATAGCAATACAGGCATACGTCAAGAAACAACAAAAAAGTCAAATGAATAACCTAACTTTACACCTAAAGCAACTAGAAAAGGAAGAAATGAAGAACCCCAGGGTTAGGAGAAGGAAAGAAATCTTAAAAATTAGGGCAGAAATAAATGTAAAAAAACAAAAGAGACCATAGCAAAAATCAACAAAGCCAAAAGCTGGTTCTTTGAAAGGATAAATAAAATTGACAAACCATTAGCCAGACTCATCAAGATACAAAGGGAGAAAAATCAAATCAATAAAATTAGAAATGAAAATGGAGAGATCACAACAGACAACACAGAAATACAAAGGATCATAAGAGACTACTATCAACAATTATATGCCAATAAAATGGACAACGTGGAAGAAATGGACAAATTCTTAGAAAAGTACAACTTTCCAAAACTGGACCAGGAAGAAATAGAAAATCTTAACAGACCCATCACAAGCACAGAAATTGAAACTGTAATCAGAAATCTTCCAGCAAACAAAAGCCTG
>NW_011495067.1:2318908-2322822 GCF_000754665.1 Bison bison bison | reverse complement strand
GCTGAATTCTACCAAAAATTTAGAGACGAGCTAACACCTATCCTACTCAAACTCTTCCAGAAAATTGCAGAGGAAGGTAAACTTCCAAACTCATTCTATGAGGCCACCATCACCCTAATACCAAAACCTGACAAAGATGTCACAAAAAAAGAAAACTACAGGCCAATATTACTGATGAACATAGATGAATGTTGAGTTTTAAGACAGATTTTCACTCTTCTCTTTCACCTTCATCAAGAGGCTAGTTAGTTCCTCTTTGCTTTCTGCCATAGAGTGCTGTCATCTGCATATCTGAGGTTATTGATGTTTCTCCCAGCAATCTTGATTCCAGCTTGTGCTTCATTCATCCTGGCATTTTGCATGATGTACTCTGCATATAATTTAAATAAGCAGGGTGACAATATACAGCCTTGATGTACTTGTTTCCAATTTGGAACCAGTCCGTTGTTCCACGTCTGGTTTTAACTGTTGCTTCTTGACCTGTATTCAGGTTTCTAAGGAGGCAGGTAAGGTGTTCTGGTATTTCCTACTTTATACGAATTTTCCATAGTCTGTTGTGATCCACACAGTGAAAGGCCTTAGCATAATCAATGAAATAGAAGTAGATATTTTTCTGGAATCCCCTTTCTTTTTTGATGATACAACGGATGTTGTCAATTTGACCTCTGGTTCCTCTGCCTTTTAAATCCACTTTGAACATCTGAAAGTTCTTGGTTCACCTACTGTTGAAGCCTAGCTTGAAGGATTTTGAGCATTACTTTGCTAGCATGTAAAAAGAGTGCAATTGTGTGGTATGTGAACATTCTTTGGCCTTGCCTTTCTTTGAGATTGGAATGAAAACTGACCTTTTCCAGTCCTATGGACACTGCTGAGTTTTCCAAATTTGCTGGTATATTGAGTGCAGCAGTTTCACAGTGTCATCTTTCAGGATTTGAAATAGCTCCACTGGAATTCCATCACCTCCACTAGCTTTGTTCGTAGTGATGCTTCCTAAGGCCCACTTGACTTCACATTCCAGAATGTCTGGCTCTATGTGAGTGATCACACCATCGTGGTTATCTGGGTCATTAATATCTTTTTTGTATGATTCTTCTGTGTATTCTTCCTAATATCTTGTGCTTCTGTTAGGTCCATACCATTTCTGTCCTTTATTGTGCCCATCTTTGCATGAAATGTTCCCTTGGTATCTCTAATGTTTTTGAATAGATCTCTAGTCTTCTCCATTCTATCATTTCCCTCTATTTTTTTTTTTTGCACTGTTCACTTAAAATGACTTTCTTACCTCTGCTTGTTATTCTCTGGAACTCTGCATTCAGATGGATATGAATAATTTGCCTTTTCTCTTTGCCTTTCATTTCTCTTCTTTTCTCAGCTATTTGTAAGGCCTCCTCAGACAACCACTTTGTCTTTTTGCATTTCTTTTTCTTGGGAATGGTTTTGATCATAGCCTGTCATACAATGTTACAAACCTCTGTCCATAGTTTTTCAGGCACTCTATCAGATGTAATCCCTTGAGTCTACTTGTCACTTCCACTATATAATCATAAGGAATTTGATTTAGGTCGTACCTGAATGTTCTAGTGGTTTTTCCCTATGTTCTTCATTTTAAGTCTGAATTTTGCAGTAGTCTATGGAATTGTCCAGGGAAGAATACTGGAGTGGGTAGCCATTCCCTTTTCCATGGGCTCTTCCTGACCAGGAGATTGAACTCAGGTCTCCAGCATTGCAGGCAAATTCTTTACCATCTAAGCCACAATGGAAGCCCCTACTACTATCTTAAACATTTTTAAAATATATCAAAAGTTAGGCAAAAGTCAATGGACATTGAAAGAATGGGAACACACCCCTACATTTGCATCTATGACATTTTTACTATCCAAAAGTTTTGCCTTTCTTTCATTTGTAATATCTTTTCAAGATATTAAATACTTCAAAATAAAAACCACTGAAATTATATTGATTTCTTATTTTTTTAAGTTCTTTGATTCATTTTATTTGCTTTGCCTTCTATTCTTTTTCTTCATTTTTATTAAGGCCTTATTTGTTTAGACGCTTAAATTTTTCACACCAAAATGGAAGGGGAGTTAGAGATTTTCTGTAACTCTGCCCCCAACACCTGCATAGCCTCCCCAATTTTCAGCACCCCCACCAGAAGGTTGATTTATTATAATTTGTGAACATCACAATCACCCAAGGTACATAGTTCACGTTTGGGTTCACTTCTGGTGTCATACATTCTATGGGCTTGAACGTGTGTTCATTTGTGTACGGACAAGTACCCATCATTATGGTTGGAGTTCATGTGTGCTAAGTGGCTTCAGTCATGTCTGACTGTCTGCGACTCCACGGACTGTAGCCCGCCAGGCTCCTCTGTCCATGGGATTCTCCAGGCAAGAATACTGGAGTGGGTTACCATGCCCTCCTCCAGGGGATCTTCCTGAGCCAGGGATGGAAACCGCATCTCTTATGTCTCCTGCACTGATCAGCAGGTTCTTTACCACTGAGTCACCTGGGAAGCCCTCATTATGGTACAGTACTCCCCTAAATATTTTACTCCCCTAAAAATCCTCTGTGCTCTGCCTATTCATCTTTCTGCCACCTCACCCCAGACCCCTGGCAATTGTTGACCATTTACTGTCTCTATAGTTTTGTCTGCTCCAGAATATTATGTAGTTGGAATCATGCTATATGTAGCCTTGTCTGATTGGTTACTTTGAGTGAGTCATATACACATTTAAGTTTCTTCCATACCTTTTCTCATTTCTTTTTAGCACTAGGTATTACTTCATTGTCTAATTGTCTACCAAACTGTTTACCAAAGTGGCTGTACAATTTTGTGTTTCCAGCAGCAATGTATGAGTGTTCCAGTTGCTTTACATTCTCACAAACATTTAGTATTCTCAGTGTCTTGGATTTTGGCCATTTGGTCTTCCCTGGTGGCTCAGATGGCAAAGAATCTGCCTGCAATGCAGGAGACCCAGAATCAATCCCTAGGTCAGAAAGATCCCTTTGGAGAAGGGAATGGCAACCCACTCCAGTGTTCTTGCTGAGAATCCCATGGACAGAGGAGCCTGGTGGGTGGGTGGATGTCCATGGGTTGCACGGAGTCAGACATGACTAAGTAATTTTCACTTCCAGAGATGTGTAGTGTTATTTCATTGTTCTAATTTGTATTTCCCTGCTTATTTAACTTATATGCAGAGTACATCATGAGAAACGCTGGACTGGAAGAAACACAAGCTGAAATCAAGATTGCCGGGAGAAATATCAATAACTTCAGATATGCAGATGACACCACCCTTATGGCAGAAAGTGAAGAGGAACTAAAAAGTCTCTTGATGAAAGTGAAAGAGGAGAGTGAAAAAGTTGGCTTAAAACTCAACATTCAGGAAACGAAGATCATGGCATCCGGTCCCATTACCTCATGGGAAATAGATGGGGAAACAGTGGAAACAGTGTCAGACTGTATTTTTGGGGGCTCCAAAATCACTGCAGATGGTGACTGCAGCCATGAAATTAAAAGACACTTCCTCCTTGGAAGGAAAGTTATGACCAACCTAGATAGCATATTCAAAAGCATAGACATTACTTTGCCAACAAAGGTTCATCTAGTCAAGGCTATGGTTTTTCCTGTGGTCATGTATGGATGTGAGAGTTGGACTGTGAAGAAGGCTGAGCGCCAAAGAATTGATGCTTTTGAACTGTGGTGTTGGAGAAGACTCTTGAGAGTCCCTTGGACTGCAAGGAGATCCAACCAGTCCATTCTGAAGGAGATCAGCCCTGGGATTTCTTTGGAAGGAATGATGCTAAAGCTGAAACTCCAGTACTTTGGCCACCTCATGCGAAGAGTTGACTCATTGGAAAAGACTCTGATGCTTGGAGGGATTGGGGGCAGGAGGAGAAGGGGACAACAG
>NW_011495067.1:2302014-2318808 GCF_000754665.1 Bison bison bison | reverse complement strand
ACTCCGGGAGTTGGTGATGGACAGGGAGGCCTGAGGTGCTGCTATTCATGGGGTCGCAAAGAGTCGGACACGACTGAGTGGCTGAACTGATGGGATAGAATATGAAGTATCTTTTTATATGCTTGTTTGACAACTTTATGTTGTCTTTGATGTGGCATCTTGTAAGGTATTTGGCCCATTTTTAATTAGGTTGGTTTTCTTATTTTTAGCTTTTAGGGGTCTTTCTAATTTTTTATGATAGTCAATTATCAGATGTATCTTTTATAAATATTTTCTCCCAGTCTGTGGTTTATCTTCTCATTCT
Source organism: Bison bison bison (assembly GCF_000754665.1). Lineage (NCBI taxonomy): Eukaryota > Metazoa > Chordata > Mammalia > Artiodactyla > Bovidae > Bison > Bison bison. Next base: position 2,318,504 of record NW_011495067.1, on the reverse strand, counting down.
GTTCACATTTTTTTCCACAAATCAGGAGTCCTTAATTTTAATGAAGATGAGATTATCCATTAGTTTTGTCATTGATCATGCCTGTGGTGTTCTATCTAAAAGGACTTTGCCATATCCAAGATCATCTCACTTTTCTCCTCTGTGTTATCTTCCAGGTGTTTTACAGTTTTGTGGGTTTTTTTTTTAATCTCCTCATCCAGATAATTCACTTATTTTAATTCCTCTGGAATAATAAAATTTTAGGGCTATAAATTTTCCTTTGTATTCAGCATTGTTCATATCAAGTATGTTTATATACTCTGATCATTTGATCTTTGATATTTGATCTTTTAAAAAATCAATAATTTCAGCTTGGATAACCTAGACATGGGAGCTATCTAGGAGACTGTTTTGTTTAACAATTAATTTCAAATTGCTTGATTTATTTATATAGTCTTAATCATTTCAAATTTTATAGTATTATGAAATTTTATATATGCTCAATTAGATCATCTTTATCATCTCACAGTCAGAGACAAAGTAGATGTATCAACCTGGCATTATCTTCAGTTCAGTTCAGTCGCTCAGTCATGTACAACTCTTTGTGACCCCATGAACTGCAGCACTACAGGCCTCCCTGTCCATCACCAACTCCCAGAGTTTACCCAAACGCATGTCCATTGAGTCCGTTGCCATCTAACCATCTCATCCTCTGTTGTCCCCTTCTCCTCCTGCTTTCGATATTTCCCAGCATCAGGGTCTTTTCAAATGAGTCAGCTCTTCGTATCATGGGGCCAAAATATTGGAGTTTCAGCTTCAACATCAGTCCTTCCAATGAACACCCAGGACTGATCTCTTTTATGATGGATCAGTTGAATCTCCTTGCAGTCCAAGGGACTCTCAAGAGTCTTCTCCAACACCACAGTTCAAAAGCATCGATTCTTCAGCGCTCAGCTTTCTATATAGTCCAACTCTCACATCCATACATGACTACTGAAAAAACCATAGCCTTGACTAGATGGACCTTTGTTGACAAAGTAATGTCTCTGCTTTTGAATATGCTGTCTAGGTTGGTCATAACTTTCCTTCCAAGGAGTAAGCATCTTTTAATTTCATGGCTGCAGTCACCATCTGCAGTGATTTTGGAGCCCAGAAAAATAAAGTCTGATACTGTTTCCACTGTTTCCCCATCTATTTGCCATGTAGTGATGGGACCGGATGCCATGATCTTGGTTTTCTGAATGTTGAGCTTTAAGCCAACTTTTTCACTCTCCTCTTTCACTTTCATCAAGAGGCTCTTTAGTTCTTCTTTGCTTTCTGCCATAAGAGTGGTGTCATACGCATATTTGATGTTATTGATATTTCTCCCAGCAATCTTGATTCCAGCTTGTCCTTTCTCCATCCTAGTGTTTCTCATGATATACTCTGCATAGAAGTTAAATAAGCAGGGTGACAATATACAGCCTTGACGTACTCCCTTCCCTATTTGGAATCAGTCTGTTGTTCCATGTCCAGTTCTAACTGTTGCTTCCTGACCTGCATACAGGTTTCTCAAGAGACAGGTCATGTGGTCTGGTATTCTCTTTCAGAATTTTCCACAGTTTATTGTGATCCACACAGTCAAAGGCTTTGGCATAGTCAATAAAGCAGAAATAGATTTTTTTTTTAACTCTCTTGCTTTTTCTATGATCCAGTGAATATTGGCAATTTGATCTCTGCTTCCTCTGCCTTTTCTAAGACCAACTTGAACATATGGAAGTTCACAGTTCATGTATTCCTGAAGCCTGGCTTGGAGACATTTGAGCATTACTTTACTAGAATGTGAGATGAGTACAATTGTGTGGTAGTTTGAGCATTCTTTGGCATTGCCTTTCTTTGGGATTGGAATGAAAACTGACCTTTTCCAGTCGTGTGGCCACTGCTGAGTTTTCCAAATTTGCTGGCAATTGAGTGCAGCACTTTCGCAGCATCATCTTTTAAGATTTGAAATAGCTCAACTGGAATTCTATCACCTCCACTAGCTTTGTTTGTAGTGGTAATTCCTAAGGACCACTTGACTTCACATTCCAGGATGTTTGGCTCTAGGTGAGTGATCACACCATCATGATTATCTGGGTCATGATGACCTTTTTTGTATAGTTCTTCTGTGTATTCTTGCCACCTCTTCTTAATATCTTCTGCTTCTGTTAGGTCCATACCATGTCTGTCCTTTATCGAGCCCATCTTTGCATGAAATGTTCCCTTGGTATCTCTAATGTTCTTGAAGAGATCTCTAGTCTTTCCCATTCTGTTGTTTTCCTCTATTTCTTTGCATTGATCACTGAGGAAGGCTTTCTTATCTCTTCTTACCATTCTTTGGAACTCTGCATTCAAAAAGGTATAACTCCTTTTCTCCTTTGCTTTTCGCTTCTCTTCTTTTCACAGCTATTTGTAAGGCCTCCTCAGACAGCCATTTTGGGTGTTTTTTTGCATTTCTTTTTCTTGCTCATGGTCTTGATCCCTGTACAAAGTCACAACCCTCCATCCATAGTCAATCAGGCAGTCTGTCAGATCTAATCTCTTGAATCTATTTTTCAGTTTTTAATCATAAAGGATTTGATTTAGGTCATACCTGAATGATCTAGTCATTTTCCCCACTTTCTTCAATTTAAGTCTGAATTTGTCAATAAGGAGTTCATGGTCTGAGCCATAGTCAGATCCCAGTCTTGTTTTTGCTGACTGTATAGAGCTTCTCCATCTTTGGCTGCAAAGAATATAATCAATCTGATTTCGGTTTTGACCATCTGGTGATGTCCATGTGTAGAGTCTTCTCTTGTGTTGTTGGAAGAGGGTGTTTGCTATGACCAGTGCATTCTCTTGGCATTATCTTAAAGCTTTGTAAAGGTGTAGGTGAACATATATACCTAAACACTTAATATTAACTTTATGAAATATATTATTTAGATATTCTGTATCCTTATTATTTGGATCCTTATTTAAATAATAGGTGAGAATGCTATTATAAAGTCTCAATATCTTTGCCTTTTTTTAAATTTCTCCTTACCTTATAAAACTGATATGTTTCATATATTTGATGTAAAATTATTAGATTTATGAGGTGTCATAGCAGTTATAACTTTTTTCACCTGTATATATGTATCAAAATATTTTTATTAATAGAATTTTGTTTGTTTGCTTGCTTACTTATATGTACTAGCTAGTAATTTATTTATTTCTCAGTGGGAGAAATTTTAACCTATTACAAGAGATTCAGAGGCAATTTTTATTACTTGTTAACCCAGGAGATTTTCTACTGCTTCTTGCTAGAGCAGAGATATAGGGGGGAAAGTAAACTAAAACATTAATCTCCAATTAGACATCTGCCTTCATTGTCAGCTTATTTCACATATTATCACTTCCACTTATGAACAAATTCTGATATCGAAAATACAAAGAAAGAGAAATCAAGAAGTTTCAGAAGCTTTTAATGGACTTCTCTAATAAAGTCTTTTAGATAAAGCAGTGATATACAGGGTATGCACAACGTATTTCTGGTTTTAGAGCAATACCCATATGATATAATTTTGAAAGTGCTTTAAATGTAGATCAAAGAGAAAGAATATCTTAATACTCTGAGGGGCATTGAAATACAGAACTCCAAAAGAAACTGTGAAAATTTACATTTCAAATAACATTGTATAGTAGCTATTTAATTTTGATACTTGAAACAGTATTAAAATAGAATTAAAGAAAAAGTATGTCCAGAACACTCCAAATACATTTTTTCCTTAATGCAACAAGTTTAACTGACATAGCCTAGCTTTTTATATTTCCTCCACATATATAGAAATAAGATTTTCACACTATTGTGTCAACATATAGGATATTTCTAAATGTCCCATTGCATTTTATGTTCAGTAATTTATTCTACCAGAGAATGAAGTTTTTAATCTTATTTTGACTTTCATTACCAATCATTGGATTTCATTAACCCTAAACTTATAAATTGTACTTGTGGAGAAAAAGTTTTCATACATCCCTTTCATTCCATATATAACCTAAAATCATATTCTCTGGTAGACTGAACTCTAAAGGATTATTTATCCTGCAAAGAAACTCGTGGACAATTGCCATTCTTCACTAAGTGAAATAGGCATTTACTTACTTCATTCTTATCATCGACATTCTTAACAGAATTTTCATTTCAGTGTATCCATGTGCTTTATGTAGGGAGCAGCAAAGGATACCATGATTGCAAGTATAGTTTGGTCCGATTACCTTGGATTACACTGAGATAAAAGCAGCAAATATCAACATAGAGAAAAGGGCAGGTGACAACCACGTATTATTATGATACGGAAGTAGTATTTTCCTATTTTAGATGAGGCTACTAAGCCACAGAAACATTAAGTAAATGCCCTAAAGACAAAAAGTTGGAAAGTAGTTTAGTTAGAATTTGAATGCATCTGAAATCATAGCCAGATCCCTTAATAAACTGTAGGAATCTAGGGAGGGAGTATTAGTTCCATGAGCCTGTCTTTACATTTTTCCTGATGCACAGCATTTTAAACTTTAATGAGTGTTTTCAACTTTTTTTTTCTTCTCTCAATGATTTCCTTAAATTGTATTCACAATCAGTAGCTACATCTGAACCTAAGGATTGAAAAGGCCACATGGATTTTTCACCTGAGTAGCTTCCTGCTAGTTTAAGAACCAAAAATTTAGAACAGGTCCTTCATTTGTTTGTGTGAATTTGAGCAAATTACTCAACTTTTATGAATCTGAAGCTTCTTATATTCAATACTGATACTAAAGAGTTGTGAAGTTTAGCCAAGACATCATTTAGAGTTGACATACCACAGTAGTAAACGGAGTAGTAGCAAATATTCTTTAACATTCAAAAGTTATCACACTCATGCTTTTTGTTGCCATGGTTTTTGTTCATCTTCCTTTATAGTGAATTTCAGTAGGTTCATTTTGTATTTTTTAATTGATTTGTTTAACAGTTCACTGTTCATCTATGGTATTTTGCCACTAAATATTGCTTTATTAATTTACTTCCTGTGCTCTTAACACTTCATAACTCTTTGGATTCCATTCTACTATGACCCTTAAGCACAGAATCCTGGCAGCTTTGGCAAAATATTTGAAAGGAACATCAGATAAAGCAGGACTTCTAGAAATACAGTAATTTCGTTTGAATGTCTGTGTGTTTTGTGTATAAATAGTGATAATTCTAACTTCGTAAAATCAGAATGATGCTATGGACATCCTTGATGATCCAGTGGAAGAGACTCTGGGCTTGCAGTGCAGGGGGCCTGGTCGGGGAACTAGATCCCACATGCAGCAACTAAAGATCCTGTGTGTCAAAACTAAGATCTGGTACAGCCAAATAAACAGATAAAACTAAATAAACAATCAGAAGGAAAAGCAAGGTTAATTAAACAAGAATGATGCTAAAGTAATTTCTTCAAGCATTGCAATGCTAAAAGGAAAAAAAAAAACGGGGGTGCAATCAGTTCTGGTGATATTTGTGTATCTGTTTCTATGAGAGTGTGTACACAGATTCTTATTCTAAATTAAGTATTCTTTTTAGAGCCTACTCTAGTTAAAAATTTTACCCATAACCTTATGCTTCCATGAGGTGAAAACAACCTTAAATGTGCTTGAGATCTTGCACCCCTTTTTTCTTCTCTTTTCTTAAGAATTCTACTGTAGCTCATGCAGCTTAAGAACTTGTGTGTCTTTGTGCAACTTTGTGTGTAATTAACAATATAATATTACTATCATATCGGCACAGAAATGGGTGTCTTAGTAGTGGTGATTGTCATAATACATGAGTTTCTTTTGAAAAGAACAGCTTCTCCCTCCCAAATTGTGTTTTCAATCAACCAAGTTACAATTAACACAGCAGCAGACAAAGCTAGCTGCAGGCTCTTTTCAGCCAGATGCTTCCACCTCTAAAGTAAGGTGGAGGCTGGGTTAATTGCTTTTAATTAGTTGCCTAATTACCCTAACTAGGACGGTATTTGTCTAAGTCTTTCTTGTACCACGAACCTGAAACCCGGAGGCAAAAATTATTTTACCAGCTTATTTCTCTCTTCTCTGAGTTCTTTACCCATTCGTACTGCTAACTGACTTTCAGCAATCCACTCATCAGCCTCTCCAGAACCAAAGGGCCTGGAGACCCCTTTCCAATATGACATCCACTGCCTGCTCTTCACATCAGAAGAACATCTTTGTTTTTCTAAAATGTGGCCTCTGCCACGGAAGTTATTTCCCCGATGGTATCTGCTTGTTACCTCTTCTCATAGGGCTCCTTCAGATCACTCTGTTTAATATTGACTCAGCCAGCAGCCTGCTCCCTCTGAATTTTTTTTTCCCCAAATCTTGCACAGAACTAACTATCCTTTGCTAAGTCTTATTTTTGTTTTTATTCAGTCACCAAGTCATTTCTGACTCTTCATGACCCCATGAACTGCAACATGCCAGGCTTCCCTGTCCCTCACCATCTCCCAGAGTTTGCCCAAGATCATGTCCATTGAGTTGGTTTTGTCATCCAACCATCTTATTCTCTGTTCCCCCATTTACCCCCTGCCCTCAATCTTTCCTAGCAGCAGAGCCTTTTCTAATGAGATAACTGTTTGCATCAGGTGGCCAAAGTATTGAAACTTCAGCATCAGTCCTTCCAATGAGTATTCAAGGTTGATTTCCTTTAAGATTGACTGGTTTGATCTCCTTCCTGTCCAAGAGACTCTCAAGAGTCTTCTCCAGCATCACAGTTTGAAAGCATCAATTCTTTGGCCTTCTGCCTTCTTTGTGGTCCAGCTCTCACATCTGTACACGACTACTGTGAAGACCACAACCTTAATGACATGGACCTTTCTCAGCAAAGTGATGTCTTTGTTTTTAACACACTGTCTAGGTTTGTCATAACTTTGCTGCCAAGAATCAATCATCTTCTAATTTCATGTCTTCAGCTACCATCCACAGGAACTTTAGAGCCCAAGAAGAGGAAATATGTCACTGCTTCCACCTTTTCTGCTTCTATTTGCCATGAAGCCATGGGATCAGATGCCATGATCTTAGTTTTCTTTTTAATATTGAGTTTTAAGCTGGCTTTTTCACCCTCCTCCTTCAGCCTCAAGAGGCTCTTTCATTCCTCTTTGCTTTCTGCCATTAGAGTGGTATCATCCCCATTTCTGAGGTTGCTGATATTTCTCCCAACAATCTTGATTCCAGCTTGTAACACATCGAGCCTGGCATTTTGCGTGATGCGTTCTGTGTAAGTTAAATAAACAGGTGACAATAAACAGCCTTGTTGTACTCCTTTCTCAATCCTGAACCAGTCTGTTTTTCTATACAAGGTTCTGACTGTTGCTTCTTGACTCACATACGGGTTCCTCAGGAGACAGGTAAGATGGTCTCTAAGAGTTTTCCACAGTTTGTTATGATTCACACAACTGAAGGCTTCAGCGTAGTCGATGAAATAAAGATAGATGTTTGATCTGTCATTCCTCTGCCTTTCTAAACCCTGCTTGAACATTTGCAAGTTCTCGGTTCATGTGATGCTGAAGCCTAGCTTGAAGGACTTTGAGCATAACCTTATTAACATGGGAGATGAGTGCAATTATCCACTGATTTGGACATTCTTTAGTACTGCCCTTCTTGGGAATTGGGATGAGGACTGACCTTTTCCAGTAATGTGGCCACTGCTGAGTTTTCCAAATTTGCTGACATATTGAGTGCAACACTTCAATAGCATCATCTTTTAGGATTTGAAATAGCTCAACTGGAATTCCATCACCTCTACTAGCTTAATTGACAGCAGTGCTTCCTAAGGCCCACTTGACATCACATTCCAGAATGTCTGGCTTTGGGTGAGTGACAACACCATCATGGTTATCCATATCATTAGGATCTTTTTTTGTACAGTTTTTCTGTGTATTCTTGCCACCACTTCATCGCTTTTATTTCTTTTAGGTCTTCCATTTCTTCATCATTTCTGTCCTTTATTGTGCCCATTGTTGGATGGAATGTTCCTTCAGAATTTCTACTTTTCTTGAAGAGATCTCTAGTCTTTACCCTTCTGTTGTTTTTCTCTATTTCTTTGCATTGTTTATTGAAGAAGGCCTTCTATTCCGGCCTTACTATTCTTGGAACTCTGCATTTAGTTGAGTGCACCTTTCCCTTTCTGCCTTGTTTTTCACTTCTCTTCTTTCCTCAGCTATTTGTAAAATCTCCTCAGACAACCACTTTGCCTTCTTGCATCTCTTTTCCTTTGGGATGGTTTTGATCATGGCCTCCCACACAGTATTACCAAACTCTGTTCACAGTTCTTCAGGCATTCTGTTTACTAGATCTAATCCCTTGAATCTATTTGTCTCCTCCACTGCATATTTATAGGGGATTTGATACAAGTCGTACCTGAATGGCCTAGTGGTTTTCCCCACTTTCTTTAGTTTAAGCCTGAATTTTACTATGAGGAGCTGATGATCTGAGCCACAGCCAGCTCCAAGTCTTGTTTTTGCTGAGTGTATAGAGCTTCTCCATCTTCAGCTACAGAGAATGTAATCAGTCTGATTTTGGTATTGACCATTTGGTGATGTCCATGTGTAGAGGTATTGACCATTTGGTAATGTCCATGTGTAGAGTTGTCTCTTGTGTTGTTGAGAAATGGTGTTGGCTCTCACCAGTGCATTCTCTCAGCAGAATTCTGTTAGCCTTTGCCCTGTTTTATTTTGTACTCCAAGACCACACTTGCCTGTTACTCCAGGTATCTCTTGACTTCCTACTTTTGCATTCTAGTCCCCTATGATGAAAAGGACATCTTTTCTGGTGTTAGTTCTAAGAGGTCTTCTAGGTCTTCATAGAACTTATCCAGCTTCTTCAGGACTGGTGGTTGGGGCATAGACTTAGATTACTGTGATACTGAATGGTTTGCCTTGGAAATGAACTGAGATCATTCCATTACTTTTGAGGTTGCACCCAAGTACTGAATTTCAGACTCTTCTGTTGATTATAAGCACTGCTCCATTTCTTCTATGGAATTTTTGCCCACAGTAGAAGATACCATGGTCAACTAAATTAAATTCATCCATTTTATTTCAGTGATTCTTAATGATGATGATGTTGATGTTTACTTTTGCCATCTCCTGCTTGACCACGTCCAATTTACCTTGATTCATGAACCTAACATTCCAGATTCCTATGCAATATTGTTCTTTTCTGCATTGGATTTTACTTTCATCACCAGACAACATCCTGTGTGACTATCTCTGCCTCATCACAGAGCTGTAGGAATGGTCCTATTTTGCTGGAAGTGACATCATGTCACTCTTCCCAGAAATCTCCAGTGCCCCATGCTCCTGTCAGAGTACAACTCAAAGTCCTTACGGCAGCCTCATTACGTTGCTGACTTCATGTCCTACAATCGTATCCCTTCCTTGACCTTGACCAGTCTTTTTATTGTTTGCTGCTCTGAATGATGCTAGATACACTCTCATATTAGAGCCTTTTACAGGCTTTTTTTCTGTCTGGAATGCTCTTTCCTCCAGATAAGCAGGGAGATGTCTTTCTCACTCCTTAAGGTAAAGTATTTTATGTTCTTGATGAAGCTTTCCAAAACCATCATACTCAAAATTGCAAACCCTCTCAGTACCTACCCTTCAAAACTTTGCTTCACTTTCTTCCCTGATGGCATGGATTGTATTAAGAGACAACATAGTATATTTAATTAAAATGTGCAGAGTTTGTTTTATTTCCACAGCTAGAATATAAACACCAGGAAGGAAAGACTTTATTTTTTCATCAATTTCAGGTGCTAAACATAAGTGATCCTTTAGTAAATATGATTGGATTAGTTAATCTACTAATGTATAATTTTATGAAACATGAAACACTACGAAATGTGTTCCTCTGCTCAGAGCATAGAGAAAATTATAATGGATTTTTAAAGATCAAAATTACAAGTATTGTGTTATAAGTACCATTTTCTTTGATCATGATATAAAGATGATTTTTTTAAGTAGGAAAAGTAAAGAAAAGAAACTCTATACAGCAGGGAATTTAAAAGTTTCCCCTAAACAAGAATTGGAAGGACAAAATTAAAATAGAAATAATGACCAAAAAATCCTCCACTACAGATTATTTCTTAAGCATTAAATTTAAAAAGTTAGAGGATGAACAGAGTTTAATAAGTATGGAAGTAGCAAGGTTAATTTATAGAGAAATTAGATTTGATAAATCAAAGAATTGGCTTTTTGAAAAATATAATTAAAAGATAAGCAATGAGCAGCCATAAGCAATAAAGATGCAGAGAGCAAAATATACAAAATCAGAAATTGTGTATGGAAATAGAACAAATAGGAAGTTGTAAATGTCTAAAGAATATATTAATCAAATTTGAAAATGTCTATGGAATTGAAGGGCTTTAGAAAATTAAGTGGCTGTCACTTACTCTCAAAGATATACATAAAATCTCAGTAGGCCAATTATTATAAAATAATTGTAAAAGTTATCAGAATCTTAGTACCTAATAAAGATAGTGCCAGAAAATTTCAGTTTAATTACTAATCTAAAAAGAACAAATTCTAATGCTATTTAAACTTTTCAGAGAATAAAGAAAGTTTCTGAAACTATTTTATAAAACCACTGTTAACACTAATCTATATTTTGGAATAGGGCAAAATTTAAAGAAATATTGGATACATTTTCTATAAGATAGGCTATTGTTGAACATAAATAAATGTAATTAAAGAAAGCATATATTAATCTTGCATAAAATATTTTTCAAGGCCAAAATACCACCAACCATGTCAAAATACAAATGATTGGGGGAAAATGCAGTGTAATGCAACAGACTATTAATATAAGAAGAACACTTGCAGAAAAGATATAGAATTCAATTTATTGGTAAAATCAGGTAATTATATTGAAATTATATAAGCAAATGTGTAGCAAAAGACATCTATAAGAATATTCATACCAGAAATTATAATAGCAAGTAACTTAATATTGCAAATGTAATACTATGCAAAAATGAAAAATTACTGCTAGTTTTAATAGCATATATAATTTTCTCAAATATAAGATATAGAATGATTATACCTATAAAGTTAAAAATCGGGCAATAACATTTATTAAAGAAGTCAGGATAAGTTTAACTATGGCATGAAAGGAGGAAGTGGTGATTGGTTGGTACATAAGAAGTTTTCTGAATTACTGATAATTTTTTTTAAATTTCTTTGGTTACACAAATATGTCCACTTCTAGATAATTTACACTGAGCTGAGTACTTATATAAACATGCATATATGGTTTTATATAAAAAATTCTGAACATACATCCAAGGTAAATAAATACATTCGAAGATATAGAAGAAACTGATCAAAGTGAGTTTTCCATGTACTTTTAATAGAAGAGGGAATGAAGGGATATTTTAACTGCATAAACTTTTGTAAAATCATAAGTCTGTACTCTTTGGTCATTTTGCTTGTACACATATTCACATTCTTGTAGAAGTTTGAAACAATCATTTAAAAGTTCCCAATTGACTTATTTTCCCAGAACTACAATTATGTTTGGAATATGTTCTTCCAGACTTTTTTCCATGAACTTGTGTATACCTGTATTTTCAGAGAAACAGAACATTTTGGGGTATTAGAAGGTATTCATACTATATATAGAGTATATAATTTGGTTCAGCGGTCCATGCAGTATAAAATATGTTGTGGGGACCCTTCTAAGAAAAAAACAAAGTTCTACCTCATTCCTTCATACATCATGGCTCTTCCTATTGCTGACTTCTAAAATTGCTGCTCTTACTAACAGCTTTCATTTCAGATAATCCTCATTTGCCATGTCTTACTATACTATACCATGAGCCACTTTGCTGCATTTCTTCAGAATTTTGTCATGCTATTTCCACTCCCTACAATTCATGTCATAATCCTAGACACTTCACTGTTCTCATATTTTGCTTCAGAGATGTTGTCTTTTCCTCAAATTACGCTTCCCTCCTCTCCACCACAACCACTAATACATTATAACCAACTGTAACCCCTGAATCTTCCAAGGTTTACACGTTAAATAGTAATCCATCATCTTGTTCTTTCCCACTTTTTTCTAGGATTTCTAGTTCTAATAATTTATGGTTCATGCCTGAACTTTAAGTCCCTTGAAGGTTCATTCCTCCTTATCTTGCCTAAGACCCCTAAGAGTATGAGCTATAGAAAAAGGTGGCCAGGCTTTGAGACTTAACCCCATCATCTACAAGATCCAGACATGATCCAGATTTCCTTACTTTCTATGCCTCATTTTCCTTATCTGTAAAAATGGGGAGAATAGGAAATCCACCTCACAGGACTGTTAGTGACATTTAAATGAGTGAATGATTGTCAAGAACTTAAAATAGTACCTGGCATATTGTTAAGATATGTGGTAAAAATTTATTATTATAACCCTTTGCTACATGTGTGTGTGTGTGACACTTTTGCAATCCCATAGACTATAGCCCACCAGGCTCCTCTTTGCATGGGATTCCCAGGCAATAATACTGGAGTTTCCATTTCATTCTCCAAGGGATCTTCCCAACCCAGGGATCAAACCCATGTCCCTTCTGCCTCCTGCATTGGCAGGCGGACTCTTTACCACTGTGTCAGGTGGGAAGCCCATCCTTTCCAGACATATGTCTTTAAAAATTGGACACTTTCATCTCATCATAAGCATTTTGCAAAATATTAACTCTGGATGTATCTAATTGTTCACTTTTTCAGCAAACCCACCACTGCAGCTGAGGGTGTTAGGAAAAAAAATGCTGCATAATCTCACTTGTGTAATCAAGTGACTGTGTAATCAAGATGACTTGCATATTCAATGACTGTGTAATCATGTCATGAAAAGGACATGAAAAAAGATGTCTTCTTCATCATATAGGACTGTATTGCAGTAGTAGAAAGTCAAGATTTACCTGGAGTAACAGGCAAGTTTGCTCTTGAGTAAAAATGAAGCAGGGCAAAGGCTAAGAGAGTTTTACTGAGAGAACACACTGGTCATAACAAACACCCTCTTCTAACAACACAAAAGACGACTCTACACGTGGACATCACCAGATGGTCAATACCGAAATCTGATTGATTGTATTTTTTGCAGTCAAAGATGAAGAAGCTCTTTTTACTCAACAAAAACAAGACTGGAAGCTTACTATGGTTCAGATCATGAACTCCTTTTTGCAAAATTCAAAACCACTAGACCATTCAGGTATAACCTAAATCAAATCCCTTATGATTATACAGTGGAAGTGATAAATAGATTCAAGGTATTAGACCTGATAGAGTGACTGAAGAACTATGAGCAGAGATTCATAACATTTCACCAGAGGTGGTGATCAAAACCATCCCTGAGAAGAAGAAATGCAAAATGGTTGTCTGAGGAGGCCTTACAAATAGCTGAGAAAAGAAGAGAAGTGAAAGGCAAAGACAAATGGAAAGATATACCCATGTGAATGCAGAGTTCCAAAGAATAGCAAGAAGAGATAAGAAAGACTTCCTAAGCGATCAGTGCAAAGAAATAGAGGAAAACAACAGAATGGGAAAGACTAGAGATCTCTTCAAGAATATTAGAGATACCAAGGGAACATTTCATACAAACATGGGCACAATAAAGGACAGGAATTGTATGGACCTAACAGAAGTAGAAGATATTAATAGGAGGTGGCAAAAATACACAGAAGAACTATACAAAAAAGATCTTAATGACCCAGGTAACCACAATGATGTGATCACTCACTTAGAGCCAGACATCTGGAATGCAAAGTCAAGTGGGCATTAGGAAGCATCACGACGAACAAATTGAGTGGAGGTGATGGAATTCCAGCTGAGCTAATTGAAATCCTAAAAGATGATGCTGTGAAAGTGCTGAACTCAATATGTCAGCAAATTTGGAAAACTCAGCAGTGGCCACAGGACTGGAAAAGGTCAGGTTTCATCCCAATCCCAAAGAAAAGCAATGCCAAAAAATGTTCAAATTACTACACAATTGCACTCATCTCACACATTAGCAAAGTAATGCTCAAAATTCTCTAAGCCAGGCTTCAACAGTACATGAACCATGAACTTCCTGATGTTCAACCTGGATTTAGAAAAGGCAGAGGAACCAGAGATCAAATTTCCAACATCTAGTGGATCAATGAAAAAGCAAGAGAGTTCCAGAAAAACATCTACTTCTGCTTCATTTACTACGCTAAAGCCTTTCACTGTGTGGATTACAAAAAATCTATGGAAGATTCTTCATGAAATGGAAATACCACACCACCTTACCTGTCTCCTGAGAAATATGTGTGCATGTCAGGAAGAAACAGTACTGGACGTGGGAAGGGAGTGTGTCAAGGCTGTATATTGGCACCCTGCTTATTTAACTTATATGCAGAGTACACCATGCAAAATGCTGGGCTGAATGAAGCACAACCTGAAATCAAGATTTCCAGGAGAAATATCCATAACCTCAGATATGCAGATGACACCACTGTTATGGCAGAAAGTGAAGAAGAACTAAAGAGCCTCTTGATGACAGTGAAAGAGGAGAGTGAGAAACTTGGCTTAAAGCTCAACATTCAGAAAACTAAGATCATGGCATCTGGTCCCATCACTTCATGGCAAATAGATGGGGAAACAATGGAAATAGTGATAGACTTTATTTTCGGGGGGCTCCAAAATCACTGCAGATGGTGGCTGCAGCCATGAAATTAAAAGACACTTGCTCTTTGCAAGAAAACCTATGACCAAACTAGACAGCATATTAAAAAGCAGAGACGTTACTTTGCCAACAAAGATCTGTCTAGTCAAAGCTATAGTTTTTCCAGTAGTCATGTATGGATATGAGAGTTGGATCATAAAGGAAGTTGAGCACCAAAGAATTGATGCTTTTGAACTGTGATGTTGAAGACTCTTGAGAGCCCCTTGGACTGCAAGGAGATCCAACCAGTCCATCCTAAAGGAGATCAATCCTGAGGTGTTCATTGGAAGGACTGATGCTAAAGTTGAAGCTCCAATACTTTGGCCACCCAATGTGAAGAACTGACTCATTAGAAAAGACCCTGATGTTGGGAAAGATTGAAGGCAGGAGGAGGAGAAGGAGAAGACAGAGGATGAGACTGCATGGCATCACTGACTTGATGGGCATGAGTTTGAGGAAGCTTTGGGAATTTGTGATGGACAGGGAAACTTGGTGTTTTGCAGTCCATGGGGTCACAAAGAGTCAGACATGACTGAACAACTGAACTTCATCTCTCTTGGATTCCTGAATACTTGGCTCACTGGGCTTTTAGGCAATTACGGTTTTCTTTTCCTCTCCCTCTCATCAGTTCTCACATATGAGGCTCCTGCATTATCCTTTTTATTCAAAACCTAATACCTTATTTCCTCCTCTTACACTCACCTTCTGACTTTTTTTTTTCTTTTCACTGAGAAAAGAATAAACTGTTGGAGAACTTGTGCAAGCTCCCAACCCCCATGTACGTGCATTTCTGTCCATCTCATCTGCGTCTGTCCTGCATTGGCTAAACTGTCCTCATTCTTGGTTAAGGCCAACCCTTTCTTTTATGCATTTAGTGTTACCTTCTCATTTCATTATTTTCTATCCTTACTGTTTAGCCACCATACAAATACACTTTTATTAATTCTACTTTAAATGCTGCTGCTAAGTCGCTTCAATTGTGTCCCACTCTGTGCAACCCCATAGACTGCAGCCCACCAGGCTCCTCTGTCCATGGGATTTTCCAGGCAAGAGTACTGGAGTTGGGTGCCATTGTCTTCTCTGATTTTAAATGCTGCACATAGCAAAACCACTCATCTCTGCAGAAACCAGCCCTACTAGTTTTTTGAGTATTTTTTCTACTTGCCATTCTCCCTTAAATGCATCCAGATTTTCACCCCTGAACCCTTACAAAGATACTCAGTATCATCTGTGTTAATATTTAGGATAATTAATTTCCATATGATATTATTTAGCCTACAGACAATGGTTGACATGTTTTGGTCATTATACTGGTAATAACATTTGACCTGGCTGGTCATTATATCCTTTTTGAAAGACTCAGTTCATGTGTTTATGGTACAACAGTCTCTCTCGATTTTCCTACCCACTGGTTGCCATTTCCAAGGTTTTGCTGTGGGTCTGGGGGCTTTTTTTTCCCTCTCATAGAGCCAGCATCTAAATGTTGAGCTGACTCAGAGCCCAGTCCCGTTAGTGTTTCTCTTGTATATCCATACAAAAGCCCAGGATAATCTTACCTGGGTTCACAGCTTATGGTGCTAATATCAGACTCATCTTCTCCTCTGAGATGAGATCCATATTTATAATCCCCTACTCAAAGTTTCTTCTAGATATACTAGTATGCAGATGAACACAAGCCATCCACAACTGATTTCTCAGAGAATCTCCTTAACTAGCTCCTACGGAAATCTTCCCCATCTTAGTGAAAGTCAACTAAGATGTCTCAGTTGCTCTGACCACAGAAATCTTGATATTATTCT